>NC_089219.1:121935226-122304399 GCF_963924675.1 Phocoena phocoena | reverse complement strand
GGTTCTGGTCAGCATTAGGGAATGGGCGGAGCGGAGGATCCAGGTGAGTGTAGGACACGGGTCTGGGTTGGCGTATGTGTTAGGGTCCAGAGGGGGTAAGGGTGTGTGTTAGGGTCCACTTTGGGTAAGGGTAAGGGTTCTGGTCAGGATTAGGGAATGGGGAGGGTGGACTGGGCACAGCGGAGGCTACAGGTGAGTGCACGACACGGGGCAGGGTCGGCGTATGTGTTAGGGTCCAGAGGGGGTAAGGGTTACGGTCAGGAGTAGGGAATGGGCAGAGTGGAGTGGGCAGAGCGGAGCATAGACTTGAGTGCACGACACGGGGCAGGGTCGGCGTATGTGTTAGGGTCCAGAGGGGGTAAGGGTGCGTGTTAGGGTCCACTTTGGGTAAGGGTAAGGGTAAGGGTTCTGGTCAGCATTAGGGAATGGGCGGAGCGGAGGATACAGGTGAGTGTACAGCATGGATCAGGGGTGACGTATGTGTTAGGGTCCAGTTTGGGTAAGGGTAAGGGTTCTGGTCAGCATTAGGCAATGGGCGGAGCGGAGGATCCAGGTGAGTGTAGGACACGGGTCTGGGTCGGCGTATGTGTTAGGGTCCAGAGGGGGTAAGGGTGCGTGTTAGGGTCCACTTTGGGTAAGGGTAAGGGTAAGGGTTCTGGTCAGCATTAGGGAATGGGCGGAGCGGAGGATCCAGGTGAGTGTAGGACACGGGTCTGGGTTGACGTATGTGTTAGGGTCCAGAGGGGGTAAGGGTTCTGGTCAGGATTAGGGAATGGGCAGGGTGGACTGGGCAGAGCAGAGGCTACAGGTGAGTGCACGACACGGGGCAGGGTCGGCGTATGTGTTAGGGTCCAGAGGGGGTAAGGGTGCGTGTTAGGGTCCACTTTGGGTAAGGGTAAGGGTTCTGGTCAGGATTAGGGAATGGGCAGGGTGGACTGGGCAGAGCGGAGGCTACATGTGAGTGCACGACACGGGGCAGGGTCGGCGTATGTGTTAGGGTCCAGAGGGGGTAAGGGTGCGTGTTAGGGTCCACTTTGGGTAAGGGTAAGGGTAAGGGTTCTGGTCAGCATTAGGGAATGGGCGGAGCGGAGGATCCAGGTGAGTGTAGGACACGGGTCTGGGTTGGCGTATGTGTTAGGGTCCAGAGGGGGTAAGGGTGTGTGTTAGGGTCCAGAGGGGGTAAGGGTAAGGGTTCTGGTCAGGATTAGGGAATGGGCAGGGTGGACTGGGCAGAGCGGAGGCTACAGGTGAGTGCACGACACGGGGCAGGGTCGGCGTATGTGTTAGGGTCCAGAGGGGGTAAGGGTGCGTGTTAGGGTCCACTTTGGGTAAGGGTAAGGGTAAGGGTTCTGGTCAGGATTAGGGAATGGGCAGGGTGGACTGGGCACAGCGGAGGCTACAGGTGAGTGTAGGACACGGGTCTGGGTCGGCGTATGTGTTAGGGTCCAGAGGGGGTAAGGGTGCGTGTTAGGGTCCACTTTGGGTAAAGGTAAGGGTAAGGGTTCTGGTCAGGATTAGGGAATGGGCAGGGTGGACTGGGCACAGCGGAGGCTACAGGTGAGTATAGGACACGGGTCTGGGTCGGCGTATGTGTTAGGGTCCAGAGGGGGTAAGGGTGCGTGTTAGGGTCCACTTTGGGTAAGGGTAAGGGTTCTGGTCAGCATTAGGGAATGGGCGGAGCGGAGGATCCAGGTGAGTGTAGGACACGGGTCTGGGTTATGGTATGTGTTAGGGTCCAGAGGGGGTAAGGGTAAGGGTTCTGGTCAGGATTAGGGAATGGGCAGGGTGGACTGGGCAGAGCGGAGGCTACAGGTGAGTGCACGACACGGGGCAGGGTCGGCGTATGTGTTAGGGTCCAGAGGGGGTAAGGGTGCGTGTTAGGGTCCACTTTGGGTAAGGGTAAGGGTTCTGGTCAGGATTAGGGAATGGGCAGGGTGGACTGGGCAGAGCGGAGGCTACAGGTGAGTGCACGACACGGGGCAGGGTCGGCGTATGTGTTAGGGTCCAGAGGGGGTAAGGGTGCGTGTTAGGGTCCACTTTGGGTAAGGGTAAGGGTTCTGGTCAGGATTAGGGAATGGGCAGGGTGGACTGGGCAGAGCGGAGGCTACAGGTGAGTGCACGACACGGGGCAGGGTCGGCGTATGTGTTAGGGTCCAGAGGGGGTAAGGGTGCGTGTTAGGGTCCACTTTGGGTAAGGGTAAGGGTAAGGGTTCTGGTCAGCATTAGGGAATGGGCGGAGCGGAGGATCCAGGTGAGTGTAGGACACGGGTCTGGGTTGGCGTATGTGTTAGGGTCCAGAGGGGGTAAGGGTGTGTGTTAGGGTCCACTTTGGGTAAGGGTAAGGGTTCTGGTCAGGATTAGGGAATGGGGAGGGTGGATTGGGCACAGCGGAGGCTACAGGTGAGTGCACGACACGGGGCAGGGTCGGCGTATGTGTTAGGGTCCAGAGGGGGTAAGGGTACGTGTTAGGGTCCACTTTGCGTAAGGGTAAGGGTTCTGGTCAGCATTAGGGAATGGGCGGAGCGGAGGATCCAGGTGAGTGTACAGCATGGATCAGGGGTGGCGTATGTGTTAGGGTCCAGTTTGGGTAAGGGTAAGGGTTCTGGTCAGCATTAGGGAATGGGCAGGGTGGAGTGGGCAGAGAGGAGGCTACAGGGGAGTGTACGACACGGGTCAGGGTAAGGGTTGCAGTCAGGATGAGGGAATGAGCGGAGCGGAGGCTACAGGTGAGTGCACGACACGGGGCAGGGTCGGCGTATGTGTTAGGGTCCAGAGGGGGTAAGGGTACGTGTTAGGGTCCACTTTGCGTAAGGGTAAGGGTTCTGGTCAGCATTAGGGAATGGGCGGAGCGGAGGATCCAGGTGAGTGTAGGACACGGGTCTGGGGTGGCGTATGTGTTAGGGTCCAGAGGGGGTAAGGGTTACGGTCAGGAGTAGGGAATGGGCAGAGTGGAGTGGGCAGAGCGGAGCATAGACTTGAGTGCACGACACGGGGCAGGGTCGGCGTATGTGTTCGCGTCCGGGTTCGTTTTGGCGTGCGGTTTAGGTTTAGTGCACGGGCGAGGGTTAGGAATCGGGTACGGTTGAGGTACGCTGTAGGGTCCGCGGTAGGGATCAGGCTGCGTTTAGGGTACCGTTACGGTAGCCGTTAGTGTACGAATGAGTACTAGGGTACAGGTGGTGCTAAGGGTAAGGCTTAGGATTAGGCTGAGGGAACGGATACGCCGTAGGGTACGACAACAGGTCAGTGTACGGGTGAGGATGACGGGACGGGTTAGGACAAGTTGAGGGGACGGCTGAGGCCGAGCGTAGGGGTTAGCGTAAGGTTTGGGCGGGGGGGGGCGGCCCTTTGCTGAACATGCAAAGAAAGAACACATGGAAATGACAGTCTTTGGGCCTCCTGTTCTGTTCAAGGTGTTTGACCAGAGTGCACTTTCAACTGAAGCTAAAGAGGAAACGTCCAAACGGTATCCTAATGCCCGGAGGGCCCACCTGAAAACAAACAGGAGGCAATTTCCCTTACCTGTGCGGAAGTGCAGAGGTGAATCTCTCTCTATGTCCAGGTAGGTCCTAGGCTGGATCCCGGAGCGCTTTGAACACACACACACGATCTGCTTGGAAACAGAAAGGTTTCCTTTTACTTTTCTGGTCGGCGACCGAGAGAACTACAGAATTCTCTGTAGGCATGACGCACCGAGGGGCTCTAGGCCCACTCTCCCTTTCCGAAGAACCACAGGCCGCACCTCACTCTGAAACACACTGAAGCAGCCGTTTGGTACAATGGGACCCTGGCTCCTGGACACAATGAATTGAGCCAGAGCAGGACCCCAGCCTGAAATGGACTCGCTCTGAATCCCACGAAGGGACTTCTCGGTCCAATTTGAATGCATCGAAACACACGCACGCACACAAACAAACTCTCCTTCTTCCGATACCTGCCTGAATGGATCTTAGAATAGTGCTGCGAAACGGTGGCTTTGCAATTTGGCAAGTAGTATCCGGAGCCTGAAGAAACCAGGACGGGTCAGTGTCGTCAGTGTACGTGTTAGGATTAACGGACGGCGACGGTGTAGGCTGAGCGTACGTGTTGATGAGGGTCCGGGCTAGGGTAAGACAACGGTTTCGGCTTAGGGCAAGGATAGGGTTAGGGTTAAGGTTACGAAACGGGTAGAGGTTAGGGTACCAGAATGCGTTAGCCTTAGGGTACGTGTTAGGGAACAGGTCCGGTCGCTTAAGGGTTATGGTTAGGGTATGGGTTAGGATTACTTTACGGATCAGGGAAAGGGTTAGCTTTAGGGAACGGGCACGGTGCAGTGTACAGTGTAGGGGACAACAAGGGATTTGGGCGAGGGTACGTGTGTGTTAGGGTACGGGGTAGTATTAATATATTGGTTAGGATTAGGATACAGCTTAGGGTGAGGACTAGGGTCAGGGTAAAGGTTAGGTTGAGGGGTACGGGCGAGGGTACGACACGGGGTATGCGTTAGGTCCGGCTTAGCTTTAGGGTACGAGTACGGCTTAGGATAACGTTTAGGGTTAGGGTTCCGGTTAGGGAATGGGTACGCTTCAAGGTACAGATTAGGGTATGGCTTAGTGTACTGCTCACGACTAGGATACAAGTTAGGGTAAGGGTTAGGGTTAGTGAGAGGGAATGGGTATCGTTGAGGGTCCGGGCATGGGTTAGGGTACGCGTACGGATAAGGGTCCAGTTTGGGTAAAGGGAAGGGTACGTGTTAGGGTCCGCTTGGGGTGAGGGTTACGGTCAGGTTTAGGGAAAGGGCAGAGCGGAGGATACAGGTGAGTGTACAGCATGGATCAGGGGTGGCGTATGTGTTAGGGTCCAGTTTGGGTAAGGGTAAGGGTTCTGGTCAGCATTAGGGAATGGGCGGAGCGGAGGATCCAGGTGAGTGTAGGACACGGGTCTGGGTTGACGTATGTGTTAGGGTCCAGAGGGGGTAAGGGTGTGTGTTAGGGTCCACTTTGGGTAAGGGTAAGGGTTCTGGTCAGGATTAGGGAATGGGGAGGGTGGACTGGGCACAGCGGAGGCTACAGGTGAGTGCACGACACGGGGCAGGGTCGGCGTATGTGTTAGGGTCCAGAGGGGGTAAGGGTACGTGTTAGGGTCCACTTTGCGTAAGGGTAAGGGTTCTGGTCAGCATTAGGGAATGGGCGGAGCGGAGGATCCAGGTGAGTGTAGGACACGGGTCTGGGTTATGGTATGTGTTAGGGTCCAGAGGGGGTAAGGGTAAGGGTTCTGGTCAGGATTAGGGAATGGGCAGGGTGGACTGGGCAGAGCGGAGGCTACAGGTGAGTGCACGACACGGGGCAGGGTCGGCGTATGTGTTAGGGTCCAGAGGGGGTAAGGGTGCGTGTTAGGGTCCACTTTGGGTAAGGGTAAGGGTAAGGGTTCTGGTCAGCATTAGGGAATGGGCGGAGCGGAGGATCCAGGTGAGTGTAGGACACGGGTCTGGGTTGACGTATGTGTTAGGGTCCAGAGGGGGTAAGGGTAAGGGTTCTGGTCAGGATTAGGGAATGGGCAGGGTGGACTGGGCAGAGCGGAGGCTACAGGTGAGTGCACGACACGGGGCAGGGTCGGCGTATGTGTTAGGGTCCAGAGGGGGTAAGGGTGCGTGTTAGGGTCCACTTTGGGTAAGGGTAAGGGTAAGGGTTCTGGTCAGCATTAGGGAATGGGCGGAGCGGAGGATCCAGGTGAGTGTAGGACACGGGTCTGGGTTGGCGTATGTGTTAGGGTCCAGAGGGGGTAAGGGTACGTGTTAGGGTCCACTTTGGGTAAGGGTAAGGGTTCTGGTCAGGATTAGGGAATGGGGAGGGTGGACTGGGCACAGCGGAGGCTACAGGTGAGTGCACGACACGGGGCAGGGTCGGCGTATGTGTTAGGGTCCAGAGGGGGTAAGGGTGCGTGTTAGGGTCCACTTTGGGTAAGGGTAAGGGTAAGGGTTCTGGTCAGCATTAGGGAATGGGCGGAGCGGAGGATCCAGGTGAGTGTAGGACACGGGTCTGGGTTGGCGTATGTGTTAGGGTCCAGAGGGGGTAAGGGTGTGTGTTAGGGTCCACTTTGGGTAAGGGTAAGGGTTCTGGTCAGGATTAGGGAATGGGGAGGGTGGACTGGGCACAGCGGAGGCTACAGGTGAGTGCACGACACGGGGCAGGGTCGGCGTATGTGTTAGGGTCCAGAGGGGGTAAGGGTTACGGTCAGGAGTAGGGAATGGGCAGAGTGGAGTGGGCAGAGCGGAGCATAGACTTGAGTGCACGACACGGGGCAGGGTCGGCGTATGTGTTAGGGTCCAGAGGGGGTAAGGGTGCGTGTTAGGGTCCACTTTGGGTAAGGGTAAGGGTAAGGGTTCTGGTCAGCATTAGGGAATGGGCGGAGCGGAGGATACAGGTGAGTGTACAGCATGGATCAGGGGTGACGTATGTGTTAGGGTCCAGTTTGGGTAAGGGTAAGGGTTCTGGTCAGCATTAGGCAATGGGCGGAGCGGAGGATCCAGGTGAGTGTAGGACACGGGTCTGGGTCGGCGTATGTGTTAGGGTCCAGAGGGGGTAAGGGTGCGTGTTAGGGTCCACTTTGGGTAAGGGTAAGGGTAAGGGTTCTGGTCAGCATTAGGGAATGGGCGGAGCGGAGGATCCAGGTGAGTGTAGGACACGGGTCTGGGTTGACGTATGTGTTAGGGTCCAGAGGGGGTAAGGGTTCTGGTCAGGATTAGGGAATGGGCAGGGTGGACTGGGCAGAGCAGAGGCTACAGGTGAGTGCACGACACGGGGCAGGGTCGGCGTATGTGTTAGGGTCCAGAGGGGGTAAGGGTGCGTGTTAGGGTCCACTTTGGGTAAGGGTAAGGGTTCTGGTCAGGATTAGGGAATGGGCAGGGTGGACTGGGCAGAGCGGAGGCTACATGTGAGTGCACGACACGGGGCAGGGTCGGCGTATGTGTTAGGGTCCAGAGGGGGTAAGGGTGCGTGTTAGGGTCCACTTTGGGTAAGGGTAAGGGTAAGGGTTCTGGTCAGCATTAGGGAATGGGCGGAGCGGAGGATCCAGGTGAGTGTAGGACACGGGTCTGGGTTGGCGTATGTGTTAGGGTCCAGAGGGGGTAAGGGTGTGTGTTAGGGTCCAGAGGGGGTAAGGGTAAGGGTTCTGGTCAGGATTAGGGAATGGGCAGGGTGGACTGGGCAGAGCGGAGGCTACAGGTGAGTGCACGACACGGGGCAGGGTCGGCGTATGTGTTAGGGTCCAGAGGGGGTAAGGGTGCGTGTTAGGGTCCACTTTGGGTAAGGGTAAGGGTAAGGGTTCTGGTCAGGATTAGGGAATGGGCAGGGTGGACTGGGCACAGCGGAGGCTACAGGTGAGTGTAGGACACGGGTCTGGGTCGGCGTATGTGTTAGGGTCCAGAGGGGGTAAGGGTGCGTGTTAGGGTCCACTTTGGGTAAAGGTAAGGGTAAGGGTTCTGGTCAGGATTAGGGAATGGGCAGGGTGGACTGGGCACAGCGGAGGCTACAGGTGAGTATAGGACACGGGTCTGGGTCGGCGTATGTGTTAGGGTCCAGAGGGGGTAAGGGTGCGTGTTAGGGTCCACTTTGGGTAAGGGTAAGGGTTCTGGTCAGCATTAGGGAATGGGCGGAGCGGAGGATCCAGGTGAGTGTAGGACACGGGTCTGGGTTATGGTATGTGTTAGGGTCCAGAGGGGGTAAGGGTAAGGGTTCTGGTCAGGATTAGGGAATGGGCAGGGTGGACTGGGCAGAGCGGAGGCTACAGGTGAGTGCACGACACGGGGCAGGGTCGGCGTATGTGTTAGGGTCCAGAGGGGGTAAGGGTGCGTGTTAGGGTCCACTTTGGGTAAGGGTAAGGGTTCTGGTCAGGATTAGGGAATGGGCAGGGTGGACTGGGCAGAGCGGAGGCTACAGGTGAGTGCACGACACGGGGCAGGGTCGGCGTATGTGTTAGGGTCCAGAGGGGGTAAGGGTGCGTGTTAGGGTCCACTTTGGGTAAGGGTAAGGGTTCTGGTCAGGATTAGGGAATGGGCAGGGTGGACTGGGCAGAGCGGAGGCTACAGGTGAGTGCACGACACGGGGCAGGGTCGGCGTATGTGTTAGGGTCCAGAGGGGGTAAGGGTGCGTGTTAGGGTCCACTTTGGGTAAGGGTAAGGGTAAGGGTTCTGGTCAGCATTAGGGAATGGGCGGAGCGGAGGATCCAGGTGAGTGTAGGACACGGGTCTGGGTTGGCGTATGTGTTAGGGTCCAGAGGGGGTAAGGGTGTGTGTTAGGGTCCACTTTGGGTAAGGGTAAGGGTTCTGGTCAGGATTAGGGAATGGGGAGGGTGGATTGGGCACAGCGGAGGCTACAGGTGAGTGCACGACACGGGGCAGGGTCGGCGTATGTGTTAGGGTCCAGAGGGGGTAAGGGTACGTGTTAGGGTCCACTTTGCGTAAGGGTAAGGGTTCTGGTCAGCATTAGGGAATGGGCGGAGCGGAGGATCCAGGTGAGTGTACAGCATGGATCAGGGGTGGCGTATGTGTTAGGGTCCAGTTTGGGTAAGGGTAAGGGTTCTGGTCAGCATTAGGGAATGGGCAGGGTGGAGTGGGCAGAGAGGAGGCTACAGGGGAGTGTACGACACGGGTCAGGGTAAGGGTTGCAGTCAGGATGAGGGAATGAGCGGAGCGGAGGCTACAGGTGAGTGCACGACACGGGGCAGGGTCGGCGTATGTGTTAGGGTCCAGAGGGGGTAAGGGTACGTGTTAGGGTCCACTTTGCGTAAGGGTAAGGGTTCTGGTCAGCATTAGGGAATGGGCGGAGCGGAGGATCCAGGTGAGTGTAGGACACGGGTCTGGGGTGGCGTATGTGTTAGGGTCCAGAGGGGGTAAGGGTTACGGTCAGGAGTAGGGAATGGGCAGAGTGGAGTGGGCAGAGCGGAGCATAGACTTGAGTGCACGACACGGGGCAGGGTCGGCGTATGTGTTCGCGTCCGGGTTCGTTTTGGCGTGCGGTTTAGGTTTAGTGCACGGGCGAGGGTTAGGAATCGGGTACGGTTGAGGTACGCTGTAGGGTCCGCGGTAGGGATCAGGCTGCGTTTAGGGTACCGTTACGGTAGCCGTTAGTGTACGAATGAGTACTAGGGTACAGGTGGTGCTAAGGGTAAGGCTTAGGATTAGGCTGAGGGAACGGATACGCCGTAGGGTACGACAACAGGTCAGTGTACGGGTGAGGATGACGGGACGGGTTAGGACAAGTTGAGGGGACGGCTGAGGCCGAGCGTAGGGGTTAGCGTAAGGTTTGGGCGGGGGGGGGCGGCCCTTTGCTGAACATGCAAAGAAAGAACACATGGAAATGACAGTCTTTGGGCCTCCTGTTCTGTTCAAGGTGTTTGACCAGAGTGCACTTTCAACTGAAGCTAAAGAGGAAACGTCCAAACGGTATCCTAATGCCCGGAGGGCCCACCTGAAAACAAACAGGAGGCAATTTCCCTTACCTGTGCGGAAGTGCAGAGGTGAATCTCTCTCTATGTCCAGGTAGGTCCTAGGCTGGATCCCGGAGCGCTTTGAACACACACACACGATCTGCTTGGAAACAGAAAGGTTTCCTTTTACTTTTCTGGTCGGCGACCGAGAGAACTACAGAATTCTCTGTAGGCATGACGCACCGAGGGGCTCTAGGCCCACTCTCCCTTTCCGAAGAACCACAGGCCGCACCTCACTCTGAAACACACTGAAGCAGCCGTTTGGTACAATGGGACCCTGGCTCCTGGACACAATGAATTGAGCCAGAGCAGGACCCCAGCCTGAAATGGACTCGCTCTGAATCCCACGAAGGGACTTCTCGGTCCAATTTGAATGCATCGAAACACACGCACGCACACAAACAAACTCTCCTTCTTCCGATACCTGCCTGAATGGATCTTAGAATAGTGCTGCGAAACGGTGGCTTTGCAATTTGGCAAGTAGTATCCGGAGCCTGAAGAAACCAGGACGGGTCAGTGTCGTCAGTGTACGTGTTAGGATTAACGGACGGCGACGGTGTAGGCTGAGCGTACGTGTTGATGAGGGTCCGGGCTAGGGTAAGACAACGGTTTCGGCTTAGGGCAAGGATAGGGTTAGGGTTAAGGTTACGAAACGGGTAGAGGTTAGGGTACCAGAATGCGTTAGCCTTAGGGTACGTGTTAGGGAACAGGTCCGGTCGCTTAAGGGTTATGGTTAGGGTATGGGTTAGGATTACTTTACGGATCAGGGAAAGGGTTAGCTTTAGGGAACGGGCACGGTGCAGTGTACAGTGTAGGGGACAACAAGGGATTTGGGCGAGGGTACGTGTGTGTTAGGGTACGGGGTAGTATTAATATATTGGTTAGGATTAGGATACAGCTTAGGGTGAGGACTAGGGTCAGGGTAAAGGTTAGGTTGAGGGGTACGGGCGAGGGTACGACACGGGGTATGCGTTAGGTCCGGCTTAGCTTTAGGGTACGAGTACGGCTTAGGATAACGTTTAGGGTTAGGGTTCCGGTTAGGGAATGGGTACGCTTCAAGGTACAGATTAGGGTATGGCTTAGTGTACTGCTCACGACTAGGATACAAGTTAGGGTAAGGGTTAGGGTTAGTGAGAGGGAATGGGTATCGTTGAGGGTCCGGGCATGGGTTAGGGTACGCGTACGGATAAGGGTCCAGTTTGGGTAAAGGGAAGGGTACGTGTTAGGGTCCGCTTGGGGTGAGGGTTACGGTCAGGTTTAGGGAAAGGGCAGAGCGGAGGATACAGGTGAGTGTACAGCATGGATCAGGGGTGGCGTATGTGTTAGGGTCCAGTTTGGGTAAGGGTAAGGGTTCTGGTCAGCATTAGGGAATGGGCGGAGCGGAGGATCCAGGTGAGTGTAGGACACGGGTCTGGGTTGACGTATGTGTTAGGGTCCAGAGGGGGTAAGGGTGTGTGTTAGGGTCCACTTTGGGTAAGGGTAAGGGTTCTGGTCAGGATTAGGGAATGGGGAGGGTGGACTGGGCACAGCGGAGGCTACAGGTGAGTGCACGACACGGGGCAGGGTCGGCGTATGTGTTAGGGTCCAGAGGGGGTAAGGGTACGTGTTAGGGTCCACTTTGCGTAAGGGTAAGGGTTCTGGTCAGCATTAGGGAATGGGCGGAGCGGAGGATCCAGGTGAGTGTAGGACACGGGTCTGGGTTATGGTATGTGTTAGGGTCCAGAGGGGGTAAGGGTAAGGGTTCTGGTCAGGATTAGGGAATGGGCAGGGTGGACTGGGCAGAGCGGAGGCTACAGGTGAGTGCACGACACGGGGCAGGGTCGGCGTATGTGTTAGGGTCCAGAGGGGGTAAGGGTGCGTGTTAGGGTCCACTTTGGGTAAGGGTAAGGGTAAGGGTTCTGGTCAGCATTAGGGAATGGGCGGAGCGGAGGATCCAGGTGAGTGTAGGACACGGGTCTGGGTTGACGTATGTGTTAGGGTCCAGAGGGGGTAAGGGTAAGGGTTCTGGTCAGGATTAGGGAATGGGCAGGGTGGACTGGGCAGAGCGGAGGCTACAGGTGAGTGCACGACACGGGGCAGGGTCGGCGTATGTGTTAGGGTCCAGAGGGGGTAAGGGTGCGTGTTAGGGTCCACTTTGGGTAAGGGTAAGGGTAAGGGTTCTGGTCAGCATTAGGGAATGGGCGGAGCGGAGGATCCAGGTGAGTGTAGGACACGGGTCTGGGTTGGCGTATGTGTTAGGGTCCAGAGGGGGTAAGGGTGTGTGTTAGGGTCCACTTTGGGTAAGGGTAAGGGTTCTGGTCAGGATTAGGGAATGGGGAGGGTGGACTGGGCACAGCGGAGGCTACAGGTGAGTGCACGACACGGGGCAGGGTCGGCGTATGTGTTAGGGTCCAGAGGGGGTAAGGGTTACGGTCAGGAGTAGGGAATGGGCAGAGTGGAGTGGGCAGAGCGGAGCATAGACTTGAGTGCACGACACGGGGCAGGGTCGGCGTATGTGTTAGGGTCCAGAGGGGGTAAGGGTGCGTGTTAGGGTCCACTTTGGGTAAGGGTAAGGGTAAGGGTTCTGGTCAGCATTAGGGAATGGGCGGAGCGGAGGATACAGGTGAGTGTACAGCATGGATCAGGGGTGACGTATGTGTTAGGGTCCAGTTTGGGTAAGGGTAAGGGTTCTGGTCAGCATTAGGCAATGGGCGGAGCGGAGGATCCAGGTGAGTGTAGGACACGGGTCTGGGTCGGCGTATGTGTTAGGGTCCAGAGGGGGTAAGGGTGCGTGTTAGGGTCCACTTTGGGTAAGGGTAAGGGTAAGGGTTCTGGTCAGCATTAGGGAATGGGCGGAGCGGAGGATCCAGGTGAGTGTAGGACACGGGTCTGGGTTGACGTATGTGTTAGGGTCCAGAGGGGGTAAGGGTTCTGGTCAGGATTAGGGAATGGGCAGGGTGGACTGGGCAGAGCAGAGGCTACAGGTGAGTGCACGACACGGGGCAGGGTCGGCGTATGTGTTAGGGTCCAGAGGGGGTAAGGGTGCGTGTTAGGGTCCACTTTGGGTAAGGGTAAGGGTTCTGGTCAGGATTAGGGAATGGGCAGGGTGGACTGGGCAGAGCGGAGGCTACATGTGAGTGCACGACACGGGGCAGGGTCGGCGTATGTGTTAGGGTCCAGAGGGGGTAAGGGTGCGTGTTAGGGTCCACTTTGGGTAAGGGTAAGGGTAAGGGTTCTGGTCAGCATTAGGGAATGGGCGGAGCGGAGGATCCAGGTGAGTGTAGGACACGGGTCTGGGTTGGCGTATGTGTTAGGGTCCAGAGGGGGTAAGGGTGTGTGTTAGGGTCCAGAGGGGGTAAGGGTAAGGGTTCTGGTCAGGATTAGGGAATGGGCAGGGTGGACTGGGCAGAGCGGAGGCTACAGGTGAGTGCACGACACGGGGCAGGGTCGGCGTATGTGTTAGGGTCCAGAGGGGGTAAGGGTGCGTGTTAGGGTCCACTTTGGGTAAGGGTAAGGGTAAGGGTTCTGGTCAGGATTAGGGAATGGGCAGGGTGGACTGGGCACAGCGGAGGCTACAGGTGAGTGTAGGACACGGGTCTGGGTCGGCGTATGTGTTAGGGTCCAGAGGGGGTAAGGGTGCGTGTTAGGGTCCACTTTGGGTAAAGGTAAGGGTAAGGGTTCTGGTCAGGATTAGGGAATGGGCAGGGTGGACTGGGCACAGCGGAGGCTACAGGTGAGTATAGGACACGGGTCTGGGTCGGCGTATGTGTTAGGGTCCAGAGGGGGTAAGGGTGCGTGTTAGGGTCCACTTTGGGTAAGGGTAAGGGTTCTGGTCAGCATTAGGGAATGGGCGGAGCGGAGGATCCAGGTGAGTGTAGGACACGGGTCTGGGTTATGGTATGTGTTAGGGTCCAGAGGGGGTAAGGGTAAGGGTTCTGGTCAGGATTAGGGAATGGGCAGGGTGGACTGGGCAGAGCGGAGGCTACAGGTGAGTGCACGACACGGGGCAGGGTCGGCGTATGTGTTAGGGTCCAGAGGGGGTAAGGGTGCGTGTTAGGGTCCACTTTGGGTAAGGGTAAGGGTTCTGGTCAGGATTAGGGAATGGGCAGGGTGGACTGGGCAGAGCGGAGGCTACAGGTGAGTGCACGACACGGGGCAGGGTCGGCGTATGTGTTAGGGTCCAGAGGGGGTAAGGGTGCGTGTTAGGGTCCACTTTGGGTAAGGGTAAGGGTTCTGGTCAGGATTAGGGAATGGGCAGGGTGGACTGGGCAGAGCGGAGGCTACAGGTGAGTGCACGACACGGGGCAGGGTCGGCGTATGTGTTAGGGTCCAGAGGGGGTAAGGGTGCGTGTTAGGGTCCACTTTGGGTAAGGGTAAGGGTAAGGGTTCTGGTCAGCATTAGGGAATGGGCGGAGCGGAGGATCCAGGTGAGTGTAGGACACGGGTCTGGGTTGGCGTATGTGTTAGGGTCCAGAGGGGGTAAGGGTGTGTGTTAGGGTCCACTTTGGGTAAGGGTAAGGGTTCTGGTCAGGATTAGGGAATGGGGAGGGTGGATTGGGCACAGCGGAGGCTACAGGTGAGTGCACGACACGGGGCAGGGTCGGCGTATGTGTTAGGGTCCAGAGGGGGTAAGGGTACGTGTTAGGGTCCACTTTGCGTAAGGGTAAGGGTTCTGGTCAGCATTAGGGAATGGGCGGAGCGGAGGATCCAGGTGAGTGTACAGCATGGATCAGGGGTGGCGTATGTGTTAGGGTCCAGTTTGGGTAAGGGTAAGGGTTCTGGTCAGCATTAGGGAATGGGCAGGGTGGAGTGGGCAGAGAGGAGGCTACAGGGGAGTGTACGACACGGGTCAGGGTAAGGGTTGCAGTCAGGATGAGGGAATGAGCGGAGCGGAGGCTACAGGTGAGTGCACGACACGGGGCAGGGTCGGCGTATGTGTTAGGGTCCAGAGGGGGTAAGGGTACGTGTTAGGGTCCACTTTGCGTAAGGGTAAGGGTTCTGGTCAGCATTAGGGAATGGGCGGAGCGGAGGATCCAGGTGAGTGTAGGACACGGGTCTGGGGTGGCGTATGTGTTAGGGTCCAGAGGGGGTAAGGGTTACGGTCAGGAGTAGGGAATGGGCAGAGTGGAGTGGGCAGAGCGGAGCATAGACTTGAGTGCACGACACGGGGCAGGGTCGGCGTATGTGTTCGCGTCCGGGTTCGTTTTGGCGTGCGGTTTAGGTTTAGTGCACGGGCGAGGGTTAGGAATCGGGTACGGTTGAGGTACGCTGTAGGGTCCGCGGTAGGGATCAGGCTGCGTTTAGGGTACCGTTACGGTAGCCGTTAGTGTACGAATGAGTACTAGGGTACAGGTGGTGCTAAGGGTAAGGCTTAGGATTAGGCTGAGGGAACGGATACGCCGTAGGGTACGACAACAGGTCAGTGTACGGGTGAGGATGACGGGACGGGTTAGGACAAGTTGAGGGGACGGCTGAGGCCGAGCGTAGGGGTTAGCGTAAGGTTTGGGCGGGGGGGGGCGGCCCTTTGCTGAACATGCAAAGAAAGAACACATGGAAATGACAGTCTTTGGGCCTCCTGTTCTGTTCAAGGTGTTTGACCAGAGTGCACTTTCAACTGAAGCTAAAGAGGAAACGTCCAAACGGTATCCTAATGCCCGGAGGGCCCACCTGAAAACAAACAGGAGGCAATTTCCCTTACCTGTGCGGAAGTGCAGAGGTGAATCTCTCTCTATGTCCAGGTAGGTCCTAGGCTGGATCCCGGAGCGCTTTGAACACACACACACGATCTGCTTGGAAACAGAAAGGTTTCCTTTTACTTTTCTGGTCGGCGACCGAGAGAACTACAGAATTCTCTGTAGGCATGACGCACCGAGGGGCTCTAGGCCCACTCTCCCTTTCCGAAGAACCACAGGCCGCACCTCACTCTGAAACACACTGAAGCAGCCGTTTGGTACAATGGGACCCTGGCTCCTGGACACAATGAATTGAGCCAGAGCAGGACCCCAGCCTGAAATGGACTCGCTCTGAATCCCACGAAGGGACTTCTCGGTCCAATTTGAATGCATCGAAACACACGCACGCACACAAACAAACTCTCCTTCTTCCGATACCTGCCTGAATGGATCTTAGAATAGTGCTGCGAAACGGTGGCTTTGCAATTTGGCAAGTAGTATCCGGAGCCTGAAGAAACCAGGACGGGTCAGTGTCGTCAGTGTACGTGTTAGGATTAACGGACGGCGACGGTGTAGGCTGAGCGTACGTGTTGATGAGGGTCCGGGCTAGGGTAAGACAACGGTTTCGGCTTAGGGCAAGGATAGGGTTAGGGTTAAGGTTACGAAACGGGTAGAGGTTAGGGTACCAGAATGCGTTAGCCTTAGGGTACGTGTTAGGGAACAGGTCCGGTCGCTTAAGGGTTATGGTTAGGGTATGGGTTAGGATTACTTTACGGATCAGGGAAAGGGTTAGCTTTAGGGAACGGGCACGGTGCAGTGTACAGTGTAGGGGACAACAAGGGATTTGGGCGAGGGTACGTGTGTGTTAGGGTACGGGGTAGTATTAATATATTGGTTAGGATTAGGATACAGCTTAGGGTGAGGACTAGGGTCAGGGTAAAGGTTAGGTTGAGGGGTACGGGCGAGGGTACGACACGGGGTATGCGTTAGGTCCGGCTTAGCTTTAGGGTACGAGTACGGCTTAGGATAACGTTTAGGGTTAGGGTTCCGGTTAGGGAATGGGTACGCTTCAAGGTACAGATTAGGGTATGGCTTAGTGTACTGCTCACGACTAGGATACAAGTTAGGGTAAGGGTTAGGGTTAGTGAGAGGGAATGGGTATCGTTGAGGGTCCGGGCATGGGTTAGGGTACGCGTACGGATAAGGGTCCAGTTTGGGTAAAGGGAAGGGTACGTGTTAGGGTCCGCTTGGGGTGAGGGTTACGGTCAGGTTTAGGGAAAGGGCAGAGCGGAGGATACAGGTGAGTGTACAGCATGGATCAGGGGTGGCGTATGTGTTAGGGTCCAGTTTGGGTAAGGGTAAGGGTTCTGGTCAGCATTAGGGAATGGGCGGAGCGGAGGATCCAGGTGAGTGTAGGACACGGGTCTGGGTTGACGTATGTGTTAGGGTCCAGAGGGGGTAAGGGTGTGTGTTAGGGTCCACTTTGGGTAAGGGTAAGGGTTCTGGTCAGGATTAGGGAATGGGGAGGGTGGACTGGGCACAGCGGAGGCTACAGGTGAGTGCACGACACGGGGCAGGGTCGGCGTATGTGTTAGGGTCCAGAGGGGGTAAGGGTACGTGTTAGGGTCCACTTTGCGTAAGGGTAAGGGTTCTGGTCAGCATTAGGGAATGGGCGGAGCGGAGGATCCAGGTGAGTGTAGGACACGGGTCTGGGTTATGGTATGTGTTAGGGTCCAGAGGGGGTAAGGGTAAGGGTTCTGGTCAGGATTAGGGAATGGGCAGGGTGGACTGGGCAGAGCGGAGGCTACAGGTGAGTGCACGACACGGGGCAGGGTCGGCGTATGTGTTAGGGTCCAGAGGGGGTAAGGGTGCGTGTTAGGGTCCACTTTGGGTAAGGGTAAGGGTAAGGGTTCTGGTCAGCATTAGGGAATGGGCGGAGCGGAGGATCCAGGTGAGTGTAGGACACGGGTCTGGGTTGACGTATGTGTTAGGGTCCAGAGGGGGTAAGGGTAAGGGTTCTGGTCAGGATTAGGGAATGGGCAGGGTGGACTGGGCAGAGCGGAGGCTACAGGTGAGTGCACGACACGGGGCAGGGTCGGCGTATGTGTTAGGGTCCAGAGGGGGTAAGGGTGCGTGTTAGGGTCCACTTTGGGTAAGGGTAAGGGTAAGGGTTCTGGTCAGCATTAGGGAATGGGCGGAGCGGAGGATCCAGGTGAGTGTAGGACACGGGTCTGGGTTGGCGTATGTGTTAGGGTCCAGAGGGGGTAAGGGTACGTGTTAGGGTCCACTTTGGGTAAGGGTAAGGGTTCTGGTCAGGATTAGGGAATGGGGAGGGTGGACTGGGCACAGCGGAGGCTACAGGTGAGTGCACGACACGGGGCAGGGTCGGCGTATGTGTTAGGGTCCAGAGGGGGTAAGGGTGCGTGTTAGGGTCCACTTTGGGTAAGGGTAAGGGTAAGGGTTCTGGTCAGCATTAGGGAATGGGCGGAGCGGAGGATCCAGGTGAGTGTAGGACACGGGTCTGGGTTGGCGTATGTGTTAGGGTCCAGAGGGGGTAAGGGTGTGTGTTAGGGTCCACTTTGGGTAAGGGTAAGGGTTCTGGTCAGGATTAGGGAATGGGGAGGGTGGACTGGGCACAGCGGAGGCTACAGGTGAGTGCACGACACGGGGCAGGGTCGGCGTATGTGTTAGGGTCCAGAGGGGGTAAGGGTTACGGTCAGGAGTAGGGAATGGGCAGAGTGGAGTGGGCAGAGCGGAGCATAGACTTGAGTGCACGACACGGGGCAGGGTCGGCGTATGTGTTAGGGTCCAGAGGGGGTAAGGGTGCGTGTTAGGGTCCACTTTGGGTAAGGGTAAGGGTAAGGGTTCTGGTCAGCATTAGGGAATGGGCGGAGCGGAGGATACAGGTGAGTGTACAGCATGGATCAGGGGTGACGTATGTGTTAGGGTCCAGTTTGGGTAAGGGTAAGGGTTCTGGTCAGCATTAGGCAATGGGCGGAGCGGAGGATCCAGGTGAGTGTAGGACACGGGTCTGGGTCGGCGTATGTGTTAGGGTCCAGAGGGGGTAAGGGTGCGTGTTAGGGTCCACTTTGGGTAAGGGTAAGGGTAAGGGTTCTGGTCAGCATTAGGGAATGGGCGGAGCGGAGGATCCAGGTGAGTGTAGGACACGGGTCTGGGTTGACGTATGTGTTAGGGTCCAGAGGGGGTAAGGGTTCTGGTCAGGATTAGGGAATGGGCAGGGTGGACTGGGCAGAGCAGAGGCTACAGGTGAGTGCACGACACGGGGCAGGGTCGGCGTATGTGTTAGGGTCCAGAGGGGGTAAGGGTACGTGTTAGGGTCCACTTTGGGTAAGGGTAAGGGTTCTGGTCAGGATTAGGGAATGGGGAGGGTGGACTGGGCACAGCGGAGGCTACAGGTGAGTGCACGACACGGGGCAGGGTCGGCGTATGTGTTAGGGTCCAGAGGGGGTAAGGGTGCGTGTTAGGGTCCACTTTGGGTAAGGGTAAGGGTAAGGGTTCTGGTCAGCATTAGGGAATGGGCGGAGCGGAGGATCCAGGTGAGTGTAGGACACGGGTCTGGGTTGGCGTATGTGTTAGGGTCCAGAGGGGGTAAGGGTGTGTGTTAGGGTCCACTTTGGGTAAGGGTAAGGGTTCTGGTCAGGATTAGGGAATGGGGAGGGTGGACTGGGCACAGCGGAGGCTACAGGTGAGTGCACGACACGGGGCAGGGTCGGCGTATGTGTTAGGGTCCAGAGGGGGTAAGGGTTACGGTCAGGAGTAGGGAATGGGCAGAGTGGAGTGGGCAGAGCGGAGCATAGACTTGAGTGCACGACACGGGGCAGGGTCGGCGTATGTGTTAGGGTCCAGAGGGGGTAAGGGTGCGTGTTAGGGTCCACTTTGGGTAAGGGTAAGGGTAAGGGTTCTGGTCAGCATTAGGGAATGGGCGGAGCGGAGGATACAGGTGAGTGTACAGCATGGATCAGGGGTGACGTATGTGTTAGGGTCCAGTTTGGGTAAGGGTAAGGGTTCTGGTCAGCATTAGGCAATGGGCGGAGCGGAGGATCCAGGTGAGTGTAGGACACGGGTCTGGGTCGGCGTATGTGTTAGGGTCCAGAGGGGGTAAGGGTGCGTGTTAGGGTCCACTTTGGGTAAGGGTAAGGGTAAGGGTTCTGGTCAGCATTAGGGAATGGGCGGAGCGGAGGATCCAGGTGAGTGTAGGACACGGGTCTGGGTTGACGTATGTGTTAGGGTCCAGAGGGGGTAAGGGTTCTGGTCAGGATTAGGGAATGGGCAGGGTGGACTGGGCAGAGCAGAGGCTACAGGTGAGTGCACGACACGGGGCAGGGTCGGCGTATGTGTTAGGGTCCAGAGGGGGTAAGGGTGCGTGTTAGGGTCCACTTTGGGTAAGGGTAAGGGTTCTGGTCAGGATTAGGGAATGGGCAGGGTGGACTGGGCAGAGCGGAGGCTACATGTGAGTGCACGACACGGGGCAGGGTCGGCGTATGTGTTAGGGTCCAGAGGGGGTAAGGGTGCGTGTTAGGGTCCACTTTGGGTAAGGGTAAGGGTAAGGGTTCTGGTCAGCATTAGGGAATGGGCGGAGCGGAGGATCCAGGTGAGTGTAGGACACGGGTCTGGGTTGGCGTATGTGTTAGGGTCCAGAGGGGGTAAGGGTGTGTGTTAGGGTCCAGAGGGGGTAAGGGTAAGGGTTCTGGTCAGGATTAGGGAATGGGCAGGGTGGACTGGGCAGAGCGGAGGCTACAGGTGAGTGCACGACACGGGGCAGGGTCGGCGTATGTGTTAGGGTCCAGAGGGGGTAAGGGTGCGTGTTAGGGTCCACTTTGGGTAAGGGTAAGGGTAAGGGTTCTGGTCAGGATTAGGGAATGGGCAGGGTGGACTGGGCACAGCGGAGGCTACAGGTGAGTGTAGGACACGGGTCTGGGTCGGCGTATGTGTTAGGGTCCAGAGGGGGTAAGGGTGCGTGTTAGGGTCCACTTTGGGTAAAGGTAAGGGTAAGGGTTCTGGTCAGGATTAGGGAATGGGCAGGGTGGACTGGGCACAGCGGAGGCTACAGGTGAGTATAGGACACGGGTCTGGGTCGGCGTATGTGTTAGGGTCCAGAGGGGGTAAGGGTGCGTGTTAGGGTCCACTTTGGGTAAGGGTAAGGGTTCTGGTCAGCATTAGGGAATGGGCGGAGCGGAGGATCCAGGTGAGTGTAGGACACGGGTCTGGGTTATGGTATGTGTTAGGGTCCAGAGGGGGTAAGGGTAAGGGTTCTGGTCAGGATTAGGGAATGGGCAGGGTGGACTGGGCAGAGCGGAGGCTACAGGTGAGTGCACGACACGGGGCAGGGTCGGCGTATGTGTTAGGGTCCAGAGGGGGTAAGGGTGCGTGTTAGGGTCCACTTTGGGTAAGGGTAAGGGTTCTGGTCAGGATTAGGGAATGGGCAGGGTGGACTGGGCAGAGCGGAGGCTACAGGTGAGTGCACGACACGGGGCAGGGTCGGCGTATGTGTTAGGGTCCAGAGGGGGTAAGGGTGCGTGTTAGGGTCCACTTTGGGTAAGGGTAAGGGTTCTGGTCAGGATTAGGGAATGGGCAGGGTGGACTGGGCAGAGCGGAGGCTACAGGTGAGTGCACGACACGGGGCAGGGTCGGCGTATGTGTTAGGGTCCAGAGGGGGTAAGGGTGCGTGTTAGGGTCCACTTTGGGTAAGGGTAAGGGTAAGGGTTCTGGTCAGCATTAGGGAATGGGCGGAGCGGAGGATCCAGGTGAGTGTAGGACACGGGTCTGGGTTGGCGTATGTGTTAGGGTCCAGAGGGGGTAAGGGTGTGTGTTAGGGTCCACTTTGGGTAAGGGTAAGGGTTCTGGTCAGGATTAGGGAATGGGGAGGGTGGATTGGGCACAGCGGAGGCTACAGGTGAGTGCACGACACGGGGCAGGGTCGGCGTATGTGTTAGGGTCCAGAGGGGGTAAGGGTACGTGTTAGGGTCCACTTTGCGTAAGGGTAAGGGTTCTGGTCAGCATTAGGGAATGGGCGGAGCGGAGGATCCAGGTGAGTGTACAGCATGGATCAGGGGTGGCGTATGTGTTAGGGTCCAGTTTGGGTAAGGGTAAGGGTTCTGGTCAGCATTAGGGAATGGGCAGGGTGGAGTGGGCAGAGAGGAGGCTACAGGGGAGTGTACGACACGGGTCAGGGTAAGGGTTGCAGTCAGGATGAGGGAATGAGCGGAGCGGAGGCTACAGGTGAGTGCACGACACGGGGCAGGGTCGGCGTATGTGTTAGGGTCCAGAGGGGGTAAGGGTACGTGTTAGGGTCCACTTTGCGTAAGGGTAAGGGTTCTGGTCAGCATTAGGGAATGGGCGGAGCGGAGGATCCAGGTGAGTGTAGGACACGGGTCTGGGGTGGCGTATGTGTTAGGGTCCAGAGGGGGTAAGGGTTACGGTCAGGAGTAGGGAATGGGCAGAGTGGAGTGGGCAGAGCGGAGCATAGACTTGAGTGCACGACACGGGGCAGGGTCGGCGTATGTGTTCGCGTCCGGGTTCGTTTTGGCGTGCGGTTTAGGTTTAGTGCACGGGCGAGGGTTAGGAATCGGGTACGGTTGAGGTACGCTGTAGGGTCCGCGGTAGGGATCAGGCTGCGTTTAGGGTACCGTTACGGTAGCCGTTAGTGTACGAATGAGTACTAGGGTACAGGTGGTGCTAAGGGTAAGGCTTAGGATTAGGCTGAGGGAACGGATACGCCGTAGGGTACGACAACAGGTCAGTGTACGGGTGAGGATGACGGGACGGGTTAGGACAAGTTGAGGGGACGGCTGAGGCCGAGCGTAGGGGTTAGCGTAAGGTTTGGGCGGGGGGGGGCGGCCCTTTGCTGAACATGCAAAGAAAGAACACATGGAAATGACAGTCTTTGGGCCTCCTGTTCTGTTCAAGGTGTTTGACCAGAGTGCACTTTCAACTGAAGCTAAAGAGGAAACGTCCAAACGGTATCCTAATGCCCGGAGGGCCCACCTGAAAACAAACAGGAGGCAATTTCCCTTACCTGTGCGGAAGTGCAGAGGTGAATCTCTCTCTATGTCCAGGTAGGTCCTAGGCTGGATCCCGGAGCGCTTTGAACACACACACACGATCTGCTTGGAAACAGAAAGGTTTCCTTTTACTTTTCTGGTCGGCGACCGAGAGAACTACAGAATTCTCTGTAGGCATGACGCACCGAGGGGCTCTAGGCCCACTCTCCCTTTCCGAAGAACCACAGGCCGCACCTCACTCTGAAACACACTGAAGCAGCCGTTTGGTACAATGGGACCCTGGCTCCTGGACACAATGAATTGAGCCAGAGCAGGACCCCAGCCTGAAATGGACTCGCTCTGAATCCCACGAAGGGACTTCTCGGTCCAATTTGAATGCATCGAAACACACGCACGCACACAAACAAACTCTCCTTCTTCCGATACCTGCCTGAATGGATCTTAGAATAGTGCTGCGAAACGGTGGCTTTGCAATTTGGCAAGTAGTATCCGGAGCCTGAAGAAACCAGGACGGGTCAGTGTCGTCAGTGTACGTGTTAGGATTAACGGACGGCGACGGTGTAGGCTGAGCGTACGTGTTGATGAGGGTCCGGGCTAGGGTAAGACAACGGTTTCGGCTTAGGGCAAGGATAGGGTTAGGGTTAAGGTTACGAAACGGGTAGAGGTTAGGGTACCAGAATGCGTTAGCCTTAGGGTACGTGTTAGGGAACAGGTCCGGTCGCTTAAGGGTTATGGTTAGGGTATGGGTTAGGATTACTTTACGGATCAGGGAAAGGGTTAGCTTTAGGGAACGGGCACGGTGCAGTGTACAGTGTAGGGGACAACAAGGGATTTGGGCGAGGGTACGTGTGTGTTAGGGTACGGGGTAGTATTAATATATTGGTTAGGATTAGGATACAGCTTAGGGTGAGGACTAGGGTCAGGGTAAAGGTTAGGTTGAGGGGTACGGGCGAGGGTACGACACGGGGTATGCGTTAGGTCCGGCTTAGCTTTAGGGTACGAGTACGGCTTAGGATAACGTTTAGGGTTAGGGTTCCGGTTAGGGAATGGGTACGCTTCAAGGTACAGATTAGGGTATGGCTTAGTGTACTGCTCACGACTAGGATACAAGTTAGGGTAAGGGTTAGGGTTAGTGAGAGGGAATGGGTATCGTTGAGGGTCCGGGCATGGGTTAGGGTACGCGTACGGATAAGGGTCCAGTTTGGGTAAAGGGAAGGGTACGTGTTAGGGTCCGCTTGGGGTGAGGGTTACGGTCAGGTTTAGGGAAAGGGCAGAGCGGAGGATACAGGTGAGTGTACAGCATGGATCAGGGGTGGCGTATGTGTTAGGGTCCAGTTTGGGTAAGGGTAAGGGTTCTGGTCAGCATTAGGGAATGGGCGGAGCGGAGGATCCAGGTGAGTGTAGGACACGGGTCTGGGTTGACGTATGTGTTAGGGTCCAGAGGGGGTAAGGGTGTGTGTTAGGGTCCACTTTGGGTAAGGGTAAGGGTTCTGGTCAGGATTAGGGAATGGGGAGGGTGGACTGGGCACAGCGGAGGCTACAGGTGAGTGCACGACACGGGGCAGGGTCGGCGTATGTGTTAGGGTCCAGAGGGGGTAAGGGTACGTGTTAGGGTCCACTTTGCGTAAGGGTAAGGGTTCTGGTCAGCATTAGGGAATGGGCGGAGCGGAGGATCCAGGTGAGTGTAGGACACGGGTCTGGGTTATGGTATGTGTTAGGGTCCAGAGGGGGTAAGGGTAAGGGTTCTGGTCAGGATTAGGGAATGGGCAGGGTGGACTGGGCAGAGCGGAGGCTACAGGTGAGTGCACGACACGGGGCAGGGTCGGCGTATGTGTTAGGGTCCAGAGGGGGTAAGGGTGCGTGTTAGGGTCCACTTTGGGTAAGGGTAAGGGTAAGGGTTCTGGTCAGCATTAGGGAATGGGCGGAGCGGAGGATCCAGGTGAGTGTAGGACACGGGTCTGGGTTGACGTATGTGTTAGGGTCCAGAGGGGGTAAGGGTAAGGGTTCTGGTCAGGATTAGGGAATGGGCAGGGTGGACTGGGCAGAGCGGAGGCTACAGGTGAGTGCACGACACGGGGCAGGGTCGGCGTATGTGTTAGGGTCCAGAGGGGGTAAGGGTGCGTGTTAGGGTCCACTTTGGGTAAGGGTAAGGGTAAGGGTTCTGGTCAGCATTAGGGAATGGGCGGAGCGGAGGATCCAGGTGAGTGTAGGACACGGGTCTGGGTTGGCGTATGTGTTAGGGTCCAGAGGGGGTAAGGGTACGTGTTAGGGTCCACTTTGGGTAAGGGTAAGGGTTCTGGTCAGGATTAGGGAATGGGGAGGGTGGACTGGGCACAGCGGAGGCTACAGGTGAGTGCACGACACGGGGCAGGGTCGGCGTATGTGTTAGGGTCCAGAGGGGGTAAGGGTGCGTGTTAGGGTCCACTTTGGGTAAGGGTAAGGGTAAGGGTTCTGGTCAGCATTAGGGAATGGGCGGAGCGGAGGATCCAGGTGAGTGTAGGACACGGGTCTGGGTTGGCGTATGTGTTAGGGTCCAGAGGGGGTAAGGGTGTGTGTTAGGGTCCACTTTGGGTAAGGGTAAGGGTTCTGGTCAGGATTAGGGAATGGGGAGGGTGGACTGGGCACAGCGGAGGCTACAGGTGAGTGCACGACACGGGGCAGGGTCGGCGTATGTGTTAGGGTCCAGAGGGGGTAAGGGTTACGGTCAGGAGTAGGGAATGGGCAGAGTGGAGTGGGCAGAGCGGAGCATAGACTTGAGTGCACGACACGGGGCAGGGTCGGCGTATGTGTTAGGGTCCAGAGGGGGTAAGGGTGCGTGTTAGGGTCCACTTTGGGTAAGGGTAAGGGTAAGGGTTCTGGTCAGCATTAGGGAATGGGCGGAGCGGAGGATACAGGTGAGTGTACAGCATGGATCAGGGGTGACGTATGTGTTAGGGTCCAGTTTGGGTAAGGGTAAGGGTTCTGGTCAGCATTAGGCAATGGGCGGAGCGGAGGATCCAGGTGAGTGTAGGACACGGGTCTGGGTCGGCGTATGTGTTAGGGTCCAGAGGGGGTAAGGGTGCGTGTTAGGGTCCACTTTGGGTAAGGGTAAGGGTAAGGGTTCTGGTCAGCATTAGGGAATGGGCGGAGCGGAGGATCCAGGTGAGTGTAGGACACGGGTCTGGGTTGACGTATGTGTTAGGGTCCAGAGGGGGTAAGGGTTCTGGTCAGGATTAGGGAATGGGCAGGGTGGACTGGGCAGAGCAGAGGCTACAGGTGAGTGCACGACACGGGGCAGGGTCGGCGTATGTGTTAGGGTCCAGAGGGGGTAAGGGTGCGTGTTAGGGTCCACTTTGGGTAAGGGTAAGGGTTCTGGTCAGGATTAGGGAATGGGCAGGGTGGACTGGGCAGAGCGGAGGCTACATGTGAGTGCACGACACGGGGCAGGGTCGGCGTATGTGTTAGGGTCCAGAGGGGGTAAGGGTGCGTGTTAGGGTCCACTTTGGGTAAGGGTAAGGGTAAGGGTTCTGGTCAGCATTAGGGAATGGGCGGAGCGGAGGATCCAGGTGAGTGTAGGACACGGGTCTGGGTTGGCGTATGTGTTAGGGTCCAGAGGGGGTAAGGGTGTGTGTTAGGGTCCAGAGGGGGTAAGGGTAAGGGTTCTGGTCAGGATTAGGGAATGGGCAGGGTGGACTGGGCAGAGCGGAGGCTACAGGTGAGTGCACGACACGGGGCAGGGTCGGCGTATGTGTTAGGGTCCAGAGGGGGTAAGGGTGCGTGTTAGGGTCCACTTTGGGTAAGGGTAAGGGTAAGGGTTCTGGTCAGGATTAGGGAATGGGCAGGGTGGACTGGGCACAGCGGAGGCTACAGGTGAGTGTAGGACACGGGTCTGGGTCGGCGTATGTGTTAGGGTCCAGAGGGGGTAAGGGTGCGTGTTAGGGTCCACTTTGGGTAAAGGTAAGGGTAAGGGTTCTGGTCAGGATTAGGGAATGGGCAGGGTGGACTGGGCACAGCGGAGGCTACAGGTGAGTATAGGACACGGGTCTGGGTCGGCGTATGTGTTAGGGTCCAGAGGGGGTAAGGGTGCGTGTTAGGGTCCACTTTGGGTAAGGGTAAGGGTTCTGGTCAGCATTAGGGAATGGGCGGAGCGGAGGATCCAGGTGAGTGTAGGACACGGGTCTGGGTTATGGTATGTGTTAGGGTCCAGAGGGGGTAAGGGTAAGGGTTCTGGTCAGGATTAGGGAATGGGCAGGGTGGACTGGGCAGAGCGGAGGCTACAGGTGAGTGCACGACACGGGGCAGGGTCGGCGTATGTGTTAGGGTCCAGAGGGGGTAAGGGTGCGTGTTAGGGTCCACTTTGGGTAAGGGTAAGGGTTCTGGTCAGGATTAGGGAATGGGCAGGGTGGACTGGGCAGAGCGGAGGCTACAGGTGAGTGCACGACACGGGGCAGGGTCGGCGTATGTGTTAGGGTCCAGAGGGGGTAAGGGTGCGTGTTAGGGTCCACTTTGGGTAAGGGTAAGGGTTCTGGTCAGGATTAGGGAATGGGCAGGGTGGACTGGGCAGAGCGGAGGCTACAGGTGAGTGCACGACACGGGGCAGGGTCGGCGTATGTGTTAGGGTCCAGAGGGGGTAAGGGTGCGTGTTAGGGTCCACTTTGGGTAAGGGTAAGGGTAAGGGTTCTGGTCAGCATTAGGGAATGGGCGGAGCGGAGGATCCAGGTGAGTGTAGGACACGGGTCTGGGTTGGCGTATGTGTTAGGGTCCAGAGGGGGTAAGGGTGTGTGTTAGGGTCCACTTTGGGTAAGGGTAAGGGTTCTGGTCAGGATTAGGGAATGGGGAGGGTGGATTGGGCACAGCGGAGGCTACAGGTGAGTGCACGACACGGGGCAGGGTCGGCGTATGTGTTAGGGTCCAGAGGGGGTAAGGGTACGTGTTAGGGTCCACTTTGCGTAAGGGTAAGGGTTCTGGTCAGCATTAGGGAATGGGCGGAGCGGAGGATCCAGGTGAGTGTACAGCATGGATCAGGGGTGGCGTATGTGTTAGGGTCCAGTTTGGGTAAGGGTAAGGGTTCTGGTCAGCATTAGGGAATGGGCAGGGTGGAGTGGGCAGAGAGGAGGCTACAGGGGAGTGTACGACACGGGTCAGGGTAAGGGTTGCAGTCAGGATGAGGGAATGAGCGGAGCGGAGGCTACAGGTGAGTGCACGACACGGGGCAGGGTCGGCGTATGTGTTAGGGTCCAGAGGGGGTAAGGGTACGTGTTAGGGTCCACTTTGCGTAAGGGTAAGGGTTCTGGTCAGCATTAGGGAATGGGCGGAGCGGAGGATCCAGGTGAGTGTAGGACACGGGTCTGGGGTGGCGTATGTGTTAGGGTCCAGAGGGGGTAAGGGTTACGGTCAGGAGTAGGGAATGGGCAGAGTGGAGTGGGCAGAGCGGAGCATAGACTTGAGTGCACGACACGGGGCAGGGTCGGCGTATGTGTTCGCGTCCGGGTTCGTTTTGGCGTGCGGTTTAGGTTTAGTGCACGGGCGAGGGTTAGGAATCGGGTACGGTTGAGGTACGCTGTAGGGTCCGCGGTAGGGATCAGGCTGCGTTTAGGGTACCGTTACGGTAGCCGTTAGTGTACGAATGAGTACTAGGGTACAGGTGGTGCTAAGGGTAAGGCTTAGGATTAGGCTGAGGGAACGGATACGCCGTAGGGTACGACAACAGGTCAGTGTACGGGTGAGGATGACGGGACGGGTTAGGACAAGTTGAGGGGACGGCTGAGGCCGAGCGTAGGGGTTAGCGTAAGGTTTGGGCGGGGGGGGGCGGCCCTTTGCTGAACATGCAAAGAAAGAACACATGGAAATGACAGTCTTTGGGCCTCCTGTTCTGTTCAAGGTGTTTGACCAGAGTGCACTTTCAACTGAAGCTAAAGAGGAAACGTCCAAACGGTATCCTAATGCCCGGAGGGCCCACCTGAAAACAAACAGGAGGCAATTTCCCTTACCTGTGCGGAAGTGCAGAGGTGAATCTCTCTCTATGTCCAGGTAGGTCCTAGGCTGGATCCCGGAGCGCTTTGAACACACACACACGATCTGCTTGGAAACAGAAAGGTTTCCTTTTACTTTTCTGGTCGGCGACCGAGAGAACTACAGAATTCTCTGTAGGCATGACGCACCGAGGGGCTCTAGGCCCACTCTCCCTTTCCGAAGAACCACAGGCCGCACCTCACTCTGAAACACACTGAAGCAGCCGTTTGGTACAATGGGACCCTGGCTCCTGGACACAATGAATTGAGCCAGAGCAGGACCCCAGCCTGAAATGGACTCGCTCTGAATCCCACGAAGGGACTTCTCGGTCCAATTTGAATGCATCGAAACACACGCACGCACACAAACAAACTCTCCTTCTTCCGATACCTGCCTGAATGGATCTTAGAATAGTGCTGCGAAACGGTGGCTTTGCAATTTGGCAAGTAGTATCCGGAGCCTGAAGAAACCAGGACGGGTCAGTGTCGTCAGTGTACGTGTTAGGATTAACGGACGGCGACGGTGTAGGCTGAGCGTACGTGTTGATGAGGGTCCGGGCTAGGGTAAGACAACGGTTTCGGCTTAGGGCAAGGATAGGGTTAGGGTTAAGGTTACGAAACGGGTAGAGGTTAGGGTACCAGAATGCGTTAGCCTTAGGGTACGTGTTAGGGAACAGGTCCGGTCGCTTAAGGGTTATGGTTAGGGTATGGGTTAGGATTACTTTACGGATCAGGGAAAGGGTTAGCTTTAGGGAACGGGCACGGTGCAGTGTACAGTGTAGGGGACAACAAGGGATTTGGGCGAGGGTACGTGTGTGTTAGGGTACGGGGTAGTATTAATATATTGGTTAGGATTAGGATACAGCTTAGGGTGAGGACTAGGGTCAGGGTAAAGGTTAGGTTGAGGGGTACGGGCGAGGGTACGACACGGGGTATGCGTTAGGTCCGGCTTAGCTTTAGGGTACGAGTACGGCTTAGGATAACGTTTAGGGTTAGGGTTCCGGTTAGGGAATGGGTACGCTTCAAGGTACAGATTAGGGTATGGCTTAGTGTACTGCTCACGACTAGGATACAAGTTAGGGTAAGGGTTAGGGTTAGTGAGAGGGAATGGGTATCGTTGAGGGTCCGGGCATGGGTTAGGGTACGCGTACGGATAAGGGTCCAGTTTGGGTAAAGGGAAGGGTACGTGTTAGGGTCCGCTTGGGGTGAGGGTTACGGTCAGGTTTAGGGAAAGGGCAGAGCGGAGGATACAGGTGAGTGTACAGCATGGATCAGGGGTGGCGTATGTGTTAGGGTCCAGTTTGGGTAAGGGTAAGGGTTCTGGTCAGCATTAGGGAATGGGCGGAGCGGAGGATCCAGGTGAGTGTAGGACACGGGTCTGGGTTGACGTATGTGTTAGGGTCCAGAGGGGGTAAGGGTGTGTGTTAGGGTCCACTTTGGGTAAGGGTAAGGGTTCTGGTCAGGATTAGGGAATGGGGAGGGTGGACTGGGCACAGCGGAGGCTACAGGTGAGTGCACGACACGGGGCAGGGTCGGCGTATGTGTTAGGGTCCAGAGGGGGTAAGGGTACGTGTTAGGGTCCACTTTGCGTAAGGGTAAGGGTTCTGGTCAGCATTAGGGAATGGGCGGAGCGGAGGATCCAGGTGAGTGTAGGACACGGGTCTGGGTTATGGTATGTGTTAGGGTCCAGAGGGGGTAAGGGTAAGGGTTCTGGTCAGGATTAGGGAATGGGCAGGGTGGACTGGGCAGAGCGGAGGCTACAGGTGAGTGCACGACACGGGGCAGGGTCGGCGTATGTGTTAGGGTCCAGAGGGGGTAAGGGTGCGTGTTAGGGTCCACTTTGGGTAAGGGTAAGGGTAAGGGTTCTGGTCAGCATTAGGGAATGGGCGGAGCGGAGGATCCAGGTGAGTGTAGGACACGGGTCTGGGTTGACGTATGTGTTAGGGTCCAGAGGGGGTAAGGGTAAGGGTTCTGGTCAGGATTAGGGAATGGGCAGGGTGGACTGGGCAGAGCGGAGGCTACAGGTGAGTGCACGACACGGGGCAGGGTCGGCGTATGTGTTAGGGTCCAGAGGGGGTAAGGGTGCGTGTTAGGGTCCACTTTGGGTAAGGGTAAGGGTAAGGGTTCTGGTCAGCATTAGGGAATGGGCGGAGCGGAGGATCCAGGTGAGTGTAGGACACGGGTCTGGGTTGGCGTATGTGTTAGGGTCCAGAGGGGGTAAGGGTACGTGTTAGGGTCCACTTTGGGTAAGGGTAAGGGTTCTGGTCAGGATTAGGGAATGGGGAGGGTGGACTGGGCACAGCGGAGGCTACAGGTGAGTGCACGACACGGGGCAGGGTCGGCGTATGTGTTAGGGTCCAGAGGGGGTAAGGGTGCGTGTTAGGGTCCACTTTGGGTAAGGGTAAGGGTTCTGGTCAGGATTAGGGAATGGGGAGGGTGGACTGGGCACAGCGGAGGCTACAGGTGAGTGCACGACACGGGGCAGGGTCGGCGTATGTGTTAGGGTCCAGAGGGGGTAAGGGTTACGGTCAGGAGTAGGGAATGGGCAGAGTGGAGTGGGCAGAGCGGAGCATAGACTTGAGTGCACGACACGGGGCAGGGTCGGCGTATGTGTTAGGGTCCAGAGGGGGTAAGGGTGCGTGTTAGGGTCCACTTTGGGTAAGGGTAAGGGTAAGGGTTCTGGTCAGCATTAGGGAATGGGCGGAGCGGAGGATCCAGGTGAGTGTAGGACACGGGTCTGGGTTGGCGTATGTGTTAGGGTCCAGAGGGGGTAAGGGTACGTGTTAGGGTCCACTTTGGGTAAGGGTAAGGGTTCTGGTCAGGATTAGGGAATGGGGAGGGTGGACTGGGCACAGCGGAGGCTACAGGTGAGTGCACGACACGGGGCAGGGTCGGCGTATGTGTTAGGGTCCAGAGGGGGTAAGGGTACGTGTTAGGGTCCACTTTGCGTAAGGGTAAGGGTTCTGGTCAGCATTAGGGAATGGGCGGAGCGGAGGATCCAGGTGAGTGTAGGACACGGGTCTGGGTTATGGTATGTGTTAGGGTCCAGAGGGGGTAAGGGTAAGGGTTCTGGTCAGGATTAGGGAATGGGCAGGGTGGACTGGGCAGAGCGGAGGCTACAGGTGAGTGCACGACACGGGGCAGGGTCGGCGTATGTGTTAGGGTCCAGAGGGGGTAAGGGTGCGTGTTAGGGTCCACTTTGGGTAAGGGTAAGGGTAAGGGTTCTGGTCAGCATTAGGGAATGGGCGGAGCGGAGGATCCAGGTGAGTGTAGGACACGGGTCTGGGTTGACGTATGTGTTAGGGTCCAGAGGGGGTAAGGGTAAGGGTTCTGGTCAGGATTAGGGAATGGGCAGGGTGGACTGGGCAGAGCGGAGGCTACAGGTGAGTGCACGACACGGGGCAGGGTCGGCGTATGTGTTAGGGTCCAGAGGGGGTAAGGGTGCGTGTTAGGGTCCACTTTGGGTAAGGGTAAGGGTAAGGGTTCTGGTCAGCATTAGGGAATGGGCGGAGCGGAGGATCCAGGTGAGTGTAGGACACGGGTCTGGGTTGGCGTATGTGTTAGGGTCCAGAGGGGGTAAGGGTGTGTGTTAGGGTCCACTTTGGGTAAGGGTAAGGGTTCTGGTCAGGATTAGGGAATGGGGAGGGTGGACTGGGCACAGCGGAGGCTACAGGTGAGTGCACGACACGGGGCAGGGTCGGCGTATGTGTTAGGGTCCAGAGGGGGTAAGGGTTACGGTCAGGAGTAGGGAATGGGCAGAGTGGAGTGGGCAGAGCGGAGCATAGACTTGAGTGCACGACACGGGGCAGGGTCGGCGTATGTGTTAGGGTCCAGAGGGGGTAAGGGTGCGTGTTAGGGTCCACTTTGGGTAAGGGTAAGGGTAAGGGTTCTGGTCAGCATTAGGGAATGGGCGGAGCGGAGGATACAGGTGAGTGTACAGCATGGATCAGGGGTGACGTATGTGTTAGGGTCCAGTTTGGGTAAGGGTAAGGGTTCTGGTCAGCATTAGGCAATGGGCGGAGCGGAGGATCCAGGTGAGTGTAGGACACGGGTCTGGGTCGGCGTATGTGTTAGGGTCCAGAGGGGGTAAGGGTGCGTGTTAGGGTCCACTTTGGGTAAGGGTAAGGGTAAGGGTTCTGGTCAGCATTAGGGAATGGGCGGAGCGGAGGATCCAGGTGAGTGTAGGACACGGGTCTGGGTTGACGTATGTGTTAGGGTCCAGAGGGGGTAAGGGTTCTGGTCAGGATTAGGGAATGGGCAGGGTGGACTGGGCAGAGCAGAGGCTACAGGTGAGTGCACGACACGGGGCAGGGTCGGCGTATGTGTTAGGGTCCAGAGGGGGTAAGGGTGCGTGTTAGGGTCCACTTTGGGTAAGGGTAAGGGTTCTGGTCAGGATTAGGGAATGGGCAGGGTGGACTGGGCAGAGCGGAGGCTACATGTGAGTGCACGACACGGGGCAGGGTCGGCGTATGTGTTAGGGTCCAGAGGGGGTAAGGGTGCGTGTTAGGGTCCACTTTGGGTAAGGGTAAGGGTAAGGGTTCTGGTCAGCATTAGGGAATGGGCGGAGCGGAGGATCCAGGTGAGTGTAGGACACGGGTCTGGGTTGGCGTATGTGTTAGGGTCCAGAGGGGGTAAGGGTGTGTGTTAGGGTCCAGAGGGGGTAAGGGTAAGGGTTCTGGTCAGGATTAGGGAATGGGCAGGGTGGACTGGGCAGAGCGGAGGCTACAGGTGAGTGCACGACACGGGGCAGGGTCGGCGTATGTGTTAGGGTCCAGAGGGGGTAAGGGTGCGTGTTAGGGTCCACTTTGGGTAAGGGTAAGGGTAAGGGTTCTGGTCAGGATTAGGGAATGGGCAGGGTGGACTGGGCACAGCGGAGGCTACAGGTGAGTGTAGGACACGGGTCTGGGTCGGCGTATGTGTTAGGGTCCAGAGGGGGTAAGGGTGCGTGTTAGGGTCCACTTTGGGTAAAGGTAAGGGTAAGGGTTCTGGTCAGGATTAGGGAATGGGCAGGGTGGACTGGGCACAGCGGAGGCTACAGGTGAGTATAGGACACGGGTCTGGGTCGGCGTATGTGTTAGGGTCCAGAGGGGGTAAGGGTGCGTGTTAGGGTCCACTTTGGGTAAGGGTAAGGGTTCTGGTCAGCATTAGGGAATGGGCGGAGCGGAGGATCCAGGTGAGTGTAGGACACGGGTCTGGGTTATGGTATGTGTTAGGGTCCAGAGGGGGTAAGGGTAAGGGTTCTGGTCAGGATTAGGGAATGGGCAGGGTGGACTGGGCAGAGCGGAGGCTACAGGTGAGTGCACGACACGGGGCAGGGTCGGCGTATGTGTTAGGGTCCAGAGGGGGTAAGGGTGCGTGTTAGGGTCCACTTTGGGTAAGGGTAAGGGTTCTGGTCAGGATTAGGGAATGGGCAGGGTGGACTGGGCAGAGCGGAGGCTACAGGTGAGTGCACGACACGGGGCAGGGTCGGCGTATGTGTTAGGGTCCAGAGGGGGTAAGGGTGCGTGTTAGGGTCCACTTTGGGTAAGGGTAAGGGTTCTGGTCAGGATTAGGGAATGGGCAGGGTGGACTGGGCAGAGCGGAGGCTACAGGTGAGTGCACGACACGGGGCAGGGTCGGCGTATGTGTTAGGGTCCAGAGGGGGTAAGGGTGCGTGTTAGGGTCCACTTTGGGTAAGGGTAAGGGTAAGGGTTCTGGTCAGCATTAGGGAATGGGCGGAGCGGAGGATCCAGGTGAGTGTAGGACACGGGTCTGGGTTGGCGTATGTGTTAGGGTCCAGAGGGGGTAAGGGTGTGTGTTAGGGTCCACTTTGGGTAAGGGTAAGGGTTCTGGTCAGGATTAGGGAATGGGGAGGGTGGATTGGGCACAGCGGAGGCTACAGGTGAGTGCACGACACGGGGCAGGGTCGGCGTATGTGTTAGGGTCCAGAGGGGGTAAGGGTACGTGTTAGGGTCCACTTTGCGTAAGGGTAAGGGTTCTGGTCAGCATTAGGGAATGGGCGGAGCGGAGGATCCAGGTGAGTGTACAGCATGGATCAGGGGTGGCGTATGTGTTAGGGTCCAGTTTGGGTAAGGGTAAGGGTTCTGGTCAGCATTAGGGAATGGGCAGGGTGGAGTGGGCAGAGAGGAGGCTACAGGGGAGTGTACGACACGGGTCAGGGTAAGGGTTGCAGTCAGGATGAGGGAATGAGCGGAGCGGAGGCTACAGGTGAGTGCACGACACGGGGCAGGGTCGGCGTATGTGTTAGGGTCCAGAGGGGGTAAGGGTACGTGTTAGGGTCCACTTTGCGTAAGGGTAAGGGTTCTGGTCAGCATTAGGGAATGGGCGGAGCGGAGGATCCAGGTGAGTGTAGGACACGGGTCTGGGGTGGCGTATGTGTTAGGGTCCAGAGGGGGTAAGGGTTACGGTCAGGAGTAGGGAATGGGCAGAGTGGAGTGGGCAGAGCGGAGCATAGACTTGAGTGCACGACACGGGGCAGGGTCGGCGTATGTGTTCGCGTCCGGGTTCGTTTTGGCGTGCGGTTTAGGTTTAGTGCACGGGCGAGGGTTAGGAATCGGGTACGGTTGAGGTACGCTGTAGGGTCCGCGGTAGGGATCAGGCTGCGTTTAGGGTACCGTTACGGTAGCCGTTAGTGTACGAATGAGTACTAGGGTACAGGTGGTGCTAAGGGTAAGGCTTAGGATTAGGCTGAGGGAACGGATACGCCGTAGGGTACGACAACAGGTCAGTGTACGGGTGAGGATGACGGGACGGGTTAGGACAAGTTGAGGGGACGGCTGAGGCCGAGCGTAGGGGTTAGCGTAAGGTTTGGGCGGGGGGGGGCGGCCCTTTGCTGAACATGCAAAGAAAGAACACATGGAAATGACAGTCTTTGGGCCTCCTGTTCTGTTCAAGGTGTTTGACCAGAGTGCACTTTCAACTGAAGCTAAAGAGGAAACGTCCAAACGGTATCCTAATGCCCGGAGGGCCCACCTGAAAACAAACAGGAGGCAATTTCCCTTACCTGTGCGGAAGTGCAGAGGTGAATCTCTCTCTATGTCCAGGTAGGTCCTAGGCTGGATCCCGGAGCGCTTTGAACACACACACACGATCTGCTTGGAAACAGAAAGGTTTCCTTTTACTTTTCTGGTCGGCGACCGAGAGAACTACAGAATTCTCTGTAGGCATGACGCACCGAGGGGCTCTAGGCCCACTCTCCCTTTCCGAAGAACCACAGGCCGCACCTCACTCTGAAACACACTGAAGCAGCCGTTTGGTACAATGGGACCCTGGCTCCTGGACACAATGAATTGAGCCAGAGCAGGACCCCAGCCTGAAATGGACTCGCTCTGAATCCCACGAAGGGACTTCTCGGTCCAATTTGAATGCATCGAAACACACGCACGCACACAAACAAACTCTCCTTCTTCCGATACCTGCCTGAATGGATCTTAGAATAGTGCTGCGAAACGGTGGCTTTGCAATTTGGCAAGTAGTATCCGGAGCCTGAAGAAACCAGGACGGGTCAGTGTCGTCAGTGTACGTGTTAGGATTAACGGACGGCGACGGTGTAGGCTGAGCGTACGTGTTGATGAGGGTCCGGGCTAGGGTAAGACAACGGTTTCGGCTTAGGGCAAGGATAGGGTTAGGGTTAAGGTTACGAAACGGGTAGAGGTTAGGGTACCAGAATGCGTTAGCCTTAGGGTACGTGTTAGGGAACAGGTCCGGTCGCTTAAGGGTTATGGTTAGGGTATGGGTTAGGATTACTTTACGGATCAGGGAAAGGGTTAGCTTTAGGGAACGGGCACGGTGCAGTGTACAGTGTAGGGGACAACAAGGGATTTGGGCGAGGGTACGTGTGTGTTAGGGTACGGGGTAGTATTAATATATTGGTTAGGATTAGGATACAGCTTAGGGTGAGGACTAGGGTCAGGGTAAAGGTTAGGTTGAGGGGTACGGGCGAGGGTACGACACGGGGTATGCGTTAGGTCCGGCTTAGCTTTAGGGTACGAGTACGGCTTAGGATAACGTTTAGGGTTAGGGTTCCGGTTAGGGAATGGGTACGCTTCAAGGTACAGATTAGGGTATGGCTTAGTGTACTGCTCACGACTAGGATACAAGTTAGGGTAAGGGTTAGGGTTAGTGAGAGGGAATGGGTATCGTTGAGGGTCCGGGCATGGGTTAGGGTACGCGTACGGATAAGGGTCCAGTTTGGGTAAAGGGAAGGGTACGTGTTAGGGTCCGCTTGGGGTGAGGGTTACGGTCAGGTTTAGGGAAAGGGCAGAGCGGAGGATACAGGTGAGTGTACAGCATGGATCAGGGGTGGCGTATGTGTTAGGGTCCAGTTTGGGTAAGGGTAAGGGTTCTGGTCAGCATTAGGGAATGGGCGGAGCGGAGGATCCAGGTGAGTGTAGGACACGGGTCTGGGTTGACGTATGTGTTAGGGTCCAGAGGGGGTAAGGGTGTGTGTTAGGGTCCACTTTGGGTAAGGGTAAGGGTTCTGGTCAGGATTAGGGAATGGGGAGGGTGGACTGGGCACAGCGGAGGCTACAGGTGAGTGCACGACACGGGGCAGGGTCGGCGTATGTGTTAGGGTCCAGAGGGGGTAAGGGTACGTGTTAGGGTCCACTTTGCGTAAGGGTAAGGGTTCTGGTCAGCATTAGGGAATGGGCGGAGCGGAGGATCCAGGTGAGTGTAGGACACGGGTCTGGGTTATGGTATGTGTTAGGGTCCAGAGGGGGTAAGGGTAAGGGTTCTGGTCAGGATTAGGGAATGGGCAGGGTGGACTGGGCAGAGCGGAGGCTACAGGTGAGTGCACGACACGGGGCAGGGTCGGCGTATGTGTTAGGGTCCAGAGGGGGTAAGGGTGCGTGTTAGGGTCCACTTTGGGTAAGGGTAAGGGTAAGGGTTCTGGTCAGCATTAGGGAATGGGCGGAGCGGAGGATCCAGGTGAGTGTAGGACACGGGTCTGGGTTGACGTATGTGTTAGGGTCCAGAGGGGGTAAGGGTAAGGGTTCTGGTCAGGATTAGGGAATGGGCAGGGTGGACTGGGCAGAGCGGAGGCTACAGGTGAGTGCACGACACGGGGCAGGGTCGGCGTATGTGTTAGGGTCCAGAGGGGGTAAGGGTGCGTGTTAGGGTCCACTTTGGGTAAGGGTAAGGGTAAGGGTTCTGGTCAGCATTAGGGAATGGGCGGAGCGGAGGATCCAGGTGAGTGTAGGACACGGGTCTGGGTTGGCGTATGTGTTAGGGTCCAGAGGGGGTAAGGGTACGTGTTAGGGTCCACTTTGGGTAAGGGTAAGGGTTCTGGTCAGGATTAGGGAATGGGGAGGGTGGACTGGGCACAGCGGAGGCTACAGGTGAGTGCACGACACGGGGCAGGGTCGGCGTATGTGTTAGGGTCCAGAGGGGGTAAGGGTGCGTGTTAGGGTCCACTTTGGGTAAGGGTAAGGGTTCTGGTCAGGATTAGGGAATGGGGAGGGTGGACTGGGCACAGCGGAGGCTACAGGTGAGTGCACGACACGGGGCAGGGTCGGCGTATGTGTTAGGGTCCAGAGGGGGTAAGGGTTACGGTCAGGAGTAGGGAATGGGCAGAGTGGAGTGGGCAGAGCGGAGCATAGACTTGAGTGCACGACACGGGGCAGGGTCGGCGTATGTGTTAGGGTCCAGAGGGGGTAAGGGTGCGTGTTAGGGTCCACTTTGGGTAAGGGTAAGGGTAAGGGTTCTGGTCAGCATTAGGGAATGGGCGGAGCGGAGGATCCAGGTGAGTGTAGGACACGGGTCTGGGTTGGCGTATGTGTTAGGGTCCAGAGGGGGTAAGGGTACGTGTTAGGGTCCACTTTGGGTAAGGGTAAGGGTTCTGGTCAGGATTAGGGAATGGGGAGGGTGGACTGGGCACAGCGGAGGCTACAGGTGAGTGCACGACACGGGGCAGGGTCGGCGTATGTGTTAGGGTCCAGAGGGGGTAAGGGTACGTGTTAGGGTCCACTTTGCGTAAGGGTAAGGGTTCTGGTCAGCATTAGGGAATGGGCGGAGCGGAGGATCCAGGTGAGTGTAGGACACGGGTCTGGGTTATGGTATGTGTTAGGGTCCAGAGGGGGTAAGGGTAAGGGTTCTGGTCAGGATTAGGGAATGGGCAGGGTGGACTGGGCAGAGCGGAGGCTACAGGTGAGTGCACGACACGGGGCAGGGTCGGCGTATGTGTTAGGGTCCAGAGGGGGTAAGGGTGCGTGTTAGGGTCCACTTTGGGTAAGGGTAAGGGTAAGGGTTCTGGTCAGCATTAGGGAATGGGCGGAGCGGAGGATCCAGGTGAGTGTAGGACACGGGTCTGGGTTGACGTATGTGTTAGGGTCCAGAGGGGGTAAGGGTAAGGGTTCTGGTCAGGATTAGGGAATGGGCAGGGTGGACTGGGCAGAGCGGAGGCTACAGGTGAGTGCACGACACGGGGCAGGGTCGGCGTATGTGTTAGGGTCCAGAGGGGGTAAGGGTGCGTGTTAGGGTCCACTTTGGGTAAGGGTAAGGGTTCTGGTCAGGATTAGGGAATGGGGAGGGTGGACTGGGCACAGCGGAGGCTACAGGTGAGTGCACGACACGGGGCAGGGTCGGCGTATGTGTTAGGGTCCAGAGGGGGTAAGGGTTACGGTCAGGAGTAGGGAATGGGCAGAGTGGAGTGGGCAGAGCGGAGCATAGACTTGAGTGCACGACACGGGGCAGGGTCGGCGTATGTGTTAGGGTCCAGAGGGGGTAAGGGTGCGTGTTAGGGTCCACTTTGGGTAAGGGTAAGGGTAAGGGTTCTGGTCAGCATTAGGGAATGGGCGGAGCGGAGGATACAGGTGAGTGTACAGCATGGATCAGGGGTGACGTATGTGTTAGGGTCCAGTTTGGGTAAGGGTAAGGGTTCTGGTCAGCATTAGGCAATGGGCGGAGCGGAGGATCCAGGTGAGTGTAGGACACGGGTCTGGGTCGGCGTATGTGTTAGGGTCCAGAGGGGGTAAGGGTGCGTGTTAGGGTCCACTTTGGGTAAGGGTAAGGGTAAGGGTTCTGGTCAGCATTAGGGAATGGGCGGAGCGGAGGATCCAGGTGAGTGTAGGACACGGGTCTGGGTTGACGTATGTGTTAGGGTCCAGAGGGGGTAAGGGTTCTGGTCAGGATTAGGGAATGGGCAGGGTGGACTGGGCAGAGCAGAGGCTACAGGTGAGTGCACGACACGGGGCAGGGTCGGCGTATGTGTTAGGGTCCAGAGGGGGTAAGGGTGCGTGTTAGGGTCCACTTTGGGTAAGGGTAAGGGTTCTGGTCAGGATTAGGGAATGGGCAGGGTGGACTGGGCAGAGCGGAGGCTACATGTGAGTGCACGACACGGGGCAGGGTCGGCGTATGTGTTAGGGTCCAGAGGGGGTAAGGGTGCGTGTTAGGGTCCACTTTGGGTAAGGGTAAGGGTAAGGGTTCTGGTCAGCATTAGGGAATGGGCGGAGCGGAGGATCCAGGTGAGTGTAGGACACGGGTCTGGGTTGGCGTATGTGTTAGGGTCCAGAGGGGGTAAGGGTGTGTGTTAGGGTCCAGAGGGGGTAAGGGTAAGGGTTCTGGTCAGGATTAGGGAATGGGCAGGGTGGACTGGGCAGAGCGGAGGCTACAGGTGAGTGCACGACACGGGGCAGGGTCGGCGTATGTGTTAGGGTCCAGAGGGGGTAAGGGTGCGTGTTAGGGTCCACTTTGGGTAAGGGTAAGGGTAAGGGTTCTGGTCAGGATTAGGGAATGGGCAGGGTGGACTGGGCACAGCGGAGGCTACAGGTGAGTGTAGGACACGGGTCTGGGTCGGCGTATGTGTTAGGGTCCAGAGGGGGTAAGGGTGCGTGTTAGGGTCCACTTTGGGTAAAGGTAAGGGTAAGGGTTCTGGTCAGGATTAGGGAATGGGCAGGGTGGACTGGGCACAGCGGAGGCTACAGGTGAGTATAGGACACGGGTCTGGGTCGGCGTATGTGTTAGGGTCCAGAGGGGGTAAGGGTGCGTGTTAGGGTCCACTTTGGGTAAGGGTAAGGGTTCTGGTCAGCATTAGGGAATGGGCGGAGCGGAGGATCCAGGTGAGTGTAGGACACGGGTCTGGGTTATGGTATGTGTTAGGGTCCAGAGGGGGTAAGGGTAAGGGTTCTGGTCAGGATTAGGGAATGGGCAGGGTGGACTGGGCAGAGCGGAGGCTACAGGTGAGTGCACGACACGGGGCAGGGTCGGCGTATGTGTTAGGGTCCAGAGGGGGTAAGGGTGCGTGTTAGGGTCCACTTTGGGTAAGGGTAAGGGTTCTGGTCAGGATTAGGGAATGGGCAGGGTGGACTGGGCAGAGCGGAGGCTACAGGTGAGTGCACGACACGGGGCAGGGTCGGCGTATGTGTTAGGGTCCAGAGGGGGTAAGGGTGCGTGTTAGGGTCCACTTTGGGTAAGGGTAAGGGTTCTGGTCAGGATTAGGGAATGGGCAGGGTGGACTGGGCAGAGCGGAGGCTACAGGTGAGTGCACGACACGGGGCAGGGTCGGCGTATGTGTTAGGGTCCAGAGGGGGTAAGGGTGCGTGTTAGGGTCCACTTTGGGTAAGGGTAAGGGTAAGGGTTCTGGTCAGCATTAGGGAATGGGCGGAGCGGAGGATCCAGGTGAGTGTAGGACACGGGTCTGGGTTGGCGTATGTGTTAGGGTCCAGAGGGGGTAAGGGTGTGTGTTAGGGTCCACTTTGGGTAAGGGTAAGGGTTCTGGTCAGGATTAGGGAATGGGGAGGGTGGATTGGGCACAGCGGAGGCTACAGGTGAGTGCACGACACGGGGCAGGGTCGGCGTATGTGTTAGGGTCCAGAGGGGGTAAGGGTACGTGTTAGGGTCCACTTTGCGTAAGGGTAAGGGTTCTGGTCAGCATTAGGGAATGGGCGGAGCGGAGGATCCAGGTGAGTGTACAGCATGGATCAGGGGTGGCGTATGTGTTAGGGTCCAGTTTGGGTAAGGGTAAGGGTTCTGGTCAGCATTAGGGAATGGGCAGGGTGGAGTGGGCAGAGAGGAGGCTACAGGGGAGTGTACGACACGGGTCAGGGTAAGGGTTGCAGTCAGGATGAGGGAATGAGCGGAGCGGAGGCTACAGGTGAGTGCACGACACGGGGCAGGGTCGGCGTATGTGTTAGGGTCCAGAGGGGGTAAGGGTACGTGTTAGGGTCCACTTTGCGTAAGGGTAAGGGTTCTGGTCAGCATTAGGGAATGGGCGGAGCGGAGGATCCAGGTGAGTGTAGGACACGGGTCTGGGGTGGCGTATGTGTTAGGGTCCAGAGGGGGTAAGGGTTACGGTCAGGAGTAGGGAATGGGCAGAGTGGAGTGGGCAGAGCGGAGCATAGACTTGAGTGCACGACACGGGGCAGGGTCGGCGTATGTGTTCGCGTCCGGGTTCGTTTTGGCGTGCGGTTTAGGTTTAGTGCACGGGCGAGGGTTAGGAATCGGGTACGGTTGAGGTACGCTGTAGGGTCCGCGGTAGGGATCAGGCTGCGTTTAGGGTACCGTTACGGTAGCCGTTAGTGTACGAATGAGTACTAGGGTACAGGTGGTGCTAAGGGTAAGGCTTAGGATTAGGCTGAGGGAACGGATACGCCGTAGGGTACGACAACAGGTCAGTGTACGGGTGAGGATGACGGGACGGGTTAGGACAAGTTGAGGGGACGGCTGAGGCCGAGCGTAGGGGTTAGCGTAAGGTTTGGGCGGGGGGGGGCGGCCCTTTGCTGAACATGCAAAGAAAGAACACATGGAAATGACAGTCTTTGGGCCTCCTGTTCTGTTCAAGGTGTTTGACCAGAGTGCACTTTCAACTGAAGCTAAAGAGGAAACGTCCAAACGGTATCCTAATGCCCGGAGGGCCCACCTGAAAACAAACAGGAGGCAATTTCCCTTACCTGTGCGGAAGTGCAGAGGTGAATCTCTCTCTATGTCCAGGTAGGTCCTAGGCTGGATCCCGGAGCGCTTTGAACACACACACACGATCTGCTTGGAAACAGAAAGGTTTCCTTTTACTTTTCTGGTCGGCGACCGAGAGAACTACAGAATTCTCTGTAGGCATGACGCACCGAGGGGCTCTAGGCCCACTCTCCCTTTCCGAAGAACCACAGGCCGCACCTCACTCTGAAACACACTGAAGCAGCCGTTTGGTACAATGGGACCCTGGCTCCTGGACACAATGAATTGAGCCAGAGCAGGACCCCAGCCTGAAATGGACTCGCTCTGAATCCCACGAAGGGACTTCTCGGTCCAATTTGAATGCATCGAAACACACGCACGCACACAAACAAACTCTCCTTCTTCCGATACCTGCCTGAATGGATCTTAGAATAGTGCTGCGAAACGGTGGCTTTGCAATTTGGCAAGTAGTATCCGGAGCCTGAAGAAACCAGGACGGGTCAGTGTCGTCAGTGTACGTGTTAGGATTAACGGACGGCGACGGTGTAGGCTGAGCGTACGTGTTGATGAGGGTCCGGGCTAGGGTAAGACAACGGTTTCGGCTTAGGGCAAGGATAGGGTTAGGGTTAAGGTTACGAAACGGGTAGAGGTTAGGGTACCAGAATGCGTTAGCCTTAGGGTACGTGTTAGGGAACAGGTCCGGTCGCTTAAGGGTTATGGTTAGGGTATGGGTTAGGATTACTTTACGGATCAGGGAAAGGGTTAGCTTTAGGGAACGGGCACGGTGCAGTGTACAGTGTAGGGGACAACAAGGGATTTGGGCGAGGGTACGTGTGTGTTAGGGTACGGGGTAGTATTAATATATTGGTTAGGATTAGGATACAGCTTAGGGTGAGGACTAGGGTCAGGGTAAAGGTTAGGTTGAGGGGTACGGGCGAGGGTACGACACGGGGTATGCGTTAGGTCCGGCTTAGCTTTAGGGTACGAGTACGGCTTAGGATAACGTTTAGGGTTAGGGTTCCGGTTAGGGAATGGGTACGCTTCAAGGTACAGATTAGGGTATGGCTTAGTGTACTGCTCACGACTAGGATACAAGTTAGGGTAAGGGTTAGGGTTAGTGAGAGGGAATGGGTATCGTTGAGGGTCCGGGCATGGGTTAGGGTACGCGTACGGATAAGGGTCCAGTTTGGGTAAAGGGAAGGGTACGTGTTAGGGTCCGCTTGGGGTGAGGGTTACGGTCAGGTTTAGGGAAAGGGCAGAGCGGAGGATACAGGTGAGTGTACAGCATGGATCAGGGGTGGCGTATGTGTTAGGGTCCAGTTTGGGTAAGGGTAAGGGTTCTGGTCAGCATTAGGGAATGGGCGGAGCGGAGGATCCAGGTGAGTGTAGGACACGGGTCTGGGTTGACGTATGTGTTAGGGTCCAGAGGGGGTAAGGGTGTGTGTTAGGGTCCACTTTGGGTAAGGGTAAGGGTTCTGGTCAGGATTAGGGAATGGGGAGGGTGGACTGGGCACAGCGGAGGCTACAGGTGAGTGCACGACACGGGGCAGGGTCGGCGTATGTGTTAGGGTCCAGAGGGGGTAAGGGTGCGTGTTAGGGTCCACTTTGGGTAAGGGTAAGGGTAAGGGTTCTGGTCAGCATTAGGGAATGGGCGGAGCGGAGGATCCAGGTGAGTGTAGGACACGGGTCTGGGTTGACGTATGTGTTAGGGTCCAGAGGGGGTAAGGGTAAGGGTTCTGGTCAGGATTAGGGAATGGGCAGGGTGGACTGGGCAGAGCGGAGGCTACAGGTGAGTGCACGACACGGGGCAGGGTCGGCGTATGTGTTAGGGTCCAGAGGGGGTAAGGGTGCGTGTTAGGGTCCACTTTGGGTAAGGGTAAGGGTTCTGGTCAGGATTAGGGAATGGGCAGGGTGGACTGGGCAGAGCGGAGGCTACAGGTGAGTGCACGACACGGGGCAGGGTCGGCGTATGTGTTAGGGTCCAGAGGGGGTAAGGGTGCGTGTTAGGGTCCACTTTGGGTAAGGGTAAGGGTTCTGGTCAGGATTAGGGAATGGGCAGGGTGGACTGGGCAGAGCGGAGGCTACAGGTGAGTGCACGACACGGGGCAGGGTCGGCGTATGTGTTAGGGTCCAGAGGGGGTAAGGGTGCGTGTTAGGGTCCACTTTGGGTAAGGGTAAGGGTAAGGGTTCTGGTCAGCATTAGGGAATGGGCGGAGCGGAGGATCCAGGTGAGTGTAGGACACGGGTCTGGGTTGGCGTATGTGTTAGGGTCCAGAGGGGGTAAGGGTGTGTGTTAGGGTCCACTTTGGGTAAGGGTAAGGGTTCTGGTCAGGATTAGGGAATGGGGAGGGTGGATTGGGCACAGCGGAGGCTACAGGTGAGTGCACGACACGGGGCAGGGTCGGCGTATGTGTTAGGGTCCAGAGGGGGTAAGGGTACGTGTTAGGGTCCACTTTGCGTAAGGGTAAGGGTTCTGGTCAGCATTAGGGAATGGGCGGAGCGGAGGATCCAGGTGAGTGTACAGCATGGATCAGGGGTGGCGTATGTGTTAGGGTCCAGTTTGGGTAAGGGTAAGGGTTCTGGTCAGCATTAGGGAATGGGCAGGGTGGAGTGGGCAGAGAGGAGGCTACAGGGGAGTGTACGACACGGGTCAGGGTAAGGGTTGCAGTCAGGATGAGGGAATGAGCGGAGCGGAGGCTACAGGTGAGTGCACGACACGGGGCAGGGTCGGCGTATGTGTTAGGGTCCAGAGGGGGTAAGGGTACGTGTTAGGGTCCACTTTGCGTAAGGGTAAGGGTTCTGGTCAGCATTAGGGAATGGGCGGAGCGGAGGATCCAGGTGAGTGTAGGACACGGGTCTGGGGTGGCGTATGTGTTAGGGTCCAGAGGGGGTAAGGGTTACGGTCAGGAGTAGGGAATGGGCAGAGTGGAGTGGGCAGAGCGGAGCATAGACTTGAGTGCACGACACGGGGCAGGGTCGGCGTATGTGTTCGCGTCCGGGTTCGTTTTGGCGTGCGGTTTAGGTTTAGTGCACGGGCGAGGGTTAGGAATCGGGTACGGTTGAGGTACGCTGTAGGGTCCGCGGTAGGGATCAGGCTGCGTTTAGGGTACCGTTACGGTAGCCGTTAGTGTACGAATGAGTACTAGGGTACAGGTGGTGCTAAGGGTAAGGCTTAGGATTAGGCTGAGGGAACGGATACGCCGTAGGGTACGACAACAGGTCAGTGTACGGGTGAGGATGACGGGACGGGTTAGGACAAGTTGAGGGGACGGCTGAGGCCGAGCGTAGGGGTTAGCGTAAGGTTTGGGCGGGGGGGGGCGGCCCTTTGCTGAACATGCAAAGAAAGAACACATGGAAATGACAGTCTTTGGGCCTCCTGTTCTGTTCAAGGTGTTTGACCAGAGTGCACTTTCAACTGAAGCTAAAGAGGAAACGTCCAAACGGTATCCTAATGCCCGGAGGGCCCACCTGAAAACAAACAGGAGGCAATTTCCCTTACCTGTGCGGAAGTGCAGAGGTGAATCTCTCTCTATGTCCAGGTAGGTCCTAGGCTGGATCCCGGAGCGCTTTGAACACACACACACGATCTGCTTGGAAACAGAAAGGTTTCCTTTTACTTTTCTGGTCGGCGACCGAGAGAACTACAGAATTCTCTGTAGGCATGACGCACCGAGGGGCTCTAGGCCCACTCTCCCTTTCCGAAGAACCACAGGCCGCACCTCACTCTGAAACACACTGAAGCAGCCGTTTGGTACAATGGGACCCTGGCTCCTGGACACAATGAATTGAGCCAGAGCAGGACCCCAGCCTGAAATGGACTCGCTCTGAATCCCACGAAGGGACTTCTCGGTCCAATTTGAATGCATCGAAACACACGCACGCACACAAACAAACTCTCCTTCTTCCGATACCTGCCTGAATGGATCTTAGAATAGTGCTGCGAAACGGTGGCTTTGCAATTTGGCAAGTAGTATCCGGAGCCTGAAGAAACCAGGACGGGTCAGTGTCGTCAGTGTACGTGTTAGGATTAACGGACGACTCAGGGTAAGGCTTCAGGTAACGGTTAGGGTGTGCATCCGTGATAGGGGACAATGCAGGTTTCTGTATACAAGAGTAGTTTAGTATTAGCATACGTCTTTGTTACGTTTCGGGTAAGTGTTCAACTTATAGTTAACTCCCAAAATCATTAACCCATCGCTAACTAAGGCCTGGAGACTCTTCCTAACTCACACTTGAGCTAACAAAGTCCCCGATGCTCCCCCTCTAAGGCTGTGCCGGCATCAATAGCTAAAGTCCTGACATTATCCAGAAATAATACCATGACCCATCTCACCAATCTGCTAAAATTATCCCGAAGTACACCCTGACAATCTCCGTAAGTAAGTGACACCCAAAACTTGATCCTAAACAGACATGTATACTACTGCTATATCTTGCCCTAACACTGTACCTCACTGGGCCCCATTGGTGTACCTTACTTGGGCTCTGAAACCTTACTTAAGCTCTGATACTATCCCTCCATCAAGCCCTACCACTGTTCCTAACTATAGCCCTGATACTCTCAATGACTCTGGGCTACACACTATTCCTGACCTGTAAGCTAACTCTGTCCCAAGATAATTACCAGCCTCTTATCCTCACTGAAGACCTAATGCTCTCCCTAACTAACTCAATCCCTGAAACTTTCTGTAACTAACTAAATCACACACTAACCTTAAGGAACCCCTGTCCGTAACTGAACGCCTAAGGCTCTACGTACCCTAACTCAGGCCCTGCAGCTATGCTTAAGTAACCCCTTGACACTGTAACTGCCTCAAACCCTGATCAGGTCTTTATGTAAAACTCAACCCATATTGCTATCCCAACAAAGAGCCTGATGACACACCTCCTACATCATGACCTGACACTGTCCTCACCTAACGGCCTAACAAAAGGCCTCACTCAGTCCCTGGCACTCTCCCTCTGTCCCTACCTGCAGCCATGACACTACTTCTAAATACGTCCCCGACACTCTCAGTGACTAACCTCTTCACAGTGGGCCTACGTCATTTCCTGAGACGATCCCGAAACTAACCCTGTCCATAGCAACTTTCCTACCTCTTACGCCAACTGAAGCCCTTATGCTGTGAATACCTCAGGCCCTGAATTTAGTCCCAAGGCCGGGACACTGTCCCTAACTAACGCCCTAACACTATTCCTAACTCAAGCCCTTCCACGGTACATAAGACACACCCATGATACTTTCCCTGACTCAAGTAAAACTCGTGAATATCTACAGTCCTGACACTATCCTGAGCTCATTATATCCTAACTCACTCATGTTTTATTAAACTCCTCAAAGTGTCCCACAAAAGCCTTCATGCCATCCCTAACTAACTGAGCCTGTGACGCTCTCTCTACCACAGGCCCTGACTCCAGACCTCAATCACGCCCTCTCACTGTCCCTACCTCAGACTCTAACGCTCTCCCTTCCTGGAGCCCTGACACTGCAGCTAAATTAGGCACTGATACTCTAAGTAGGTATGGTCCTCACACGAAACCTACGTCATTTTCTAACGCTATTCTTACACCGTAACGTTACCTTCTCTTTCAACTCTCTTATGCTAACTAAATCCCTAATGCCGTCCCGACATAAGGCCCTAAATGTCATTAACAAACACCCTCTACTTATCTATAACTAACGCACTGACACTCTCCCTACTTAAAAACTGAGACTGTCTCTAAGTCCCTGACTCTGTCTTTAACTACTGCCTTCACTCTATCTCTAACAAACTTCCTGACACAATCCCTAATAACTTGCCCTGTCCCTCATTAATGCCCTGATTCAGGCCATACATAATAAACAAAAGACAACACTAAAGTCCAGACGATGTCACTAATAACCCAAGACGTCGCTAACTAAGACCCTCACTATATCTTTCTTTAATAGACGCCATGACAGTGTCCCTAATGAAGAACTGACACTGTCTCTAAGACCCTGAGTCGCTCTTTACCTAACGCCCTCACTCTTTCCAACGTCCTCACTCTTTCTTTCCCCAACTACTGCCTGACACTGTCCCCTACCCAAAGCCCTAACGGTAGGCCTTGACACCGTCTGTAAGTAATGCCCTGATACAGCTCCTACCTGAGATTGATTCGTTCACTAAAACCTTGAAGACTCTGCCTGAGAAGCTGACACTGTCTATAACTAATTTCCTCACTTTTTCCTTAACTAACATCCTAATTTTCTCCCTACATAATGACCTGACACTGGTCCTATACAGCCGTGATCCTATCTAAGGCCCTCACGATGTCTCTAATAGACTTTAATGTCCCTCACTAGGATCCTGAACCTGCCCATTACTAAGGCCCTGAATATATGCCTGAGGACGACTCTGACCCTCTTCCGAACTCAGGGCCTTGATGCTCTCTCTACAGAAGGCCCTCACACTGCCCCTAAATGATGACCTGACACAGATACCAAGAATGGACCTGCTCCTCTGCATAACTAACTAATGCCCTGCACATGTCCGTCATTAAACTCTGACACTTTCCCTAGCTAATACCCTAACCTATAAATTACAAAGTCCCCAACACTATCCCCGAAACGCTGACACCCTCCCTAACTTAGGCTTTGATACTGTCCCTTACTGCCTAAGCGCTCACAAAATAACACCCTGATTCTGTTACTAGGGCCCTAAATATATCCCTAAGAAAGTCTCTGAAGTGTCCCTAACTAACAGCCTTAACTGTCTCTTACTAAAACCCTCAACTTCTTTCTAAGGTCCTGACAACGCTGTCCCTAACTAAGGCCCTCTTGCCGGCCCTAAATAACGTGCTGAAGCTGAATCTAATTGCGACCCTAATGCTCTTCCTAACTAAGTCCTTCATGCTCACTCTCCCTGAGTCCCTAAAACTGTCTGTAACTAATGACCTGACTCTTGCCCTAACTAACAAACACCCTACTTTTATCCCTCATTAATGCCGTTACACTAGGCGACACTACAGCCCCGATACTGCCCAATCTAAGACCTTAACGACGTCCCTCACAAACGCCCTCACCCTCTTCCTAACTAACAAACACTCAAACGATGTCCCCACATGACACACTGTCCCTGTCTATAATAATGCTCAACTCTTTCCCTAACAAACACCCTGATACTGTCCCTAATATCCTCATGGATATCTCAATAACATCCTGATCCCCTCCATAACCAACGCCCAGAATATGGCCCTAACTATGTCTCTGAAGCTGTCCTTAACTAAGACCCTGATGCTCCCTCTATGTAAAGCACAGACACTATCTATAGTAATACCCTGACTCTTTCCCTAATTAATACCCTGATGCTATCGATAATTAACGCCCTGAAGATGTCCCTAATACCCTAAGGTGTTCCTCTATATCACCCTGATACTGTCTCTACCTCAGAATCTGAAATTCTAATATCCTGACTCTCCCTAGCCAACATCCTGACGCTAGCCCTAAGAGAGACCCTGACACTCTTCTTAACTAACGACTTGGCGCTGTCCCTACCTAAAACCCTGACATTCTCTGTAACTAATCATCTGACTCTTTCCCTAACACCCTACTTTGCCCCTAACTAATACCCTGATACTGCTTCTCATTATGACCATGATACTTCCTCTAAGGTCCTGAATATATCCCTCAGCAACAACCTAAACTGTGTTTAACTAAGTCACTCACGTTATCTCTAAGTGAAACACACTCTCCCTAAGTTAGTACCTGATGCTGTCCCTTATAGTCTAACCAGTCACTAAATAATATCCTGATACTGTCCATAACTAAGTCCCTAAGAAAGTCGCTTACGATGTCCCTAACTAACGACCTGAACTCTCTCTTACTAAGGCCGTACGTTATCTCTAAGTGACGCCTTGATGCTCTCCCTAACTATGGCCCTGAAGCTGTCACTCATAAAATTTACTGTCACAAAATGATGCCCCTATCCTGACCATTACTAACGCCCACAATATATCCCTAAGAAAATCTTTCATGTGTCTCTAACTAACGGCGGCAACAGGCTTATACTAAGGCCCTCAAATTTTCTCTGACGTCCTGACACTATCCCTAACTAAGGCCTAGTAGCTGGCCATAACTAATGTCCTGACACTTTCCCTAATATCGGTAAAGCTCCAACGCTCTTCTTCACTAACAAACACTTTAACAAATTCTGACACTATCTGTAACTGATAACCTGACTCTTTACCTAACTAACAAACACCGTAATTATAGCCCTGACTAATGCCCTGACAATGGTCTTACCTTTCGCGCTGATGCTGCCCCTAACTAATGACATGACACTGGCCCTTACTAAGGCCTCACTCCAGGCTTCTCCAAGGCTACGTGTCAGCAGCCACTGTAACATTCTACAGTGCAATGGTCCCACATGTGATGGACCTGTGTACACCCACCGGCTGCACAAAAGTCATAACCACACCACCCTCCAGGAGACTGCAACTCACGGTAGGAAACTCTCAGCCACTAGCTGAACACAGGGTTCTGGGTCCTTGTTTGTTGTACACCCCTTGCACTTACCTCTAACCTTTTTAACTGGATGTCCCCCCCTCTGCATATTTCTAATATAAATTATTTACCACATTAAAATCCAGTAATAACATTCTTACAATGAGCAGGAGAACACTGGATGCTCCCCCCCCCCCCCGATAATCTATTACTTGGAGGATTTGACGTTCTCTCTCCTTACCCGCTTCGGCATCAGCACAAGGCAGGAATCAGCTGCATCCCTTATTTCTCCCTCTGATTTTCCCGAACCTTTCCTTCCAGGAAAAATCTCTTGCTCCGCGGAAGCTGTGAGTGGTGGCCTTCAGGTAAATCTGACACTAAAGGAAATCAGGAAGAGAGACACAGGAAAACATGAAAATAGCCAACAGAGAGAACCACAGGCATCAACATTCAATCGCAAACAGAGAGTCTACATCACTGTCCAGTGAAGCTAAGCTCCACCAGGGTCTGGCCTCGCTACCCTAATCACCTGGTGTGGAGACTAGAGACAGCGAAACCCCCATAGCCACTCTCACAAAAATCAGGGAGGGCATCCGTGACAGTGAGACATTGAAAATAACATTCTCTTTCAGAAAACTGAAGACTGTTCTCTTCATTCTCAAACACTTCCAAATACTCTGTGTCCTTCTACAAGCATGTTGAACCTTCAGGCTTACAAGGCAGTGATGGGAGGGCATCTGAGCTCAAAACCATCCAGCACTCACTCCCTCAGGGTGCTGAAAATGACCCGTATCCACCCCTCGGCTGCTGTGGGGCCTCAAATCCCCTAGTCACCGAGGACGGCACAGCCTCACAGACACTCCACTGGACTACCACGGGCTTCGCTGCTGGGCTACGATCCTTTATCACATACATGGTTTGCAAACATCTTTGCCATTTTTGATGACAGATAATCTTACTCCTTGCTCCTTTTATACACAACTGTGTTTCATTTTCACAAACTCCAATTCATCTATTTTGTATTTTGTTGCTTCTGCTTTTGGTAGATCTAAGAAATCATGATCAAATCCAAGGTCATGAAGAGGGACTCTCTCATGTTTTCTTCTACGAGTTTTATAATTTTACTTCTGCCATATAGACCTTTCGTGCATTTTCGGTTGATTTTGCATATGGGGGAAGGGGAAGTAAGGTTCCAACATTACTCTTCTGCATGAGGCTATCCAGTTGTTCCAAAATACCTACAAATGATGCGATCAACAAGAGCTTACTTCTAAAATATACAAACAAACAGCTCATACAACTCAAAGAACAAAAAAAAATAAAATAAGACAATATACACAATTTTAGAAGATCTAACTACACATTTCTGCAAAAACATACAGAAGACCAACAGGAACCTGAAAAGATGGTCCACATCGCTAATTATTACACAATACCAATCAATCAATCAAATCTACACTTAGTTATCACCTCGTACTGGTCAAAATGCACATCATTCAAATATCTAGAAATAAATGCCGGAAGGGCTGAGCAGAAAAAGGAACCCTCCTACACTACTGGGGAGAATGTAAATGATGCAACCACTATGAAAACCAGTATGAACGTTCCTCGAAAACTAAACATAAAATAATCATATACACCAGCAATCCCACTCCTGGGCACACATCCAAACAAAACAATAATTCAAAAACATACGTGCACCTCAGCATTCACAACAGCACTATTCACAATAGCCACAACACGGAAGCAACCTGAATGTCCCTCGACAGATGAATGGATATAGAACATATAGTACACATATGAAATGGAATATTACTCACCCATAAAACAGAATTAAATAACGCCATTTGCACCTACATGCATAGACCTAGAGATTATCATACAAACTGAGGTAAGTCAGACAGAAAACAACAAATACCATATGATATCACTTTTCTCTCTGGATTATAAAATAAGACCAAAATGAACCTATCTACAGAACAAAAACACACTCACAAATATAAAAAACAGACTGCTGCTTGTCAAAGGGAATACATGGGACAAGGATGAATTGAGAGTTTGGGATCGGAAAATGTAAATTATTATATATACGACAGATAAATAGACAAGGTCTTACTGTACAGCACAGGGAACTATATTCAATGCCTTATAATTAACCATAATGGAAAACAACATAAAAAATATATGTATATAAACGTATATATGAATCACTCACTTTGCGGTACAGTAGAAATTGACACAACACTGCACATACACTATATTTCACTATCAATCAATTACTTTCAAAGCACTTTAATAAATCAAGTCTTGTTCCTCTTATCCTTTCATCCTGACACAAATCTATGACACAAACTAACCCTGCATTACTCCACGGACAACTCGTATCACACAAACTTTACTTACTGAACAAACCATGAATACCAGTTACACCATGGGATGACCTGATCCACTATGAAGTTCGTAAACCTTCTACCGAGCCTACAGAATCCACCAAATTTGAAAATTAAAACTAAAATAAAACCACTTATCCCAAAACGTCTCCACAACTAGTTATACAACATCACTTGGAAGCCATATACAATCAAATAAATATCGAAAGGAACAACTATAGCCTTCCTTCTTTTTCCTTTGAGATGAAGATGATATTTAAGGTGATGTCTTGTGCCATTTCAGACTGATACTCAATTTCCTCGGTAACAACTACCATGCACACAGCAGTTACACATCTTAGTGAACTTCTTTGTACAACTATATGAAGGTAGTTAATACCACAGAACTGGACACATAAAGTGAATTAAATGCTAAAGTCGTCTTTTCTAATTTTAATGACAATTAACAAAAAGTGCAGCGCTGATACTTGTTATAGAAATGAACATTAAAAACATTCTTCTTACTAAAAAACCCATACAGAAAACTCCACCTAGATCCCATACTCATCTTCTCTGCTTCAAATCCATCAAGGTGGTCCAACTCAGGGAAAAACTCAATAACAGCTCCAGAAAAAGAAAACTAGATGATGATGGAAAAACACATTTTCACACATTGGAACAGGATATGAAAGTTGAAGCGGGGCTAAATATTAAAATATAATGTGGACATCAGGATTTCTTCATGTAGGGCTTATATGTCAGTTCCTTGAGCAACTGTGAGTACTTTTTGCCATTATTGCACCTTCTTGCTACCTTTAAATTACTGGAAACTAAATTACTTTTCTACACACACAACCATATCAATATCATACCAGAAAATCAGATAAGAGAGACATAAACTTTACTGATAGAGACCAAGACTTACCCAGACCACATTCAAACAAAGATATGATACTTATTTCCCTTGTAGCACTCCACGTGGTATAAACAGGCACCAACAAAAGAGTATATTAGTAGCTACCATCTCTTCGGTCCTGTAGATTATCTGGGGAGCAAGAGAAACTGTGAGATTTTAGTATTGCAATTTTTCACATTACTTCAAAAAATACGGTAAAAAATACATTCAGTACAGTTGCAAAATATCAAATCAATATACACAAATCACTTCAGTTTCTATATACTACTAATAAACCACCAGCAAAAAAAATTACAAAAACAATACCATTTACAATTCCATCAAAAATAACGAACCACTTAGCAATAAATTTAACCAAGCACATGAAACACCTATACTCAAAAAACTATAAACCATTGATAAAAAAACTAAAGACACAATACAAAACAACATTCCATGCTCATGCATCACAAAAATAACTACTATTAAAACGTTTGGACCAGGCAGAAGATGTCACAAGAGTACAACACAGAGATAACCTTCCTGCCCACAGATACACCACAAATAAATCTACACATAGAACAACTCCTACAAAACACATACTGACCACTGACACAAGACCTCAGAACTCCCAAAAGGCAAGAAACTCCCCAAGTACCTGGATAGAACAAAAAAAAATAAATAGACACAAAACAGTGGAAACAAACCCTACACCAGTGTTAGGGAGCTATGAAGTGGGAAAGATTTCCACACACTAGGAAGCCCCTTCTCGGCAGGGAAACTGTGGGTGGCAGAGGGGGAAATCTTCAGGGCCGCAGAAGAGACCACAGCCACAGGGGTGCAGAGGACAAAGTGGACACATTCATACACAGAGGATTCGTGCCAACCGACATTCACCAGCCAGAGAGGCTTCTCTGCTCCCCCGCCGGAGCAAGCGTGGCTCAGAGCAGAAGCTCGGGCTTCAACCAGAACGCATGAAAAAGACTTCGATTAGGGACCTAAACACAACCTGAAGATGTTAATGCGCCACAGCTGCCTGGGGGGAATTCCGAGGAAAACTCTACACCTGCCGAAGAGGGAAAAGACGTTTTCTTCATTGTTTCTTTGCTAGTGCGTGACGAGAGGGGATTCAAAGTGCTACTTAAACGACCTCTACAGATGGGCACGAGCCACGGCTAACATTGCACACCCCAGAGACACACATGAGATGCTAAGACAGCTGCTGCCACCAGCAAGAAGCCTGTATACGAGCACACGTCACTATCCACACCTCCCTTCCAGTGAGCCTCTGCAGTCCGCCACAACCAGGGTCCCAGTATCCAGTTACAACTTCCCCAGGAAAATGCACATCACTCCCCACCCTGGTGCAACATGATGCCGGCCTCTGCCTCCACAGGCCTGCCCCACACTCCATGGCCCTCTCTCCCCCGTGGCCTGATTGAACCTACAACCCAATCAGCGACTCCCTTAACACACTCCTTTCTCAGTGAAAAACAAATGCCCTCCAGCGACCTACATGCACAGGCGATCCAAATCCAAACCTGAGCCCCGGAAACTGTGTGAACAACAAAAAAAAAGGGAAACCTCCCCCAGCAGTCTCAAAACCACGGGATGAAAGCGCCATAATCAACTTGATGCACCCTGCATCTGTGGAATACCTAAATACATAACAAATCATCCCAAATTGACTAGCTTAACTTTGAGAGCAAGATTTATGATTTTTCTCCCCTTTTCCTCTGTACGTATATGCTTCTCTGTGAGATTTTGTCTGTGCAGCTTTGCTTTCACCATTTCTTCTAGGGTTCTATCTGTCCTTTCTCTTTCTCTGCTTTTTCTACTTTTTAAAACAATTTTTCTTAATAATTATTTTTTACTTTAATAACTTCATATCATTTTACCTTACTTTATTTTATTGTCTATTCTCCTCTTTCTTTCTTTCTTTCTTTCTTTCTTTCTGCATTTTCTCCCTTTTACTATCGTGAGTCTGCACGAAAACCTCTTCGTGCTGCAACCAGGACTCAGTAATGTCCCTCTGACATGGCAGACCAAACTTCAGGACACTAATCCACAACAGTCCTCCCACCTTCATGTAATATCAAACGGCTAAAATCTCCCAGAGATCTCCAACTCACCACCAACACCCAGCTTCACTCAACGACCAGCAAGCTACACTGCTGAACACCCGATACGAAACAAATAGCAAGACAGGAACACAACCCCACCCACTAGCAAACACGCAGCCTAGAATCATAATAAGTTCACAAACACCGCAAAACACACCACCACACGTGGACCTGCCCACCAGAAACACAAGTTCCAGCCTCATCCACCAGAACACAGTCACTAGCCCCCTCCACCAGGAAGCCTACACAACCCACTGCACCAGCTTTCGCCACTGCAGACACACACCAAAAACAATGGGAACTACGAACATGCAAGCTACAAAACGCAAAACCTAAACACAGGAAAATAAACAACATGAGAAGACAGAAAAACACACAGCAGATAAAAGACCAACATAAAAACCGACCAGACCAAATAAATGAAGACAAAATTGGCAGTCTACCTGAAAAAGACTTCGAAATAATGATGGTAAATATGATCCAAAATCTTGTAAATAGAATATAGAAAATACAAGAAACCTGTAACAAGGAACTAGAAGAACTAAAGAGGAAACAAACAACAATGAACAACACAATAAATGAAATTGAAAACACTATAGACAACATCACTAACAGAGTAACTGAGGGGGAAAAACGGAAAAGTGACGTGAAAGATGAAATATGAGAAATAACTACTACAAACCACAATAAAGAAAAAAGAATGAAAACAAAGGACGACAGTCCCAGAGACCTCTCAGACAACATGAAACACAATGCTAAAACAACATTAAACCTCTGGGACAACATTAAACGCATACAAATTATATGACTTTCAAAGAAGAAGAGACAAAACAAAGGAACTGAGAAAACGTTTGAAGACATTATACTTGAAAACTTCCCTAATATGGAAAATGAAATAGTTAATCAACTCCAGGAAGCACACACAGTCCCATACAGGATAAATCCAAAGAAAAATACGTCAAGACACATATTAATCAAACTGTCAAAAATTAAATACAAAGAAAGCATAATAGAAGCAGCAACGGAAAATCAACAAACAACACACACGGGAATCCCCACAAAGTTAACAACTGATCTCTCAGCAGAAACCCCACAAGCCAGAAGGGACTGGCAAAACATGCTGAAAGTCACGAAGGAAACACCTGCAACCAAGACTACTCTAACCAGCAAGCACCTCAATCATATCTGATGGAGAAATTAAAACCTTTACAAACAAGCAAAAGCTGAGAGACTTAGTACCACCAAACCACCTTTACAACAACTTCTAAAGGAACTTCTCTACACAAGAAACACAACAGAAGAAAAACACCTATAATAACGAACCCAAAACAATTTACAAAATGGGAATAGGAACAAACATATCGATAATTACCTTAAATGTAAATGGACAAAATGCTCCCACCAAAAGACACAGATTAGTTAAATGCATAAAAAAACAAGTACCTTATATATGCTGTCTACAAGACACCCACTTCAGAACTACAGACACACACAGACTGAAAGTAAGCAGATGGAAAAAGATATTCTATGCAAATGGAAACCACAAGAAACCTGAACTACCAATTCTCATATCACACCAAATAGACTTTAAAATAAAAACTATTAGAAGAGACAAAGAAGAACACTACATAATGATCAAGGGACCGATCCAAGAAGAACATATAACAATTATATATATTTATGCACCCAACATAGGAGCACCTCAATACATAAGGCAAATACTGACAGCGATAAAAGGGTAAATCAACAGTAACACATTCGTAGTAGGAGACTTTAACACCCCACTTTCACCCAGGCACAGATAACCCAAAATGAAAATAAATAAGCAAACACAAGCTTTAAATGATACATTAAACAAGAGGGACTTCACTGATATTTATAGGACACTCCATCCAAAAACAACAGAATACACATTTCTCTCAAGTGCTCATGGAAAATTCTCCAGGATACATCATATCTTGGGTGACATATCAAGCCTTCGTAAATTTAACAAAATTAAATTGTACAAAGAATCTTTTCTGGCCACAACGCCATGAGACTAGAGATCAATTACAGGAAAATATCTGTAAAAAATACAAACACATGAAGACTAAACAATACACTCCTTAATACAGAAGTTATCACTGAAGAAATCAAAGAGAAAATGAAAAAATACCTAAAACAAATAACAAGGGAGACATAACCACCCAAAACCTATAAGATACAGCAAAATCAGTTCTAACGGGTAACTATATAGCAATACAAGCCCACCTTAAGAAGCAGGAAACATCTCAAATAAACAACCTAGCCTTCCACCTCAAGCAATTAGAGAAAGAAGAACAAAAAAACCCCAACGCTAGCAAAGGGAACAAATCATAAAACTCAGATCAGAAATAACTGAAACACAAATGAAAACACCAATAGCAAAGATCAATAAAACTAAAAGCTGCTTCTTTGAGAAGAAAAACAAAACAGATAAACCATTACCCAGACTCATCAACAAAAAAACGTAGAAATCTCATATCAATACAATTAGAAATAAAAAAGAAGAAGTAACAAACGACACTGTAGAAATAAAAGAGATCATGTGAGATTACTACAAGCAACTCTACACCAATAAGACGGGCAATCTGGAAAAAATGGACAAATTCTTACAAATGCACAACCTGCCAAGACGAAAACAGAAAGAAATAGAAAATGTGAACACACCAACCACAAGCACTAAAATAGAAACTATGCTTAAAAATCTTCCAACAAACAAAAGACCAGGACCAGATGGCTACACAGGCGAATTCTCTCAAACATTTACAGAACAGCTAACACCCATCCTTCACAAACTCTTCTAAATTATAGCAGAGGGAGGAACATTCCCAAATTCCTTCTACAAGGCCACCATAACCTTGATACCAAAACCAGACAAGGATGTCACACACACACAAAAAAAAAACTACACGTCAATATCACTGATGCACACACATGCAAAAATCCTCAACAAAATACTAGCAAACACTATCCAACGGCACATTAAAAAGATCATACACCGTGATCAAGTGGGATTAATTCCAGGAATGCAAGCATGCTTCAACATATGGAAATCTATCAATGTGATAAACCACATTAACAAATTGAAGGACAAAAACCATATAATCATCTCAATCCATATAATCATCTCAATACATACACAGAAACCGTTTCACAATATTCAACACCCATTTAAAATAAAAACTCTGCAGAAAGTAGGCATAGAGCGAACTTTCCTCAACATCATAAAGGCCATATATGAAAAGCACAAAGACAACATCACCCTCAATGAAGAAAACCTGAAAGCATTTCTGCTAATATCAAAAACACAACAAGGTTGCCCACTCTAACCACTATGATTCAACATAGTTTTGGAAGTTTTAGCCACAGCAATCAGAGAAGGAAAGGAAATAAAATGAATCCATATTGCAAAAGAAGAAGTACACTTGTCACTATTTACAAATGACAGACTATACATAGAGAATCCTAAAGATGCTGCCAGAAAACTACTAGAGCGACTCAATGAATTTGATAAAGAAGCAGGATACAAAATTAATGCACAGAAATCTCTGCCATTCCAGTATATTAATGATGAAAAATATGAAAGTGAAATCAAGAAAACACTCCCATTTACCATTGCAACAACAAGAATAAAATATCTAGGAATAAACCCACCTAAAGAGACAAAAGACCTGTATGCAAAAACTTATAAGACACCGATGAAAGAAATTAAACATGATACAAATAGATGGAGACATATACCATGTTCTTGGATTGGAAAAATCAACATTGTGAAAATGACTCTACTACCCAAATCAATCTATAGATTCAATGCAATCCCTATCAAACTACCACTAGCATTTCTCACAGAACTAGAAAAAAAATTTTCACAATTTCTATGGCAACACACAAGGCCCCGAATACCCAAAGCAATCTTGAAAATTAAAAACGGAGCTTCAGGAATCAGGCTCCCAGACTTCAGACTATACTACAAACTACAGTAATCAAGACAGTATGGTACTAGTATAAAAACAGAAAGATACATCAAAGAAACAAGATAAAAAGCCCACACATAAACCCACGCACATATGGACACCTTATCTTTGATAAAGCTGTCACGAATGTACACAGGAAAAAAGACAGCCTCTTCAATAAGTAGTGCTAGGAAAACTGGACAGATACGAGTAAAAATTATGAGATTAGACCACCCCCTAACACCATACACAAAAATAAGCTCAAAATACATTAAACCCCTAAATAGAAGACCAGAAACTCTCAAACTATTATAAAAAAAAACGTACTCAAAACACTCTATGACGTAAATCACAGCAAGATCCTCTCTGACCCACCTCCTACAGAAATGGAAATAAAAAAAAAAAAATGGAACCTAATGAAACGTCAAAGATTTTGCACAGCAAAGGAAACCATAAACAAGACCAAAAGACAACCTTCAGAATTGAAGAAAATATTTGGAAATGAAGCAACTAACAAAAAATTAATCTCCAAAATTTACAAACAGCTCATGCTGCTCAATAAAAAAAAAAAGAAAACAATCCAAAAATGGGCAGAAGACCTGAATAGACATTTCTACAAACATATACATACTGCCAACAAACACATGAAAGAATGCTCAACATCATTAATCATTAGGGAAATACAAATCAAAACTACAATCAGATATGCTCTCACACCACTCCAAATGACCATCATCAAAAAACCTAAAAACAATAAATACTACAGAGGGTATGGAGAAAAGGGAACACTCCTGCACTGCTAGTGGGAATAACAATTGGTTCAACCACTGTGAAAAACAATATGGAGGTTCCTTAAAAATCTACTAATAGAACTACCATATTACCCAACAATCCCACTACTGGGCATATACCCTGAGAAATCCAAAATTCAATAAGTAGTGCTAGATATGTACCAAAATACTCACTGCAACTCTATTTAAAATAGACTGCAGATGGAAACAACCTAAGTACCCATCATCATATGAACATATAAAGAAGATGTGGAACATACATACAATGAAATATTACTCATCCATAAAAAGAAATGAAATTAAGCTATTTGTAATGAGGTAGATGGACCTACAGTCTGTCATAAAGAGTGAAGTAAATCAGAAAAAAACCCACAAATATCATATGCTAACACATATATATGGAATTTAAGAAAAAACTATCATGAAAACCCAGGGGTAAGACAGCAATAAAGACACAAACCTACTGGAGAATTGACTTCACGATATGAAGAGGGGAAATGGTGAGATTTCACAGGGTGACAGACAGTCATGGACATACATACACTAACAAACGTAAGGTACATAGCTAGGGGAAAGCAGCCGCAATGCAGACGGATATCGGCTCGATGCTTTGTGACCACCTGCAGAGCTGAGATAGGGAGGGTGGGAGGAAGGGAGACACAAGAGGGAAAAGACATGAACACATATGTATATGTATAACTGATTCACTTAGTTACAAAGCAAAAAGGAACACACCATTGTAAAGCAATTATACCCCAATACAGATGTTAAAAAAACAACCTATGTACCTGTATGTCTCCATAACAAAATCCAGTGTGTCTAGAGCAGCATAAACACAGCAGTGAAAATCAGCTAAATGCCATTATAAAAACAAATTTCAAAAACAGTGAAATAGAAAGATATTCTGAAATAATTCATTCATGGCTACTGATGAACCTCTATTTACAACAACTACACCCACAGCTGAATAAGACATAAAACTGGAAACATGGGGCTGATAGCATTAGTGCCGTTCGGTGAGCAAACACAAACCCTTTCAAGTCATACTGCATGGTACCCATTCCAAGGGACCCAACTCTCCAGGCTTCAGGGATTCTTCCTTCAGCTAAAAGATGCATGAAGAACCCAGGGTATGGTCCACCGTGTGATCAGAAAATGTTTTTAAATACATCTCAGATTTCCTCCCCAAGTACTCGAGTTCGCCATTCCATACGCTTTACTAACACTCTCCACACTTGCAGAGTCACTGCCTTTAAACTCCTGTTTGGCAAACATTGCAATTTCTGCAGAAGATGAACAGGAATACGGAGACCCAATGAGAGACTAGCTGTAGGTGTCTGGACGGCCACACTTAACTCTAATTTCACACCAGGAACAGGAATTAACCAAAGGCTCAGCTTGCCATACCAGAACCAGATTAGGGCCTGAAGCAATCCTGCGGTTTTGCGGCCAGCTCACAAGAAAGCGAGTTGAAGAAAGCAGCTCAGAGATACTAAAATTCACAAACCTGCAGAGTTACAAAGGAGCGCTATCATCCAAAAATATATTGAAGTAAGACTGTGAAGAGGACGGGAGAGCAGCGCAGAATTGCAGGAAACCGATTTCTGGAGGTACACTAGAAATGAATTTGAAGCATATGAAAAGAGGCAAAACGTAGACAATGATGAACTTGGCCAAAAAGCACGTATGCATTTTTTGCTGAATATATTCAGGAAAAAAGGCATACGCCCTTTTTGGCCAACCAAGCAAGCGTGCAAAGGAAATCTGCACGACAATGAAGTCTCTCTGCCCCCCGGTCAAAAGGGCCATCTGAAAAAAGTGCAAAATCCAGAAAAGCAAGACAGGCCATGGAGAACAGGGAGCCTCCTTATGCTGATGAGCAGGATGTAAACTGCCAACAGCCACTCTGGAGAAGTGTATGGTGTTTCCATAAAACATCTAAAAAAACCAAGCTACAGAGCCTAGGGCACTTCCACTTATGATCCTATAACTTAGGGAAATTAAAATCAAAACACCACAGCCACCGCAAAGTTGTGGATGCCTCTGTTAACAAGAGCCTCCTCAAAGGTACAACTTAAATATCCCAGAAAGCAAAATATAGATAAAGAACTTCTGGTACTTACTTACAAAACATTATCACTCAGCAATGCAATCAATGTCATCAGGCCCGAAGCAGCATAATGAGTGCATACAGGTAGGATGATTCTAAGTGAAATAAGTCACACAGAAAAAGAAACATCATAAGATATCACTAACACACAGAATGTAAACTTGGCTACAATGAACTGAATTACAAAACAAAACACGGTCTCAAATTTAGAAAACCAACTTATGCTTGCTTAACTGCAAAGGGGAGTTGGGGTGCTGCATAAAACCAGAGATTGAAATTAGCACAGATACCATTCCATAAGTCAAATATGTAATAGACAAGACCTACTCCTTGCTCAACGAAATGGACTCAAAACCCCATATTCAATGCATAGGAATATACCTGCCTAGTAAGTGTCTTAAAACCTATGTATTTATATGTCTCCATAAGAGAATCAACTGTGTGTACAGCGGCATAAACGCAGCAGTGAAAATTAGCTAAATCGCATTATAAAAAAAATTTCAAAAACAAAACACAATGACAGTGAAATAGACAACAATTCTTAAATAATAAATTCAGGGCTTGTGATGAAACCTGGATTTACCACATCTACACTAACAGCTGGGTGAGACATAAGGCTGGACCCTTGCGGCTGATAGGATTGGTGAGGTTTGGTGAGCAAATGCAGACCCTTTGAAGTCATACTGCATGGTACCCATTCCACGGGTCCCAACTCTCCCGGTTTAAGGGATTCTTCCTTCAGCTAAAACATGCATGGGGAACCCAGAGTATGGTCCACTGTGTGATCGGGAAACGTTTTTAAATGCATCTCAGTTTTCGGCACCTGATACTCGGGTTCGCCTTTCCAGACGCTTTACTAACACTCTCCCATCTTGGAGACTCATTGCCTTTAAACTCCTGTTTGGCACAGTTTTCAATATCTGCAGAAGATAAACAGGAATAAGGACAACCAATGAGAGACTAGCTGTAGGTGTCTGGACAGGCACATTTAACTCTAATTTCCCACCAGGAAGAAGAATTAACCAAAGGCTCAGCATGCTGTGCCGGAAGCATATTACAGACTGAAGCAATCCTGCACTTCTGCGGCTGACTCACAAGAAAGCGAGTTGAGGAATGGAGCTCAAGGACAGTGTAATTCACAAACATGCAGACTTACAAAGGACAGCTATCACCCAAAAATACATTGAAGTAAGGCTGCGAACAGGACTTGAAACCGGAGCAGAATTGCAGGTAACCGATTGCAGGAGATAGACTGGAATTGCATTTAAAGCATAGGAAAAGAGGCAGACCGTCGACAATGATGCACTTGGCTAAAAAGGGCGTATGCGATTTTTCCAGGGACCTCATCACTGAGGGGAGGAGGCTCCCAGCAGGCTCAAACTGCCAGGAGAGGGCCCACGTCGCCAAGGCGATGTGTGCCAGCAATGCAGAAGTGACCTCACAGCAGAGGGCCCACCTCAGAAAAGTGTGAGGAACCCAAACAGGATCATACTCTCACCAGGGGACCCACATCACCAAGGGGATGGGAACCAGGCAGGAGACTCCTCACACCAGTGCGGCCACCCCATCAAAAGATGAGGAACCCAGCACATGTGGACTCAAACCAGAGGACCCACATCACCAAGGGGTTGGGAGTGTGGCAGGCAGGAGTAGCATCACAACAGAGGGCCCACAGAATAAAACAGGTGAGGAATCCAGCAGTTCGAACCTCCCAGCAGGCGGCCCAGAATACCGAGGCTATGGGACCCAGGCAAGAGTGAACTCACACCAGAGGGTCCACATCATGAAACTGTGAGCAACCCAGCCGTTGGGACCTCAAAGCAGAAGGCACACATGCCCATGGGGATGGGAACCTGGCAGGAGTGTCCTCGCACCACTGGGCACACATAAGAAAATGCGGGGAGCCCCGCAGTTAGGGCCTGACGCCAGAGGGCCCTCATCACCCAGGGGAGGAGGCTCCCAGCAAGCTCCAACTGCCACCAGAGGGCCCATGTCACCAAGGTGACGTGTGCCAGCCAGGCAGGTGTGACCTCACAACAGAGGGCCCACTTCACAAAAGGGTGAGGAACCCAGCCAGGATCAACTCTCACCACAGGGCCCATATCATCAACACGATGGGAACCACGCAGGAGTGTCCTCACACCAGTGGGACCACATCATCGAAAGGTGAAGAACCCAGCAATTATGGCCTCAAGCCAGAGAACACCCATCACCATGGGGCTGACAGTGAAGCAGGCAAGAAGAGCCTCACAACAGACGGCCCAAACAATTAAAAAGGTGAGGAATCCAGCAGTTGGTACCTCCCAGCAGGGGGCCCAGAGCACAGAGGCTATGGGATCCAGGCCGGAGTAAACTAAACCCAGAGAGCCAACATCATGAAACTGTTAGCAACCCAGCCGTTGGGACCTCATAGCAGAAGGCCCATGACCCCATGAGGATGGGAACCTGACAGGAGTGTCCTGGCATCACTGGTCTCACATCAGAAAACGTGGGTAGCCCAGCTGTTAGGGCCTGACACCAGAGGGCCCTCATCACCGAGGGGAGGAGGCTTCCAGCAGTCTCCAACTGACACCAGAGGGACGACTTCGCCAAGTCGAGGTGTGCCAGCCAGGCAGGAATGACATCACAGGAGAGGGCCCACCTCACAGAAGTGTGAGAAATCCAGCCAGGATCAGACTCTCACCATTGGGCCCACATCACCAAGGGGATGAGAACCAGGCAGGAGTGTCCTCACACCAGTGGGGCCACATCACAGGAAGGTGAGGAAACCAGCACATGTGGCCTCACACCAGAGGACTCACATCACCAAAGGGCTGGGAGTGAGGCAGGCAGGAGGAACCTCACAACAGAGGGCCCATAGAATAGAAAAGGTGAGGAATCCAGCAGTAAGAACCTCCCAGGAGGTGGCCAGGAGCACCGAGGCTATGGGATTCAGGCCGCAGTGAATTCACAGCAGAGGGCCAACATCATAAAACTGTGAGCAACCCAGCCGTTGGGACCTCAGAACAGAAGGCCCACATCCCCATAGGGATGGGAACATAGCAGGAGTGTCCTCGCACCACTGGGCACATATCAGAAAACATGGGGAGCTCAGCACTTACGCCTGACGCCAGAGGGCCCTCATAACCGAGGCGAGGAGACTCCCAGGAAGTTACAACTGCCAACAGACGGCCCACGACGCCAAGGTGACATGTGCCAGCCAGGCAGGAGTGACCTCAGAGCAGAGGGCCCACCTCACAGAAATGTGAGGAATCCAGTCAGCATCAGACTCTCACCAGAGGGCCCACATCACCAAGGGGATGGGAGTGAGGTAGGTGTCTGGATGGGCACATTTAACTCTAATTTCCCACCAGGAAGAGGAATTAACCAAAGGCTGAGCGTGCCATGCCGGAACCAGATTAGCGCCTGAAGCAAACTGGCGGTTTTGCGGCCAGCTCAAAAGAAAGCGAGTTGAAGAAAGGAGCTCAGGGGAACTGTAATTCACAAACCTGCAGAGTTATAAATGACAACTATCGTCCAAAAATATATTGAAGTAACTCTGCGAAGAGGACCTGAAAGTGGGGCAGAAATGCAGGAAACCGATATCAAGAGGTAGATTCGAATTGCATTTAAAGCATAGAAAAAGAGGCAGAACATCAACAATGATGCCCTTGGCCAAAAAGGGCGTATGCGTTTTTTCACAGGAAAAAACGCAAACGCACTTTTTGGCGAACCAAGCAAGCGTGCATTGGAAATCTGCACTACAATGAAGTCTCACTTCTCCGCGGTCAAAAGGGCCATCTGAAAAAAGTGTAAAATCCAGAAAGGCAAGACAGGCCATGGAGAACAGCGAGCCTAGTTATGCTGATGGGTGGGATATAAATTGCCAACAACCATGCTGAAGAAGTATATGGTGTTTCCTGAAACATCTAAAAAACAAAGCTGCAGAACCTAGGGCACTTCCACTTATGGTCCTATAGCTTAGTGAAATTAAAATCAAAAAGACACAGCCACCCCAAAGTTTGGGATGGCTCTGTTTATAAGAACCTCATCTACGGTACACGTTAAATATCCCAGAAAGCGAAAAACGGATAAAGAAGTTGTGGTACTTACGTACAATGGAATATCACTCAGCAATGAAATCTATGTCATCAGGCCCATAGCAGCATATTGAGTGGATTCAGGTAGGATGATTCTAAGTGAACTAAGTCACAGAGAAAAAGAAATATCATAAGATATCACTAATACACGGAATGTAAACTTGGCTACACATGAACTGAATTACAAAACAGAACAGGGTCTCAAATTTGGAAAACTAAGTTATGCTGGCTTAACGGGAAAGGTGAGTTGGGGTGCTGCATAAAACCAGAGATTGAAATTAGCACTGACACGATTCCATAGGCCAAATATATAATAGACAAAACCTACTCTTTGCTCAACGAAATGGACTCAACACCCCATATTCAATGCCTACGAATATACCTGACTAGTAAGAATCTTAAAGCCTATGGATTTACAGGTCTCCATAAGAGAATCAAGTGTGTGTACAGCGGCATAAACGCAGCAGTGAAAATCAGCTAAATCCCATTATAAAAATAAATTTCAAAAACAAAACACAATGACAGTGAAATAGACAGCAATTCTTAAATAATTCATTCAGACCTTATGATGAAACCTGGATTTACCACATCTACACCCAGAGCTGGGTGAGACATAAGGCTGCACCCTTGCGGCTGATAGGATTGGTGAGGTTCGGTGAGCAAATGCAGACCCTTTGAAGTCATACTACATGATACCCATTCCACGGGTCCCAACTCCCCAGGTTTAAGAGATTCTTCCTTCAGATAAAACATGCATGGGGAGCCCAGAGTATGGTCCACCGTGTGATCGGGAAACGTTTTCAGCATCTGGTACTCGCATCTCAGTTTTCGGCACCTGGTACTCGGGTTCGCCTTTCCAGACGCTTTACTAACACTGTCCCATCTCAGAGAGTCAGTGCCTTTAATCTCCTGTTTGGCACAGTTTGCAATTTCTGCGCAAGATGAACAGGAATAGGGAGAACCAATGAGAGACTAGCTGTAGGTGTGCGGACGGGCACATTTAAGTCTAATTTCACACCAGAAGAGGAATTAACCAAAGGTTCCGTGTGCCATGCTGGAACCAGATCACGGCCTGAAGCAATCCTGCGGGTTTGCGGCCAGCTCACAAGAAAGCGAGTTGAAGAAAGGAGCTCAGGGGCACTGTAATTCACAAACCTGCAAAGTTATAAATGACAGCTATCGTCCAAAAATATATAGAAGTAAGACTGCGAAAAGGACTTGAAAGCAGGGCAGAATTGCAGGTAACCGATTTCAGGATGTAGACTGGAATTGCATTTAAAGCATAGGAAAAGCGGCAGATCTTTGACAGCGATGCACTTGGACAAAAAGGGCGTATGCGTTTTTTCCTGAATATATTCAGAAAAAGACGCATATGCCCTTTTTTGGCCAACCAAGCAAGCATGCAATGGAAATCCGCACTACAATGAAGCCTCACCTCTCCCCCTCCACCCCGGACAAAAGGGCCATCTGAAAAAAGTGTAAAAACCAGAAACGCAGGACAGGCCATGGAGAACACAGAGCCTTCTTATGCGGATGGGCGGGTTGTAAATTGCCAACAGCCACTCTGGAGATGTTTATGGTGTATCCTGAAACATCTAAAAAACAAAACTACAGAGCCTAGGGCACTTCCACTTATGGCCCTATAGCTTAGGAAAATTAAAATCGACAAGACACAGCCAACACGAAATTTAGGGCTGCTGTGTTTACCAGAACCTCGAGTGCAGTACAACTTACATATCCCAGAAAGAAAAAAACGGATAAAGAAGCTGTGCTACTTACGTACAATGGAATATCACTCAGCAATGAACTCAATGTCATCAGGCCTGTAGCAGCAAATTGACTGGATTTAAGTACGATGATTCTAAGAAAAATATGTCACAAAGAGAAAGATAATTATGATTAGATATCACTAACAGAGGGAGTGTCAACTTGGCTACACATGAACTGAATTACAAAACCAAACAGAGTCTCTCACATTTAGACAAAAAACTTATGCTTGCTTAAGGGGAAAGTTGAGTTGGAGTGCTGTATAAAACCAGAGATTGAAATTAGCACACATACCATTCCATAAGACAAATATGTAATACACAAGACCTACTCCTTGCTCAACGAAATAGACTCAACCATGAGGTATCACCCAACACCTGTTAGAATGGGCATCATCAGCAAATCTACAAACAACAAATGCTGGAAAGGGTGTCTAGAAAAGGAACCCTCTTCCACTATTGTTGGGAATGTAAATTGATACAGTCACTGTGGAGAACAATATGGAGTTTCTTAAAAAACTAACAATATAATTACCATATGATACAGCAATCTCACTACTGGGCATATACCCACACAAAACCAGAAATCAAAAAGAGACATTCACCGCAATGTTCATTGCATCACTATTTACAATATCCAGGTAATGGAAGCCACCTAAATGCCCACAGACAGATGAATGCATAAAGAAGTGGTACATAAGGGATGGGTTGGAAGATGGCGGAAGTGTAAGACGTGGAGATCGCCTTCTTCCTCACGGATACACCAGAAATACATCTACACGTGGAATAACTCCTACAGAACACCTACTGAAGGCTGGCAGAAGACCTCAGAGCTCCCAAAAGGCAAGAATCTCCGCACGTACCTGGGTAGGGCAAAAGAAAAAAGAAAAAACAGAGACAAAAGAATAAAGACGGCACCTGCACCAGTGGGAGGGAGCCGTGAAGGAGGAAAAGTTTCCACACTCTAGGAAGCCCCTCCGCAGGCGGAGACTACGGGAGGCGGAGGTGGGAGCTTCAGGACCGCGGAGTAGTGCACAGCGACGGGTGCGGAGGGCAAAGCGGAGAGATTCCTGCACAGACGATCGGTGCCGACCGGCACTCACCAACCCGAGAGGCTTGTCTGCTCAACCGCCGGGGCGGGCGGGGCTGCGAGCTGAGGCTTGGGTTTCGGTTTTGGACGGAGCGCAGGAAGAGGACTGGGGTTGGCAGCTTGAACATAGCCTGAAGGGGTTGGTGCGCCACGACTAGCCGGGAGGGAGTTCGGGGAAAAGCCTGCACCTGCCGAAGAGGCAAGAGACATTTTCTTCCCTGTTTCCTGGTGCGCGAGGAGAGGTGTTTAAGAGCGCTGCTTAAGGGATCTCCAGAGATGGGCGCGAACCGTGGCTAAATGCGCGAACCCCAGAGATGGGCATGAGCTGCAGCTGAGGGTGCGAGCCCCCAAGACAGGTGCGAGCCGCGGCTGGAAGCGCGAACCCCAGAGATGGGCGCAAGCCGTGGCTAAAACCGCAGACCCCAGAGACGGGCGGTAGACGCTAGAGCTGCTGCTGCCACCACCAGGGGGGCTGTGTCCGAGCACAGGTCACTCTCCGTGCCCCTCTTCCGCGGAGACTGTGCAGGCCGCCACTGCCAGGTTCCCGGGATCCAGGGACAAGTTCGCCGGGAGTACGCACGGCAGGTCTCAAGCTGGTGCAACGTCACGCTGGCCTCTGCCGCAGCGTCACGCCACCTCTGCCTATGCAAGCCCGCCTCGCACGCAGTGCCCCTCCTTCCCCCATCCCCCAACCCCCGGCCTGAGTGAGCCGGAGTCCCCGAATCAGCGACTCCTTTAACCCCGTCCTGTCTGAGCAAAAAACAGACGCCCTCCAGTGACCTGCACGCAGGGGCAGGGCCGGGTACAAAGCTGAGCCCCTGTGAGCTGTGAGAGAAGGGAGGAGAGGGGGAGGTCTCTCCCGGCAGCCGCGGAGGCGGCGGATTGAAGCTCAACAATCAACTTGATGTGCCCTGCATTGTGGAATACCTGAATAGACAGGGAGTGATCCCAAATTGAAGAGGTGGAATTTAGGAGTGAGATCTGTGATTTTTTTCCCTTTTCCTCTTTTTGTGAATGTGTGCGTGTATGCTTCTGTGTGAGATCTTGTCTGTATACTCTTGCTTCCACCATTTGTCCTAGGGCTCTATCTGTCCATGGTTTTTTAAAAAAATTTTTTTTAATAATTAATTTTAATTGTAATAACTTTATTGTACTTTACCTTCCTTTTTTCTTTCTTTCTTTCCTTCCTTCCTTCCCTCCCTTAGACAGCGAATCACCCCAGGTTGAGGAGGTGGTCTCTGGGAGAAGGATTTATGATTTTTCCGCCTTTGCCTCTTTTTGTGAACGTGTATGTGTATGCTTCTGTGTAAGACTTTCTCTGTATAGCTTTGCTTCCAACATTTGTCCTAGGGTTCTAACCGTCCCTTCTTTTTCTTCTAAATATTTTTTAGTTCAATAATTATATTATACTTTATTTTATTTTTACTGTATCTTCTTTCTTTCTGTCTTTTTTCCTTCTTTCCCTCCTTCCTTCCTTCCTTCCTCCTTCCCCCCTTTCTTTCCTTCTTTGCTTCTTTCTTCCTTCCTTCCTTTCCTCCTTTCCTTCTTTCTTTCCTCATACTTCTACTAATTCTCTCTACATTTTCTCCTTCTTTCCCTCCTTCCTTCCTCCCTCCCTCCCTCCTTTTTTTCCTTCTTTGCTTTTTTCTTCCTTCCTTCCTTTCCTCCTTTCCTTCTTTCTTTCCTCATACTTCTACTAATTCTCTCTACACTTTCTCCCTTTTATTCTGAGCCGTGTGGATGAAAGGCTCTTGGTGCTCCAGCCCAGGAGTCAGGGCTCTGCCTCTGAGGTAGGAGAGCCAACTTCAGGACACTGGTCAACAAGAGACCTCCCAGCTCCACATAATATTAAATGGTGGAAATCTCCCAGAGACCTCCATCTTAACACCAGCACCCAGCTTCACTCAACGACCAGCAAGCCACATTGCTGGACAACCTATGCCAAACAACTAGCAAAACAGGAACACAACCCCACCTATTAGCAGAGAGGCTGCATAAAATCATAATAAGGCCACAGACACCCCAAAACACACCACCAGACGTGAAGCTGCCCACTAGAGAGAAAAGATCCAGCCTCATCCAGCACAACACAGGCACTAGTCCCCTCCACCAGGAAGCCTACACAACCCACTGAAACAACCTTAGCCACTGGAGACAGACATCAAAAACACCAGGAACTACGAACGTGCAGCCTGCAAAAAGGAGACCCCAAACACAGTAAGATAAGCAAAATGAGAAGACAGAAAAACACACAGCAGATGAAGGAGCAAGATAAAAACCCACCAGACCTAACAAATGAAGAGGAACTAGGCAATCTAACTGAAAAAGAATTCAGAATAATGATAGTAAAGATGATCTAAAATCTTGGAAGTAGAATGGACAAAATACAAGAAACAGTTAACAAGGACCTACAAGAACTAAAGATGAAACAAGCAATGATGAACAATGCAATAAATGAAATTAAAAGTACTCTAGATAGGATCAATAGCAGAATAACTGAGGCAGAAGAACGGATAAGTGACCTGGAAGATAAAGTAGTGCAAATAACTACTGCAGAGCAGAATAAAGAAAAAAGAATGAAAAGAACTGAGGACAGTCTCAGAGACCTCTGGGACAACATTAAACGCACCAACATTCGAATTATAGGGGTTCCAGAAGAAGAAAGAAAGAAAGGGACTGAGAAAATATTTGAAGAGATTATAGTTGAAAACTTCCCTAATATGGGAAAGGAAATAGTTAATCAAGTCCAGGAAGCACAGAGAGTCCCATACAGGATAAATACAAGGAGAAATACGCCAAGACACATATTAATCAAACTATCAAAAATTAAATACAAAGAAAGCATATTAAAAGCAGCAAGGGAAAAACAACAAATAACACACAAGGGAATCCCCATAAGGTTAACAGCTGATCTCTCAGCAGAAACCCTACAAGCCAGAAGGGAGTGGCAGGACATACTGAAAGTGATGAAGGAGAAAAACCTGCAACCAAGACTACTCTACCCAGCAAGGATCTCATTCAGATTTGATGGAGAAATTAAAACCTTTACAGACAAGCAAAAGCTGAGAGAGTTCAGCACCACCAAACCAGCTTTACAACAAATGCTAAAGGAACTTCTCTAGACAAGAAACGCAAGAGAAGGAAACGACCTATAATAACGAACCCAAAACAATATAGAAAATGGGAATACGAACATACATATCGATAATTACCTTAAATGTAAATGGACTAAATGCTCCCACCAAAAGACACAGATTGGCTGAATGGATACAAAAACAAGACCCTTATATATGCTGTCTACAAGAAACTCACTTCAGACCTAGAGACACATACAGACTGAAAGTAAGGGGATGGAAAAAGATATTCCATGCAAATGGAAACCAAAAGAAAGCTGGAGTAGCAATTCTCATATCACACAAAATAGACTTTAAAATAAGGACTATTAAAAGGGATAAAGAAGGACACTACATAATGATCAAGGGATCGATCCAAGAAGATATAACAATTGTAAATATTTATGCACCCAACATAGGAGCACCTCAATACATAAGGCAAATACTAACAGCCATAAAAGGGGAAATTGACAATAACACATTCATAGTAGGGGACTTTAACACCCCACTTTCACCCATGGACAGATCATCCAAAATGAAAATAAATAAGGAAACACAAGCTTTAAATGATACATTAAACAAGATGGACTTAACTGATATTTATAGGACACTCCATCCAAAAACAACAGAATACACATTTTTCTCAAGTGCTCATGGAACATTCTCCAGGATAGATCATATCTTGGGTCACAAATCAAGCCTTGGTAAATTTAAGAAAACTGAAATTGTATCAAGTATCTTTTCTGACCACAACGCCATGAGACTAGATATCAATTACAGGAAAAGATCTGTAAAAAATACAAACACATGGAGACTAAACAATACACTACTTAATAATGAAGTGGTCACTGAATAAATCAAAGAGGAAATAAAAAAATACCTAGAAACAAATGACAATGGAGACACAACGACCCAAAACCTATGGGACGCAGCAAAAGCAGTTCTAAGGGGGAAGTTTATAGCAATACAAGCCCACCTTAAGAAGCAGGAAACATCTCGAATAAACAACCTAACCTTGCACCTCAAGCAATTAGAGAAAGAAGAACAAAAAAAACCCCAAAGCTAGCAGAAGGAAAGAAATCATAAAAATCAGATCAGAAATAAATGAAAAAGAAATGAAGGAAACGATAGCAAAGATCAATAAAACTAAAAGCTGGTTTTTGAGAAGATAAACAAAATAGATAAACCACTAGCCAGACTCATCAAGAAAAAAAGGGATAAGACTCAAATCAATAGAATTAGAAATGAAAAAGGAGAAGTAACAACTGACACTGCAGAAATAAAAAAAATCATGAGAGATTACTACAAGCAACTCTATGCCAATAAGATGGACAATCTGGAAGAAATGGATAAATTCTTAGAAATGCACAACCTGCCAAGACTGAATCAGGAAAAAATAGAAAATATGAACAGACCAATCACAAGCACTGAAATTGAAACTGTGATTTAAAATCTTCCAACAAACAAAAGCCCAGGACCAGATGGCTTCACAGGTGAATTCTATCAAACGTTTAGCGAATTGCTAACACCTATCCTTCTCGAACTCTTCCAAAATATAGCAGAGGGAGGAGCACTCCCAAATTCCTTCTACGAGGCCACCATCACCTTGATACCAAAACCAGACAAGGATGTCACAAAGAAAGAAAACTACAGGCCAATATCACTGATGAACATAGATGCAAAAATCCTCAACAAAATACTAGCAAACAGAATCCAACAGCACATTAAAAGGATCATACAACATGATTAAGTGACGTTTATTCCGGGAATGCAAGGATTCTTCAACATACGCAAATCTATCAATGTGATAAACCATATTAACAAATTGAAGGAGAAAAACCATATGATCATCTCAATAGATGCAGAGAAAGCTTTTGACAAAATTCAACACCCATTTATGATAAAAACCCTCCAGAAAGTAGGCATAGAGGGAATTACCTCAACATAATAAAGGCCATATATGACAAGCCCACAGCAAACATCATCCTCAATGGTGAAAAACTGAAAGCATTTCCACTAAGATCAGGAACAAGACAAGGTTGCCCACTCTCACCACTCTTATTCAACATAGTTTTGGAAGTTTTAGCCACAGCAATCAGAGAAGAAAAGGAAATAAAAGGAATCCAAGTCGGAAAAGAATAAGTAAAGCTGTCACTGTTTGCAGATGACATGATACTATACATAGAGAATCCTAAAGATGCTACCAGAAAACTACTAAAGCTAATCAATGAATTTGGTAAAGTAGCAGGATACAAAATTAACGCACAGAAATCTCTGGCATTCCTATATATTAATGATGAAAAATCTGAAAGTGAAATCAAGAAAACACTCCCATTTACCATTACAACAAAAAGAATAAAATATCTAGGAATAAACCTACCTAAGGAGACGAAAGACCTGTATGCAGAAAATTATAAGACACTGATGAAAGAAATTAAAGATGATACAAATAGATGGAGAGATATACCATGTTCTTGGATGGGAAGAATCAACATTGTGAAAATGACTCTACTACCCAAAGCAATCTACAGATTCAATGCAATCCCTATCAAACTACCACTGGCATTTTTCAGAATTAGAACAAAAAATTTCACAATTTGTATGGAAACACAAAAGACCCCGAATAGCCAAAGCAATCTTGAGAACGAAAAAAGGAGCTGGAGGAATCAGGCTCCCTGACTTCACACTATACTACAAAGCAACAGTAATCAAGACAGTATGGTACTGGCACAAAAACAGAAAGATAGATCAGTGGAACAGGATAGAAAGCCCAGAGATAAACCCACGCACATATGGACACCTTATCTTTGATAAAGGAGGCAGGAGTGTACAGTGGAGAAAGGACAGCCTCTTCAATAAATGGTGCTGGGAAAACTGGACAGGTACATGTACAAGTATGAGATTAGATGACTCCCTAACACCATACACAAAAATAAGCTCAAAATGGATTAAAGACCTAAATGTAAGGCCAGAAACTATCAAACTCTTAGAGGAAAACATAGGAAGAACACTCTATGACATAAATCACTGCAAGATCCTTTCTGACCCACCTCCTAGAGTAATGGAAATAAAAACAAAAATAAACAAATGGGACCTAATGAAACTTCAAAGCTTTTGCACAGCAAAGGAAACCATAATCAAGACCAAAATACAACCCTCAGAATGGGAGAAAACATTTGTAAATGAAGCAACTGACAAAGGATTAATCTCCAATATTTACAAGCAGCTCAATAACAAAAAAACAAACAACCCCATCCAAAAATGGGCAGAAGACCTAAACAGACATTTCTCCAAAGAAGATATACAGAATGCCAACAAACACATGAAAGAATGCTCAACATCATTAATCATTAGAGAAATGCAAATCAAAACTACAATGAGATATCATCTCACACCAGTCAGAATGGGCATCATCAAAAAATCTAGAAACAATAAATGCTGGAGACGGTGTGGAGAAAAGGGGACACTCTTGCACTGCTGGTGGGAATGTGAATTGGTTCAGCCACTATGGAGAACAGTATGGAGGTTCCTTAAAAAACTACAAATAGAATTACCATATGACCCAGCAATCCCACTACTGGGCATATACCCTGAGAAAACCAAAATTCAAAAAGAGTCATGTACCAAAATGTTCATTGCAGCTCTATTTACAATAGCCCAGAGATGGAAACAACCTAAGCGCCCATCATCAGATGAATGGATAAAGAAGATGTGGCACATATACACAATGGAATATTACTCAGCCTTAGAAAGAAATGAAATTGAGCTATTTGTAGTGAGATTGATGGACCTGGAGTCTGTCATACAAAGTGAAGTAAGTCAAAGAAAAAGACAAATACCGTATGCTAACATATATATATGGAATTTAAGGGGAAAAAATGTCATGAAGAACCTAGGGGTAAGACAGGAATAAAGACACAGACCTACTGTAGAATGGACTTGAGGATATGGGGAGGGGGAAGGGTGAGTTTTGACAGGGCGAGAGAGAGTCATGGACATGTACACGCTAACAAACGTAGTAAGGTAGATATCTGGGGGGACGCAGCCGCAAGGCATAGGGATATTAGCTCTGTGCTTTGTGACAGCCTGGAGGGGTGGGATGGGGAGAGTGGGAGGGAGGGAGACGCAAGAGGGAAGACATGTGGGAACATATGTGTATGTATAGCTGATTCACTTTGTTATAAAGCAGAAACTAACACACCATTATGAAGCAATTATACCCCAATAAAGATGTTTAAAAAAATAAAAAATAAAAAAATACCCATGGATTTATCTAGGCCTAACTGAACTCACAACAGAGGATGCTCATCATGAAACTGTGAGCAACACAGCCGTTGGGACCTCAGAGCAGAAGGCCCACATGCCCATGTGGTTGGGAACCTGTCAGAAGTGTACTCGCACCACAGGGCACACATCAGAAAATTATTGGAACCCAGAAGTTAGGGCCTGAGGCCAGGGTGCCCTCATTACCAAGGGAAGTAGACCCTCAGCAGGCAGCAACTCCCAACTGAGGGCCAATGTCACCAAGGTGACGTGTGCCAGACAGGCAGGAATTACCTCACAGCAGAGGGCCAACCTCACAGAAGGGTGAGGAACCCTCTCAGGATCAGACTGTTACCAGAGGGCCAACATCACCAAGGGGATGGGAACCAGGCAGGAGTGTCCCCACACCAGTGGGGCCACATCATTGAAAGTTGAGGGACACATCACACAGGGCCTAAAACCAGAGGACACACATCACCAAGGGGCTGGGTGTGAGGCAGGCAGGAGGAGCCTCAAAACAGAGGGCCCATAGAATAAAAAAGTTGAGGAAAACCGTAGTTGGATCCTCCCAGCAGGCGGCCAGGAGCACCGAGTATATGGGATTTAGGCCACAGTGAACTCAGCACAGAGGGCTCACATCATGAAACTGTGAGCAACCCAGGCATTGGGACCTCAGAGCAGAAGGCCCACATTCCCCTGGGTTTGGGAACCTGGCATGAGTTTACTCGCACCACTGGGCGCACATATGAAAATTTTTCGAGCCCAGGAGTTAGGGGCTGACGCCAGAGGGCCCTCATTACCGAAGGGAGGAGACTCCCCTCAGGCACCAACTCCCAACTAAGGGCCCATGTCGCCAAGGTGACGTGTGCCAGCCAGGCAGGAGTGAACTCACAGCAGAGGGTTACCTCACAAAAGGATGAGGAACCCAGAAAGGATAAGACTCTCACCAGAGGGCCCACATGTCCAAGGCAAAGGGTACCAGGCCGGAGTGTCTTCACACTAGTGGGGCCACATCATCGAAAGGTGAGGGACCCAGAACACTTGGCCTCAAACCAGAAGACACACATCACCAAGGGGCTGGGTGTGAGGCAGGCAGGAGGAGCCACAAAACAGAGGGCCAAAAGAATAAAAAATGTAAGGAATCCCACAGTTGGAACCTCCCAGCAGGCGGCCTGGAGCAGCGAGGCTATGGGATCCAGTCCAGAATGAACTCGCACCAGAGGGCCCTCATCATGAAACTGTGAGGAACCCAGGCTTTGTGATCTCAGAGCAGAAGGCCCACATTCCCATGGGTATGGGACCTGGGCAGGAGTGTACTCGCACCACAGGGCACACATCAGAAAATTTTGGGAGCCCAAAATTTAGGGCCTGACACAAGAGGGCCCTCATTATGGAGGGATGAGACTCCCAGCAGGCAACAACTCAAAACTGACAGCCCACATCACCAAGGTGACCTGTGCCAGCAAAGCAGGTGTGACCTCACAGCAGAGGGCCTACCTCACAGAAGGTTGAGGAACTCAGCCAGGATCAGACTCTCATCAGAGGGCCAACATCACCAAGGGGATGGGAAGCAGGCAGGAGTGTCCTCACACCAGTGGGGCCACATCACTAAAAGGTTAGGAAAGCGGCACATATGGCCTCAAACCAGAGAACCTTCATCACCAATTGGCTGGGAATGAGGCAGGCAGGAGGAGCCTCAAAACACAGAGCCCAAAGAAAAAAATGGAGAGGAATCCAGCAGTTGGAACCTCCCAGGAGGCGGACCAGAGCACAGAAGCAACAGGATCTAGGCCTGAGTCAACAAACACCAGAGAGCCAACATCATGAAACTGTGAGCTACCCAGGTTTTGGGACCTCAGAGCAGAAGGCCCACAACCCCATGGGGATTGGAACCTTACAGGAGTGTCCTGGTATCAGAGGGCTCACATCAGAAAACGTGGCGAGCTCAGCAGTTAGAGTCTGACGCCAGTGGGCCCTCATCACCAAGGAGAGGAGGCTCCCAGCAGGCTCCAACTGCTACCAGAGGGCCAACGTCACCAAGGCAATGGGAGCAAGCCAGGCAGGAGTTACCTCACAGCAGAGGGCACACCTCACAGAAGGGTGAGGAACACAGCCAGGATCAGACTCTCACCACAGGTCCCACATTACCAAGGGGATGGGAACAAGGCAGGAGTGTCCTCACACCAGTGGGGCTACAGCATCAAAAGACGACGAACGCAGCACATGTGGCCTCAAACCAGAGGACACACATCACCACGGGGCTGGGAGAGAGGTAGGTGTCTGGACGGGCACATTTAACTCTAATTTCCCACCAGGAAGAGGAATTAACCAAAGGCTCAGCATGCTGTTACAGAAACAGATTCCGGCCTGAAGCAAACCTGCAATTTTTTGGCCAGCTTATAAGGAAGCGAGTTAAGAAAGGATATCAGGGGCACTGTTATTCACAAACCTGCAGAGTTATAAATGACAGCGATTGGCAAAAATATATTGAAGTAAGGTCGCAAAGAGGACTTGAAATCGAGGCAGATTGCAGGAATCAGATTTCAGGAGGTAGATTGGAATTGCATTTAAAGCATATGAAAACGGCATATCTTTGACAGTGATGCACTTGGAAAAAAAGTGCGTATACATCTTTTCCTTTATATATTCAGGAAAAATCTCATATGCCCTTTTTGGCCAACCAAGCACTGAAGCAATGGAAATCTGCACTACAATGAAGTCTCATTTCCCTTTCGTCAAAAGGGGCATCTGAAAAAAGTGTAAAAACCAGTAAACACAGGACATGCCATGGAGAACAGGAAGCCTTGTTATGCTGACGGTCCGGTTGTAAATTGCCAACAGACACTCTGGAGATGTTTATGGTGTATCCTGAAACATCTAGAAAACAAAGCTACATAGCCTAGGGCACTTCCACTTATGGCCCTACAGCTTTGGATAATTAAAATCAACAAGACACAGCCAACACAAAATTTAGGGCTGCTGTGTTTACAAGAACCTCAAGTCCAGTACAAATTAAATATCCCAGAAAGAAAAAATGGATAAAGAAGTTGTGCTACTTACGTACAATGGAATATCACTCAGCAATGAAATCAATGTCATCAGGCCTGTAGCAGCAAATTGAGTGGATTTAAGTACGATGATTCTAAGAGAAATACGTAACACAGAGAAAGATAATTATCATAAGATATCACTAATAGAGGGAGTGTAAACTTGGCTACACATGAACTGAATTACAAAACCGAACAGAGTCTCACATTTAGATAAATTACTTATGCTTGTTTAAGGGGAAAGTTGAGTTGGGGTGCTGTATAAAACCAGAGATTGAAATTAGCACAGATACCGTTCCATAAGCCGAATATGTAATAGAGAAGACCTACTCCTTGCTCAATGAAATAGACTCAACCATGTGGTATCTCCTCACAGCTGTTAGAATGGGCATCATCAGAAAATCTACAAACAACAAATGCTGGAAAGGGTGTGGAGATAAGGAACCCTCTTCCACTACTCTTAGAATGTAAATTGATATAGTCACTGTGGAGAACATTATGGAGTTTCTTATAAAACTAACAAAAGAATTACCATACGATACAGCAATCCCACTACTGGGCATATACCCAGACAAAACCATAAATTAAAAAGAGACATTCACCACAATGTTCATTGCATCACTATTTACAATATCCAGGTAATGGAAGCAACTTAAATGCCCACAGATAGATGAATGCATAAAGATGTGGTACATATATAAAATGGAATATTACTAAGCCATAAAAAGGAATGAAATTGGGTCATTTGTAGAGACGTTGATGGATCTAGAGACTGTCATACAGAGTGAAGTAAGTCAGAAAGAGAAAAACAAATCTTGTATATTAATGCATATATGCGGAACCAAGAAAAATTGTAGAGATGAACCGTTTTGCAAGGCAGAAATAGAGCAACAGATGAAGACAACAAACGTATGGACACCAAGGGGGAAAGCTGTTGGGGGGATGGTCGTGGGAGGAATTGAGAGATTGGGATTAGCATGTATACATTTATATGTATAAAATAGATAACCAAAAAGAACCTGCTGTATAAAAATATAAAATTAATTTAAAAATTAAAAAAAATAAAATTAAAAAAAGTAAAACAGAGAAAATATTCTTCCCTTCACATACATGTATTTATATGAATAAATTATTTCCATGCTTATATCTGTAAATACAAAAAAGAGGAATAAAATCTACCTTGAACCAAAAATGAAAAAAAGAAAAAAAAAAAACAGAACACACCAGTTATACAGAGGAAAACCTTATCAGAGCACTTGCTCCAGTTGTAAACAATTCTGAAGTTGGCCAGTGGTGGGGAATCATCTCCCATTCAGCCAGCAGGCCCCACGCAACAAGCCTCCTCATTGCAAAGCTGGGGAACCGTGCCGAGGCATCTGTGAGCAAACGTGGGCCGAGGCCCAGGCCAGTTGCTGCTGAACTGTTCCCACCCTTCCCAGGTAAAACACCTTAATATGTACAAGGACTTGAAAGCCTAGAGGAAGGGCCATGGAACCACATGAGAGACAGCATGCAGCCGAATTGTTGCCTGCAGGACAGCCAGGATGGTCCTGGCCCTGGGTGTTCTTCTGGAAGCTTTCCATTTCCCTGCCTGAGATATCCCTGCTGTCCCGGCCCCCACTGCTTTCTTCCTTCCTAACCTCTGCCCAGGGAGAAATTCCAGTGGCAGGTATGGATGACACATCCTCTTCTTTAGCAGGTGGCATCTTGGCAACTGCTGCAGAAAGTCCAGCAGAGCCCCACTCACACTGGGACACCCACAAAACCGTGGCCTCTCACTCCCTCCCACCAGCCCAGTCCCGAGACTGCTGATACAGCAGAGAAAATGGCGTCAGGCACAGCTGCAGGGGCTCTTGCTGCCTGGAACTGTTTTTATAATGATCTCAACCTAGGCACACCTGGGGAGGGCTGGCCGGCACGGTCAGGCTTCCCAGGTCAGCCAATAGTCATCCCTCAGGGGCTCACAGTTACAGAAAATGGAACTTCATGAATTTGCTAGGTCCAAGGAACAGGTGTGGGCTCCTGAGAGTCAGGATAGACAAGGGGCTACAGCTCTGGCTTGTTTTTTAATCATATTATCTGGCCCATGAGTGAGGGACAACTTCAAGAAAACCCTCTCCTAATGAGAGGAACCCAGGGGTCAGGGAGAGGAGGGGTGGGTGGTGGGTGGAGACAGTGGCCTGGTGCCCCGGGTGCAGTAGAAGTCTCTGGAAGACCAGGTGGAGGGAGGCCGCACAGAGTGATTCCCAGGGTCACAGACCTGTCGGAGCTGCTGTTTTTTATTTCAAGTCCTGCTCTGAGGTGCTCTGTGTCAGATCTGAGCGACAGGTGAGCTGAGAGTGCTCTGCAATGTGGGCTATGTGCACGGTTCCTGTGTGCCCAGCCCTGCCACGGTACCTGCAAGGGTAGCTCTGTATCCTGGGAGGGGCCTGACCACGAGACCCCCATGGGCTGCAGGGTACCTGCCCAGGGAAACCCATACCCTGGTAGGGGCCTGACCACATGAGCCCTGTGGGCTGGGGTGGGGGTGGGGTACCTGTCCAGGTGAGCTCCATATCCTGGGATTGGCCTTACCTCAGGAGCCCCATGGGCTGCTGGAGACATGGTAAATAATATCAGGACAGTCAGTGAAGCCACCGAGAATATACCTCCAGTAGATCCTAATTCCTACACCCTGCTGGTCATTCTACCATCCACCAGGACTTGGTATTCTGTATTAGTCTTCACTGATGCCTTCTTTTGTATTCCATTAGTCCCAGAGTCACAAGAAATTTTGGCTTGTCAGTGACAGGACTCAACATACAACTAAAACAATACTTCCGGGCTGTCTTGCCCCAAGGGTTCAAAAATTCCCACACCATCTTTGGGGAAAGCTCAGCTAAAGACCTAAAATTTCTACCTCTGGAAAAGGAAAAACTCCTTCAATATGCAGACGACATTCTGATCACCAACCCTAATAAGGAGGACTCTGAACTACCAAGCCAATAAACGATAGAAGTTATACAAGAAAAAGCTCAAATATGAAAGACTACAGTGACCTGCCTGGGCTTCATTCTCACAAAAGGTCGGAGAAGCCCATCCAGGAAAGGAAAGAAACAATTTACAGCCTTACCCCTTTCTAAAACTAGAAGACAGCTTAAGGGTTCCTGGGGAGGCCAGGGTTTGCTGCTTCTGGATCCCTAACTACAGTCTACTAGCTGGGACTCTATATGAAACACTGAAAGGAAAAGATGATGATCCTTTTGAATAGAATCCAGAAATGGCCTTTCAAGAATGGAAACAGCAGGCAATTCAGACCCTTGCCCTGGAACTCCCTAATTTAGCTAAACCCTTTGACCTTTACATACCTGGTGAAAAGTGAATCGCCATTGGAGTGTTAGTGCAAAAACTGGGACCACTTGAAATAGAACAATGCAAGAATGCCATCCAGGTAGGATAAACTACGGTCAACAAGGGGCTTGGCCCACCAACACATCTGGCCAAGATACTGGCGGTATCTAAACACCTGGAAATCAGCAGCCCAAAAGGCCACCTCCCTCCTAAGTAAAAAGGACCCCACTTGGTGATCCTAACCCCCAACCATGCCCTGAAGTTGCAGGGTTTGCTCCGTGGGCACACTGACCTCGAGTGAGGAGGCCCTCCAACTCCAAACTCCAGAGAGATAACCAGGGGCTATGGGGCACCATGATGACTCGTGTGACCATTACTTGACCTGGAGTTTCTCCCATAAAACAGCAAGCGTGTGTCCCAAAACAGTAGACTACTGCTTGTAGGACTTACTGCACCCACAAGGGTGCTAATAATCTTGGTGGGAAAACCGTATATCACGCTGTCACCATAGAAAAGCCTACAGACACCGTGATGATGGTGGCCAATAAGACCGGCTGGACTCCTGTTTACTTCAAAAGGCTGTTGACTCAGTGGTCATCATGGTCCTTGATCACTACTGACCCTGGACCGTCTGGGAGTAGAGCAGGCAGTGTCCTGACACCTGGTGCTGTTTTTTCTTTAATTCAGGTGTCAAACTGAAGAAAGCGCAGACTACTGGTCAGAGCATCTAGACTGGCAGAAACGGTCAGCCTAAGGTGGCCGAACAAATGTGGGGCAGGGTGAAACTGGACCCCACACCGTCACTGCACATTTCCTTCCTGGACCCTTAAAGGTCATTAGAATCTATAACACTTCCAATGCTGGTGCTCAGGCGGACGAGCAGGGAGGCAGGAGGCCTGACGACAATCAACGTCACTTGAAGGCTGCTGAGGAGAAGTTCTGACACTCGCCCCATATATGAGGGCTCCTAACTCAGCACTCAGCAGTTACAAAAGAAGGGTCTGCACCCTCAGCATTCCAAGAATGAGGAACGGGACAAAAGGCAGAAGAGGGCTTTGTCACAGGCAAAGCCCCTTAAAAATTCCTGGGAGATAAAAATAGAATCTGGGCAATAAAATAAAGTCTAAACTTTTTTATCCTTTGCACTTTGTCTAATTTCACATGCTCCTAGGGTCCCGCATGCAGAGGTTCCACAACCGGTACTTCAGACCAGATTTCCTAGTGCAGAATGGCTGGGTCGACACATCAGCTCCTGGGGCCCACTGTAGACTCCGCGATATAGAGCCTGAGCTGCAGCCAACCCGGCCCTCCAGAGCTCCGCCCCCTCCCTCCCACTGACTCTGACAGGATCTCTACACAGCAGCCCAGCCCACAGCCCACGCAGTAGCACATGCACTCACCTCTCCATTCTCTGATCAAAATGTAAAGTTTCCTTTGCTTCTGCACCAAACTCAGTCTCGATCTGTTGGCTCCAATAACACTGGGCAGGGGGACACTTGTTGGGGTCCACTCTGGAGGATCAGTAACAGAAATTGAGAACATTGTAACTTCAATGAACAGATGTGTGAGCAAACCTGTAATTAACATAGAACAGTGTATAAGGCTTGGGTAAAATAAAATGTTTCTAACATTTCCATTTGATATTTCCATCACTTTATTATAAGCAAGTTCAGTGAAAGGTTTGTCTTATTTGTCAGGTCAATATTAGAGAAACGAAGTGATTTCTTTCCAAGGGTGTACATCTAATAATCTTGGTTAAAGCTTCAATCTTGTTTTAAATGTTTTGCATTGAAAATGATACCTCTCTTTCAGCTCCCCCATTTCTGAGAAGTATAAAATCTTATAATTTATTATTATCAAAGGGGAAAGGTGGGAGGAGGGATAAATTAACAGTTTGGGATTAACATATATACAGTGCTATGTATAAAATAGATCATCAACAAGGAACTACTGTATAGCACAGGGAACTACACTCAATATTTTGCATAACCTATAAGGTGAAATAATCTGAAAAAGCATAGGAGTTTTTATTGACATCATCTATCAATGACAGTTAAAATGGAACCTAAGGGAAGCCGGTGGTGAGTGCTTCTGAACCTGAAGACTTCAATCATCTAAACACTGGACTCTGCCTACTTCCCAACACCCTTAATGAATATATGTGTAGCCGTAGCTAAAAAAATCCCCCAGTTTGGGTTTAGAGGAGACACTGATTTTGAAAAAGCCCTGGTGTTCTCCTCACATGAATGGGACCATTCCTACAGCTAAAACATGCCTGTCACACCCAGAGGATGGTATACCGTCTGATAGGGAACAGTTTGGAAAAGGCATCTCATCTCCTCATCTCCTGGTGCTCGGATTCACCCCTCCAGCGTCTTTACTAACAGTCTCCCCACTTGGAGATTTAAGCACTGTCAACATCCTGTTGCATACAGTTTGGAATTTGTCCAGAGGATGAGGCGGAAGGAGGAGGAACAATGAGAGACAAGTCCTAGGTGTTCGGACAGGCACATGTCACTCTAATGTCCAATCAGGAAGACGAATTGACCAAAGGCTAGGGTTACCCGCGGAAACAGAATAGGGCTTGAGGAAATCCCGCTGCTTTGTGGCCAGTTCCCATAAACACAAGTTGATAAATGGAACTCAGCGGCACTAAAATTCACGAAACTGCAGAGTTGAAAATATGTATCACTGAAAAATGTCTTGAGGAAAGTCAGAGAAAAGGACTTGAAAGCAACGGAGAATGGCAGGAAAGGGATTGGAAGAGGTAGAAAGGACTCGCCATTAAGCACAAGAAAAGGGGCTGAACATTGCCAACACTGCAGTTGGCCAAAAATGTTGTATGCGTTTTTTTCTGTATATATTCAAGAAACGGGCATACACTTTTTTAGCCAACCAGACAGGTGGGCACTGGAAATCAATACTACAAATATATCACTTCGCATCAGTCAAGAGAGCCGTCCTTATAAAGTGTAAACACCAGAAATGCAGGACAGGGCAAGGAGAAAAGGGAGCACTGTGAAGCTTACAGTGGAAATGTATATTGCCAACAGTCACTCTGTGAAGTGTATTGTGTTTACTAAAGCATCTAAAAAATGAGCTACAGAGCACAGGGCACTTGCACTCATGGACGTATATCTTGGGAAAAACAAAAATCAAGAGGACACAGGCACCCCAATATTTACCGCCTCTCTGTTTAAAAGATCCTTGACTAGGATATAAGTTAAAAGTCTCTGGAGGGAAAAAAATGGATAGAGATATGGTACTTATGTAGAGTGGAATATTAATCAGCCTGGAAATCAATGAAATATGGCCACTTGTAATAACTCTGAAGGAGTTACGTATTATAATTCTAAGTCACATAATTCAAAAAGAAAAAGACACGTATCATAAAATATCACTTAAGGCATCATAAGATATCACTAATACACGGAATGTATGGTCCACCGTGTAATTATTATGCCACTCTAGAGGAGCAAATGAGTGGATTCAGGTACAGTGATTCTAACTGAAATAAGCCACACAGAAAAAGAAACATCATAAGATATCGCTAATACATGGAATGTGAGCCTGGCCACACATGAACTGAATTACAAAACAGAACAGTGTCTCAAATTTAGAAAACCAACTTATGCTTGCTTAAGGGGCAAGAAGAGTTGGGGTGCTGCATAAAACCAGAGATTGAAATTAGCACAGATACCTTTCCATCAGCCAAATATGTAATAGACAAGACATACTCCTTGCTCAATGAAATGGACTCAACACCCCATATTCAACGCCTAGGAATATACCTGACTAGTAAGCATCTTAAAACCTATGGATTTATATGTCTCCATAAGAGAATCAAGCGTGTGTACAGCAGCATAAATGCAGCAGTGAAAATCAGCTAAATCCCATTATCAAAATAAACTTCAAAAAAACACCACAATGACAGTAAAATAGAGAGCAATTATTCAATAATTCATTCAGGGCTTGTGATGCAACCTGGATTTACCACCTCTACACCTAGAGCTGGGTGAGACATAAGGCTGGACACTTGGGGCTGATAGGATTGGTGATGTTCGGTGAGCCAGTGCAAACCCTTTGAAGTCATACTGTATGGTACCCATTCCATGGGTCCCAACTCTCCAGGTTTAAATGATTCTTCCTTCAAATAAAACATGCATGGGAAACCCAGGGTATGGTCCACCGTGTGATTGTGAAACGTTTTTAAATGCATCTCAGTTTTCATCCCCTGGTAATCGATTTCCCAATTTCAGACGCTTTACTAAATCTCTCTCCACTTGGAGAGTCAGTGTCTTTAACCTCCTGTTTGGCAGTTTGCAAATTCTGCAGAAGATGAACAGGAATACGGAGAACCAATGAGAGATTACCTGTAGGTGTCTGCAGGGGCAAATTTTATGCTCATTTACCACCAGGAACAGGAATTAACCAAAGGCTCAGCAAGCCATGCTGGAACCAGATTAGGGCCTGAAGCAATCCTGCGGTTTTGCGGCCAGCTCACAAGAAAGCAAGTTGAAGAAAGGGACTCAGGGGCACTGTAATTCACGAACCTGCAGAGTTATAAATGACAGTTATCATCGAAAAATATATTGAAGTAAGGCTGCGAAGAAGACTTGAAATCGGGGCAGAATTGCAGGGTTCCGATTTCAGGAGTTCGACGGGAATTACTCTTAAAGCAGAGGAAAAGAGACAGAACCTCGACAATGATGTTCTTGGACAGAAAGGGCATATGTGTTTTTCCCAGAGCCCTCATTAACAAGGGGAGGTGGCTCCCAGCACACTTTAGTGGGCAAGAGAGGGCCCACGTCACCAGGGCGAAGTTTTCCATCCAGGCAGGAATGACCGAACATCAGAGGGCCCACCTCACAAAAGGATGAGGTACCCAGCAAGGATCAGTCTCTAACCAGAGGGCCCACATCACCAAGGGGATGGGAACCAGGCAGGAGTGTCCTCACACCAGTGGGGCCACATCATCGAAAGTTGAGGAACCCAGCACATGTGGCCTCAAACCAAAGGACCCACATCACCAAGGGGCTCGGTGTGAGTCAAGCAGGTTTAACCTCAAAAGACAGGGCCCTTGGAATAAAAAAAGTGAGGAATCCAGCAGTTGAAACTTCCCAGCAGGTGGCCCAGAGTACCGGGGCTATGGAATCCAGGCCAGAATGAACTCACACCAGAGGGCCCTCACCATGATACTGTGAGCAACCCAGCCATTGGGACTTCAGAGCAGAAGGCCCACATCTCCATGGGGATGGAAACCAGGCAAGAGTGTTCTTGCACCACTGGGCACACATCAGAAAATGAGGAGAGAACAGCAGTTAGTGCCTGAAGCTAGAGGGCCCTCTTCACCTAGGGGAGGAGGTGCCCAGCAGGCTCCAACTGCCATGAGAGGGCCTACGTTGACAAGGCATCGTGGGCCAGCCAGGCAGGAGTGACCTCACTGCAGAGGACCCACTTCACAGAAGGGTGAGGAACCCATTCTGGATCAGACTCTCATCAGAGGACCCACATCACCAACGGGATGGGAACAAGGCAGGAGTGTCCTCACACCAGTGGGCCACATCATCAAAACTTGAGGGATCCAGGGTACGTGACCTTAAACTAGAGGACACACATCACCAAGGGACTGGGATTGACGCAGGCAGGAGGAGCCTCACAATATAGCATGCAAAGAATAAAAATGGTGAGGAATCCAACAGTTGGAAACTCCCAGCAGGCAGCCCAGAGCACAGAGGCCATGGTGTCTAGGCCTGAGTGAACTAACACCAGAGAGCCAACATCATGAAACTGCGTGCAACCCAGGCGTTGGGACCACAGAGCAGAAGGCCCACATCCGCTTGGGAATGGGAAACATACAGGAGTGTCCTGGAATCACTGGGCTCACATCAGAAAATGTAGGGAGCCCAGCAGATAGAGCCTGAGGCTAGAGGGTCCTCATAACAAAGGAGAGGAGGCTCTCAGGAGGCGACAACTGCCACGAGAGGGCCGACCTCACCAAGGCAATGGGAACAAGCCAGGCAGGAGTTACCTCACAGCAGAGGGCCAACTTCACAGAAGGGTGCCGTACCCTGCCAGGATCAGACTATCACCAGAGGAAACAAATCACCAAGGGGATCGAAACCAGGCAGGAGATTCCTCACACCAGTGTGGCCAAATCAGAAAGTTGAGGAACACTGAACATGTGGACTGAACCAGAGAACCCACATCTCCAAGGGGCTCGGAATGAGGCAGGCAGGAGTAGCCTCACAACACAGGGCCCATAGAATAAAAAATGTGAGGAAACCAACAGTAGGAACCTCCCAGCAGGCGGCCCATAGCACGGAGTCCATGCGATCCAGGCTGCAGTAAACTCACAGCAGAGGGCCCACATCATAAAACTGTGAGCAACCCAGCGGTTGGAACATCACAGCAGAAGGCCCACATCCCCATGGGGATGAGAAAATGGCAGGAGTGTCCTCGCACCACTTAGCACGTATCAGAAAATGTGGGTACCTAGCAGTTATGGCCTGACGGCAGAGGGCCTACATGACCAAGGGGAGGAGGCTCCCAGCAGGTTCCAACTGCAACCAAAGAGCCAACGTCAGCATGTCGGTGTGTGCCAGTCAGGCAGTAGTGACCTCAGAGAAGAGGACCCACCTCACAGAAGAGTGAGGATCCCAACCAAGATAAGACTCAACTGAGTGCTCACATCACCAAGGGTTTGGGAAACATGTAGGATGGTTCTCACACCAGTGGGCCCATATCATCGAAAGTGAGGGACCCAGCACAAGTGGATTCAAGCAAGAGAACAAACATCACCAAGGGGCTGGGTGTGAGGCAGGCAGCAGGAGTCTCACAACAGAGAGCCCAAAGAATAAAAGAGTTGTGGAATCCAGCAGTTAGAACCTCCTAGCAGGCAGGCCAGAGCACCGAGTCTATGAGATCCAGGCCAGAGTGAACTCACAGCAGAGGGCCCACATCATGTAACTGTTAGCAAGCCAGCCGTTGGGACCCCAGAGCAGAAGGCCCACAATCCCATGGGGACGGGAACCTGGCAGGAGTGTCCTCGCACCAGTGGGAACACATCAGAAAATGCGGGGAGAACAGCAGCTGGGCCTGACGCCAGAGGGTCTTCATCACCGTGGGGAGGAGATTCCCAGCACGCACCAACTTAAACCAGATGGCACATGTGGCCAAGGTGAAGTGTGCCAGCCAGGCAGTAGTGACCTCACAGCAGAGTGCCCATCTCCCATAAGTGTGAGGAATCCAGCCAGGATCAGACTCTCACCAGAGGGCCCACATCACCAAGGCATTGGGAACTGGGCAGGAGTGTCCTCACACCAGTGAGGTCACATCATTAAAAGGTGAGGTAAATGGCACATGTGGCCTCAAACCAAAGGACCTACATCAACAAGGGGCTCGCATTGAGGCAGGCAGGAGGAGCCCCACAAAACAGGGACCGAAGAATAAAAATGGTGAGGAATCCTGCAGTTGGAATCTCCCAGCAGGAGGCCCAGAGCACAGAGGCTATGGGATCTAGGCCTGTGTGAACTAACACCAGGGAGCCAACATCATGAGACTGTGAGCAACCCAGGAGTTGGGACAAGAGAACCGAAGGCACACATCCCCATGGGGATGGGAACCTTACACAAGTGTCCTGGCATCACTGGGCTCACATCAGAAAACGTGGGGAGCCCAGCAGTTAGAGCCTGACGCAAGAGGGTCCTCATCACCTAGGAGAGGAAGTTCCAAGCAGGCTCCAACTGCCATCACAGGGTCGACGTCGCCAAGGAGGTGTGTGCAAGCCAGGCAGGAGTGACCTCAGAGCAGAGGGCCTACCTCAGAGAAGTGTGAGGGATACAATCAGGATCAGACTCTCACCAGAGCGCCCACATTACCAAGGGGATGAGAGCCAGGAAGGAGTGTCCTCATACCAGGGGGGCCACATCAACGAAAGGTGAGGAACCCAGCACATGTGACCTCAAACGAGGCGACACACATCACGAAGGGGCTGGGAGTGAGACATGCAGGAGGAGTCTCACAACAGAGGGCCCATAGATTAAAAAAGGTGAGGAAACCAGAAGTTGGAACCTCCAAGCAGGCGGCCCAGAGCACCGACGCTATGGGATACAGGCCGGAGTGAACTCACAGCAGAGGGCGCACATCCTGAAAATGTGAGCAACCCAGACGTTGGGACCACAGAAGAGAAGGCCCACAACCCCATGGGAATGGGAACCTGGCAGGAGTCTCATTGCACCAGTGGACACACATCAGAAAATGTGGGGAGCCCGGCAGTTATGGCCTGACGCAAGAGGGCCCTCTTCACCGAGGGGAGGAGGGTCCCAGCAGGATCCAACTGCTACCAGAGGGCCGACGTTGCCAAAGCTGGGTGTGCCAGCAGGCAGGAGTGACCTCAGAGCAGAGGGCCCACCTCACAGAAGTATGAGGAACCCAACTAGGATCAGACTCTCACCAGTGGGCCCACATCACCAAGTGGATGGGAACCAGGCAAGAGTGTCTTCACACCAGTGGGGCTGCATCAGCGAAAGGTGAGGAACCCAGCACACGTGGCCTCAAACCAGAGGACACACACCAACAAGGGGCTGGGATTGAGGCAGGCAGGAGTAGCCTCAAAGCAGAGGGCCCATACAATATAAAAGTTGAGGTATCTGGCAAATGGAACCTCCCAGCATGCGGCCAGGAACAGCGAGGCTATGGGATCCAGACCTGAGTGAACTCACAGCAGAGGGCCCACATCCTGACACTGTGAGTAACCCAGCCATTGGTACCTCAGAGCAGAAGTTCCACATCCTCATGGGGATGGGAACCTGGCAGGAGTGTCATCACACCAGTGGGTGCACGTCAGAAAATGTTGGGAGCACAGCTCTTAGGGCCTGACGTCAGAGTGCCCTCATCACCAAGGGGAGGAGGCACCCAGCACACTCCAATTGCAACCAGAGGGCACATGCGGCCAAGGTGAAGTGTGCCAGCCAGGCAGGAGTGACCTCACAGCAGAGCGCCCATCTCTCATAATTATGAGGAATCCAGCCAGGATCAGACTCTCCCCAGAGGGCCCACATCACCAAGGGGTTGCGAACCAGGCAGGAGTGTCCTCACACCAGTGGGGCCACATCATTAAAAGGTGAGGCAAACGGCACATGTGGCCTCAAACCAGAGGACCTACATCAAAAAGGGGCTCGCAGTGAGGCAGGCAGGAGGAGCCTCACAACACAGGGACCGAAGAATAAAAATGGTGAGGAATCCTGCAGTTGGAACCTCCCAGCAGGCGGCCCAGAGCACAGACGCTATGGGATCTAGGCCTGTGTGAACTAACACCAGGGAGCCAACATCATGAGACTGTGAGCAACCCAGGAGTTGGGACAAGAGAACAGAAGGCACACATCCCCATGGGGATGGGGACCTTACAGGAGTGTCCTGGCATCACTGGGCTCACATCAGAAAACGTGGGGAGCCCAGCAGTTAGAGTCTGACGCAAGATGGCCCTCATCACCTAGGAGAGGAGGTTCCCAGCAGGATCCATCTGCCATCAGAGGGTCGACATCACCAAGGAAACAGGAGCAAGCCAGGCAGGAATTACCTCACAGAGAGGGCCCACCTCACAGAAGGGTGAGGAACCCAGCCAGGATCAGACTCTCACCAGAGGTTCCACATCACCAAGGGATGGGAACTAGGCAGGAGTGTCCTCACACCACTGGGGCCCCATTATCGAAAGGAGAGGAACCCAGCACACGTGGCCTCAAACATGAGGACACACATCACCAAGGGGCTGGAAGTGAGGCAGGCAGGAGGAGCCTCAAAACTGAGGGCCCATAGAATAGAAAAGTTGAGGAATCCTGCAGTTGTAACCTCCCAGCAGGTGGCAATGAGCAGCGAGGCTATGGGATCCCGGCCGCTGTGAACTCACAACAGAGGGATCTCATCATGAAACTGTGAGCAACCCAGGCGTTGGGACCACAGAGCAGAAGGACCACATTCCCATGAGGTTGGGAACCTGGCAGGAGTGTACTCACACCACAGGGCACAAGCCAGAAAATTTTGGAAGCCCAGGAGTTAGGGCCTGACGCCAGAGGGCCCTCAATACCGAGGGGAGGAGACTCCCAGGAGGCACCAACTGCCAACTGAGGGCCCACGTCGCCAAGGTGCCGTGCGCCAGCCAGGCAGGAGTGACCTCACAGCAGAGGGCCTACGTCACAGAAGGGTGAGGAAACCACCAGTATAAGGCTCTCACCAGAGGGCCCACATCACCAAGGGGATCGGAACCAGGCAGGAGTGTCCTCACACCAGTGTGGCCAAATCATAGAAAGGTGAGGAACCCAGAACATGTGGCCTAAACAAGAGGACCCACATCTCCAAGGGGCTCAGAGTGAGGCAGGCAGGAGGAGCCTCACAACACAGGGCGCAAAGAATAAAAAATGTGAGGAATCCAGCAGGTGGAACCTGCCATCAGGCGGCCCAGAGCACCGAGTCTGTGCGATACATGCCGCAGTGAACTCACAGCAGAGGGCCCACATCATGAAACTGTGAGCAAGCCAGCCGTTGGGACCTCAGAGCAGAAGGCCCACATCCCCATGGAGATGGGAACTTGGCAGGTGTGTCCTCGCACCACTTACCACGTATCAGAAATGTGGGTACCCAGCATTTACGGCCTGACACCAGAGGGCCCTAATAACCGAGGGGAGGAGGCTCCCAGCAGGTTCCAACTGCCACCAAAGGGCCGACATCAACAAGGCGGGGTGTGCCAGCCAGGAAGGAGTGACCTCAGAGCAGAGGGCCCACCTCACAGAAGGGTGAGGATCCCAACCAAGATAAGGCTCACCAGAGGGCCCACATCACCAAGGGGTTGGGAACCAGGCAGGAGTAGTCTCACACCAGTGGGCCCACATCATCGAAAAGTGAGGGACCCAGCACAGGTGGATTCAAACCAGAGAAAAAACATCACCAAGGGGCTGGGTTTGAGGCAGGCAGCAGGAGCCTCACAACAGAGAGGCCAAAGAATAAAAAAGTTGTGGAATCCAGCAGATAGAACCTCCTAGCAGGCAGGCCAGAGCACCGAGTCTATGAGATCCATGCCAGAGTGAACTCACAGCAGAGGGCCCACATCATGTAACTGTTAGCAAGCCAGCCGTTGGGACCTCAGAGCAGAAGGCCCACAATCCCATGGGGACGGGAACCTGGCAGGAGTGTCCTCGCACCAGTGGGTGCACATCAGAAAATGCGGGGAGCCCAGCAGCTGGGCCTGACGCCAGAGGGTCTTCATCACCGTGGGGAGGAGATTCCCAGCACGCTCCAACTTCAACCAGATGGCACATGTGGCCAAGGTGAAGTGCGCCAGCCAGGCAGTAGTGACCTCACAGCAGAGCGCCCATCTCACATAAATGTGAGGAATCCAGCCAGGATCACACTTTCACCAGAGGGCCCACATCACCAAGGGTTTGGGAACTGGGCAGGAGTGTCCTCACAGCAGTGGGGCCACATCATTAAAATGTGAGGCAAATGGCACATGTGGCCTCAAACCAGAGGACCTACATCAACAAGGGGCTCGCATTGAGGCAGGCAGGAGGAGCCTCACAAAACAGGCACCGAAGAATAAAAATGGTGAGGAATCCTGCAGTTGGAATCTCCCAGCAGGAGGCCCAAAGCACAGAGGCTATGGGATCTAGGCCTGTGTGAACTAACACCAGGGAGCCAACATCATGAAACTGTGAGCAACCCAGGAGTTGGGACAAGAGAACCGAAGGCACACATCCCCATGGGGATGGGAACCTTACAGGAGTGTCCTGGCATCACTGGGCTCACATCAAAAACGTGGGGAGCCCAGCAGTTAGAGCCTGACGCAAGAGGGTCCTCATCACCTAGGAGAGGAAGTACCAAGCAGGCTCCAACTGCCATCACAGGGTCGACGTCGCCAAGGAGGTGTGTGCAAGCCAGGCAGGAGTGACCTCAGAGCAGAGGGCCTACCTCAGAGAAGTGTGAGGGATACAATCAGGATCAGACTCTCACCAGAGCGCCCACATTACCAAGGGGATGAGAGCCAGGAAGGAGTGTCCTCATACCAGGGGGGCCACATCAACGAAAGGTGAGGAACCCAGCACATGTGACCTCAAACGAGGCGACACACATCACGAAGGGGCTGGGAGTGAGACATGCAGGAGGAGTCTCACAACAGAGGGCCCATAGATTTAAAAAGGTGAGGAAACCAGAAGTTGGAACCTCCAAGCAGGCGGCCCAGAGCACCGACGCTATGGGATACAGGCAGGAGTGAACTCACAGCAGAGGGCGCACATCCTGAAAATGTGAGCAACCCAGACGTTGGGACCACAGAAGAGAAGGCCCACAACCCCATGGGAATGGGAACCTGGCAGGAGTCTCATTGCACCAGTGGACACACATCAGAAAATGTGGGGAGCCCGGCAGTTAGGGCCTGACGCAAGAGGGCCCTCTTCACCGAGGGGAGGAGGGTCCCAGCAGGATCCAACTGCTACCAGAGGGCCGACGTTGCCAAAGCTGGGTGTGCCAGCAGGCAGGAGTGACCTCAGAGCAGAGGGCCCACCTCACAGAAGTATGAGGAACCCAACTAGGATCAGACTCTCACCAGTGGGCCCACATCACCAAGTGGATGGGAACCAGGCAGGAGTGTCTTCACACCAGTGGGGCTGCATCAGCGAAAGGTGAGGAACCCAGCACACGTGGCCTCAAACCAGAGGACACACACCAACAAGGGGCTGGGATTGAGGCAGGCAGGAGTAGCCTCAAAGCAGAGGGCCCATACAATATAAAAGTTGAGGTATCTGGCAAATGGAACCTCCCAGCATGCGGCCAGGAACAGCGAGGCTATGGGATCCAGACCTGAGTGAACTCACAGCAGAGGGCCCACATCCTGACACTGTGAGTAACCCAGCCATTGGTACCTCAGAGCAGAAGTTCCACATCCTCATGGGGATGGGAACCTGGCAGGAGTGTCATCACACCAGTGGGTGCACGTCAGAAAATGTTGGGAGCACAGCTCTTAGGGCCTGACGTCAGAGTGCCCTCATCACCAAGGGGAGGAGGCACCCAGCACACTCCAATTGCAACCAGAGGGCACATGCGGCCAAGGTGAAGTGTGCCAGCCAGGCAGGAGTGACCTCACAGCAGAGCGCCCATCTCCCATAAGTATGAGGAATCCAGCCAGGATCAGACTCTCACCAGAGGGCCCACATCACCAAGGGGTTGCGAACCAGGCAGGAGTGTCCTCACACCAGTGGGGCCACATCATTAAAAGGTGAGGCAAACGGCACATGTGGCCTCAAACCAGAGGACCTACATCAAAAAGGGGCTCGCAGTGAGGCAGGCAGGAGGAGCCTCACAACACAGGGACCGAAGAATAAAAATGGTGAGGAATCCTGCAGTTGGAACCTCCCAGCAGGCGGCCCAGAGCACAGACGCTATGGGATCTAGGCCTGTGTGAACTAACACCAGGGAGCCAACATCATGAGACTGTGAGCAACCCAGGAGTTGGGACAAGAGAACAGAAGGCACACATCCCCATGGGGATGGGGACCTTACAGGAGTGTCCTGGCATCACTGGGCTCACATCAGAAAACGTGGGGAGCCCAGCAGTTAGAGTCTGACGCAAGATGGCCCTCATCACCTAGGAGAGGAGGTTCCCAGCAGGATCCATCTGCCATCAGAGGGTCGACGTCACCAAGGAAACAGGAGCAAGCCAGGCAGGAATTACCTCACAGAGAGGGCCCACCTCAGAGAAGGGTGAGGAACCCAGCCAGGATCAGACTCTCACCAGAGGTTCCACATCACCAAGGGATGGGAACTAGGCAGGAGTGTCCTCACACCACTGGGGCCCCATTATCGAAAGGAGAGGAACCCAGCACACGTGGCCTCAAACATGAGGACACACATCACCAACGGGCTGGGAGTGAGGCAGGCAAGAGGAGCCTCAAAACTGAGGGCCCATAGAATAGAAAAGTTGAGGAATCCTGCAGTTGTAACCTCCCAGCAGGTGGCAATGAGCAGCGAGGCTATGGGATCCCGGCCGCTGTGAACTCACAACAGAGGGATCTCATCATGAAACTGTGAGCAACCCAGGCGTTGGGACCACAGAGCAGAAGGACCACATTCCCATGAGGTTGGGAACCTGGCAGGAGTGTACTCACACCACAGGGCACAAGCCAGAAAATTTTGGAAGCCCAGGAGTTAGGGCCTGACGCCAGAGGGCCCTCAATACCGAGGGGAGGAGACTCCCAGGAGGCACCAACTGCCAACTGAGGGCCCACGTCGCCAAGGTGCCGTGCGCCAGCCAGGCAGGAGTGACCTCACAGCAGAGGGCCTACGTCACAGAAGGGTGAGGAAACCACCAGTATAAGGCTCTCACCAGAGGGCCCACATCACCAAGGGGATCGGAACCAGGCAGGAGTGTCCTCACACCAGTGTGGCCAAATCATAGAAAGGTGAGGAACCCAGAACATGTGGCCTAAACAAGAGGACCCACATCTCCAAGGGGCTCAGAGTGAGGCAGGCAGGAGGAGCCTCACAACACAGGGCGCAAAGAATAAAAAATGTGAGGAATCCAGCAGGTGGAACCTGCCATCAGGCGGCCCAGAGCACCGAGTCTGTGCGATACATGCCGCAGTGAACTCACAGCAGAGGGCCCACATCATGAAACTGTGAGCAAGCCAGCCGTTGGGACCTCAGAGCAGAAGGCCCACATCCCCATGGAGATGGGAACTTGGCAGGTGTGTCCTCGCACCACTTACCACGTATCAGAAATGTGGGTACCCAGCATTTACGGCCTGACACCAGAGGGCCCTAATAACCGAGGGGAGGAGGCTCCCAGCAGGTTCCAACTGCCACCAAAGGGCCGACATCAACAAGGCGGGGTGTGCCAGCCAGGAAGGAGTGACCTCAGAGCAGAGGGCCCACCTCACAGAAGGGTGAGGATCCCAACCAAGATAAGGCTCACCAGAGGGCCCACATCACCAAGGGGTTGGGAACCAGGCAGGAGTAGTCTCACACCAGTGGGCCCACATCATCGAAAAGTGAGGGACCCAGCACAGGTGGATTCAAACCAGAGAAAAAACATCACCAAGGGGCTGGGTTTGAGGCAGGCAGCAGGAGCCTCACAACAGAGAGGGCAAAGAATAAAAAAGTTGTGGAATCCAGCAGATAGAACCTCCTAGCAGGCAGGCCAGAGCACCGAGTCTATGAGATCCATGCCAGAGTGAACTCACAGCAGAGGGCCCACATCATGTAACTGTTAGCAAGCCAGCCGTTGGGACCTAAGAGCAGAAGGCCCACAATCCCATGGGGACGGGAACCTGGCAGGAGTGTCCTCGCACCAGTGGGTGCACATCAGAAAATGCGGGGAGCCCAGCAGCTGGGCCTGACGCCAGAGGGTCTTCATCACCGTGGGGAGGAGACTCCCAGCACGCTCCAACTTCAACCAGATGGCACATGTGGCCAAGGTGAAATGTGCCAGCCAGGCAGTAGTGACCTCACAGCACAGCGCCCATCTCCCATAAATGTGAGGAACCCAGCCAGGATCAGACTCTCACCAGAGGGCCCACATCACCAAGAGTTTGGGAACTGGGCAGGAGTGTCCTCACAGCAGTGGGCCCACATCATTAAAAGGTGAGGCAAAAGGCACATGTGGCCTCAAACCAGAGGACCTACATCAACAAGGGGCTCGCATTGAGGCAGGCAGGAGGAGCCTCACAAAACAGGCACCGAAGAATAAAAATGGTGAGGAATCCTGCAGCTGGAATCTCCCAGCAGGAGGCCCAGAGCACAGAGGCTATGGGATCTAGGCCTGTGTGAACTAACACCAGGGAGCCAACATCATGAAACTGTGAGCAACCCAGGAGTTGGGACAACAGAACCGAAGGCACACATCCCCATGGGGATGGGAACCTTACACAAGTGTCCTGGCATCACTGGGCTCACATCAGAAAACGTGGGGAGCCCAGCAGTTTGAGCCTGACGCAACAGGGTCCTCATCACCTAGGAGAGGAAGTTCCAAGCAGGCTCCAACTGGCATCACAGGGTCGACGTCGCCAAGGAGGTGTGTGCAAGCCAGGCAGGAGTGACCTCAGAGCAGAGGGCCTACCTCAGAGAAGTGTGAGGGATACAATCAGGATCAGACTCTCACCAGAGCGCCCACATTACCAAGGGGATGGGAACCAGGAAGGAGTGTCCTCATACCAGGGGGGCCACATCAGCGAAAGGTGAGGAACCCAGCACATGTGACCTCAAACAAGGCGACACACATCACGAAGGGGCTGGGAGTGAGACATGCAGGAGGAGACTCACAACAGAGGGCCCATAGATTAAAAAAGGTGAGGAAACCAGAAGTTGGAACCTCCAAGCAGGCGGCCCAGAGCACCGACGCTATGGGATACAGGCAGGAGTGAACTCACAGCAGAGGGCGCACATCCTGAAAATGTGAGCAACCCAGACGTTGGGACCACAGAAGAGAAGGCCCACAACCCCATGGGGATGGGAACCTGGCAGGAGTCTCATTGCACCAGTGGACACACATCAGAAAATGTGGGGAGCCCGGCAGTTAGGGCCTGACGCAAGAGGGCCCTCTTCACCGAGGGGAGGAGGGTCCCAGCAGGATCCAACTGCTACCAGAGGGCCGACGTTGCCAAAGCTGGGTGTGCCAGCAGGCAGGAGTGACCTCAGAGCAGAGGGCCCACCTCACAGAAGTATGAGGAACCCAACTAGGATCAGACTCTCACCAGTGGGCCCACATCACCAAGTGGATGGGAACCAGGCAGGAGTGTCTTCACACCAGTGGGGCTGCATCAGCGAAAGGTGAGGAACCCAGCACACGTGGCCTCAAACCAGAGGACACACACCAACAAGGGGCTGGGATTGAGGCAGGCAGGAGTAGCCTCAAAGCAGAGGGCCCATACAATATAAAAGTTGAGGTATCTGGCAAATGGAACCTCCCAGCATGCGGCCAGGAACAGCGAGGCTATGGGATCCAGACCTGAGTGAACTCACAGCAGAGGGCCCACATCCTGACACTGTGAGTAACCCAGCCATTGGTACCTCAGAGCAGAAGTTCCACATCCTCATGGGGATGGGAACCTGGCAGGAGTGTCATCACACCAGTGGGCGCACGTCAGAAAATGTTGGGAGCACAGCTCTTAGGGCCTGACGTCAGAGTGCCCTCATCACCAAGGGGAGGAGGCACCCAGCACGCTCCAATTGCAACCAGAGGGCACATGCGGCCAAGGTGAAGTGTGCCAGCCAGGCAGGAGTGACCTCACAGCAGAGCGCCCATCTCCCATAAGTATGAGGAATCCAGCCAGGATCAGACTCTCACCAGAGGGCCCACATCACCAAGGGGTTGGGAACCAGGCAGGAGTGTCCTCACACCAGTGGGGCCACATCATTAAAATGTGAGGCAAACGGCACATGTGGCCTCAAACCAGAGGACCTACATCAAAAAGGGGCTCGCAGTGAGGCAGGCAGGAGGAGCCTCACAACACAGGGACCGAAGAATAAAAATGGTGAGGAATCCTGCAGTTGGAACCTCCCAGCAGGCGGCCCAGAGCACAGACGCTATGGGATCTAGGCCTGTGTGAACTAACACCAGGGAGCCAACATCATGAGACTGTGAGCAACCCAGGAGTTGGGACAAGAGAACAGAAGGCACACATCCCCATGGGGATGGGGACCTTACAGGAGTGTCCTGGCATCACTGGGCTCACATCAGAAAACGTGGGGAGCCCAGCAGTTAGAGTCTGACGCAAGATGGCCCTCATCACCTAGGAGAGGAGGTTCCCAGCAGGCTCCAACTGCCATCAGAGGGTCGACGTCACCAAGGAAACAGGAGCAAGCCAGGCAGGAATTACCTCACAGAGAGGGCCCACCTCACAGAAGGGTGAGGAACCCAGCCAGGATCAGACTCTCACCAGAAGTCCCACATCACCAAGGGATGGGAACTAGGCAGGAGTGTCCTCACACCACTGGGGCCCCATTATCGAAAGGAGAGGGACCCAGCACACGTGACCTCAAACATGAGGACACACATCACCAAGGGGCTGGGAGTGAGGCAGGCAGGAGGAGCCTCAAAACTGAGGGCCCATAGAATAGAAAAGTTGAGGAATCCTGCAGTTGTAACCTCCCAGCAGGTGGCAAGGAGCAGCGAGGCTATGGGACCCCGGCCGCTGTGAACTCACAAGAGAGGGATCTCATCATGAAACTGTGAGCAACCCAGGCGTTGGGACCACAGAACAGAAGGACCACATTCCCATGAGGTTGGGAACTTGGCTGGAGTGTACTCACACCACAGGGCACACGTCAGAAAATTTTGGGAGCCCAGGAGTTAGGGCCTGATGCCAGAGGGCCCTCAATACCGAGGGGAGGAGACTCCCAGGAGGCACCAACTGCCAACTGAGGGCCCACGTCGCCAAGGTGCCGTGCGCCAGCCAGGCAGGAGTGACCTCACAGCAGAGGGCCTACGTCACAGAAGGGTGAGGAAACCAGCCAGTATAAGGCTCTCACCAGAGGGCCCACATCACCAAGGGGATCGGAACCAGGCAGGAGTGTCCTCACACCAGTGTGGCCAAATCATAGAAAGGTGAGGAACCCGGAACATGTGGCCTAAACAAGAGGACCCACATCTCCAAGGGGCTCAGAGTGAGGCAGGCAGGAGGAGCCTCACAACACAGGGCGCAAAGAATAAAAAATGTGAGGAATCCAGCAGGCGGAACCTGCCATCAGGCGACCCAGAGCACCGAGTCTGTGCGATACATGCCGCAGTGAACTCACAGCAGAGGGCCCACATCATGAAACTGTGAGCAAGCCAGCCGTTGGGACCTCAGAGCAGAAGGCCCACATCCCCATGGAGATGGGAACTTGGCAGGTGTGTCCTCGCACTACTTACCACGTATCAGAAATGTGGGTACCCAGCATTTACGGCCTGACACCAGAGGGCCCTAATGACCGAGGGGAGGAGGCTCCCAGCAGGTTCCAACTGCCACCAAAGGGCCGACATCAACAAGGCGGTGTATGCCAGCCAGGAAGGAGTGACCTCAGAGCAGAGGGCCCACCTCACAGAAGGGTGAGGATCCCAACCAAGATAAGGCTCACCAGAGGGCCCACATCACCAAGGGGTTGGGAACCAGGCAGGAGTAGTCTCACACCAGTGGGCCCACATCATCAAAAAGTGATGGACCCAGCACAGGTGGATTCAAACCAGAGAAAAAACATCACCAAGGGGCTGGGTTTGAGGCAGGCAGCAGGAGCCTCACAACAGAGAGGCCAAAGAATAAAAAAGTTGTGGAATCCAGAAGATAGAACCTCCTAGCAGGCAGGCCAGAGCACCGAGTCTATGAGATCCATGCCAGAGTGAACTCACAGCAGAGGGCCCACATCATGTAACTGTTAGCAAGCCAGCCGTTGGGACCTCAGAGCAGAAGGCCCACATTCCCATGGGGACGGGAACCTGGCAGGAGTGTCCTCGCACCAGTGGGTGCACATCAGAAAATGCGGGGAGCCTAGAAGCTGGGCCTGACGCCAGAGGGTCTTCATCACCGTGAGGAGGAGACTCCCAGCATGCTCCATCTTCAACCAGATGGCACATGTGGCCAAGGTGAAGTGTGCCAGCCAGGCAGTAGTGACCTCACAGCAGATCACCCATCTCCCATAAGTGTGAGGAATCCAGCCAGGATCAGACTCTCACCAGAGGGCCCACATCACCAAGGGTTTGGGAACTGGGCAGGAGTGTCCTCACAGCAGTGGGCCCACATCATTAAAAGGTGAGGCAAATGGCACATGTGGCCTCAAACCAGAGGACCTACATCAACAAGGGGCTCGCATTGAGGCAGGCAGGAGGAGCCTCACAAAACAGGCACCGAAGAATAAAAATGGTGAGGAATCCTGCAGCTGGAATCTCCCAGCAGGAGGCCCAGAGCACAGAGGCTATGGGATCTAGGCCTGTGTGAACTAACACCAGGGAGCCAACATCATGAAACTGTGAGCAACCCAGGAGTTGGGACAACAGAACCGAAGGCACACATCCCCATGGGGATGGGAACCTTACACAAGTGTCCTGGCATCACTGGGCTCACATCAGAAAACGTGGGGAGCCCAGCAGTTTGAGCCTGACGCAACAGGGTCCTCATCACCTAGGAGAGGAGGTTCCAAGCAGGCTCCAACTGCCATCACAGGGTCGACGTCGCCAAGGAGGTGTGTGCAAGCCAGGCAGGAGTGACCTCAGAGCAGAGGGCCTACCTCAGAGAAGTGTGAGGGATACAATCAGGATCAGACTCTCACCAGAGCGCCCACATTACCAAGGGGATGGGAACCAGGAAGGAGTGTCCTCATACCAGGGGGGCCACATCAGCGAAAGGTGAGGAACCCAGCACATGTGACCTCAAACAAGGCGACACACATCACGAAGGGGCTGGGAGTGAGACATGCAGGAGGAGACTCACAACAGAGGGCCCATAGATTAAAAAAGGTGAGGAAACCAGAAGTTGGAACCTCCAAGCAGGCGGCCCAGAGCACCGACGCTATGGGATACAGGCAGGAGTGAACTCACAGCAGAGGGCGCACATCCTGAAAATGTGAGCAACCCAGACGTTGGGACCACAGAAGAGAAGGCCCACAACCCCATGGGGATGGGAACCTGGCAGGAGTGTCATTGCACCAGTGGACACGCATCAGAAAATGTGGGGAGCCCGGCAGTTAGGGCCTGATGCAAGAGGACCCTCTTCACCGAGGGGAGGAGGGTCCCAGCAGGATCCAACTGCTACCAGAGGGCCGACGTTGCCAAAGCTGGGTGTGCCAGCAGGCAGGAGTGACCTCAGAGCAGAGGGCCCACCTCAAAGAAGTATGAGGAACCCAACTAGGATCAGACTCTCACCAGTGGGCCCACATCACCAAGTGGATGGGAACCAGGCAGGAGTGTCTTCACACCAGTGGGGCCACATCATTAAAAGGTGAGGCAAACGGCACATGTGGCCTCAAACCAGAGGACCTACATCAACAAGGGGCTCGCAGTGAGGCAGGCAGGAGGAGCCTCACAACACAGGCACCGAAGAATAAAAATGGTGAGGAATCCTGCAGTTGGAACCTCCCAGCAGGCGGCCCAGAGCACAGAGGCTATGGGATCTAGGTCTGTGTGAACTAACACCAGGGAGCCAACATCATGAGACTGTGAGCAACCCAGGAGTTGGGACAAGAGAACAGAAGGCACACATCCCCATGGGAATGGGGACCTTACAGGAGTGTCCTGGCATCACTGGGCTCACATCAGAAAACGTGGGGAGCCCAGCAGTTAGAGTCTGATGCAAGATGGCCCTCATCACCTAGGAGAGGAGGTTCCCAGCAGGCTCCAACTGCCATCAGAGGGTCGACTTCACCAAGGAAACAGGAGCAAGCCAGGCAGGAATTACCTCACAGAGAGGGCCCACCTCAGAGAAGGATGAGGAACCCAGCCAGGATCAGACTCTCACCAGAGGTCCCACATCACCAAGGGATGGGAACTAGGCAGGAGTGTCCTCACACCACTGGGGCCCCATTATCGAAAGGAGAGGAACCCAGCACACGTGGCCTCAAACATGAGGACACACATCACCAAGGGGCTGGGAGTGAGGCAGGCAGGAGGAGCCTCAAAACTGAGGGCCCATAGAATAGAAAAGTTGAGGAATCCTGCAGTTGTAACCTCCCAGCAGGTGGCAAGGAGCAGCGAGGCTATGGGATCCCGGCCGCTGTGAACTCACAACAGAGGGATCTCATCATGAAACTGTGAGCAACCCAGGCGTTGGGACCACAGAGCAGAAGGACCACATTCCCATGAGGTTGGGAACCTGGCAGGAGTGTACTCACACCACAGGTCACACGTCAGAAAATTTTGGGAGCCCAGCAGTTAGGGCCTGACGCCAGAGGGCCCTCAATACCGAGGGGAGGAGACTCCCAGGAAGCACCAACTGCAAACTGAGGGCCCACGTCGCCAAGGTGCCGTGCGCCAACCACGGAGGATTGACCTCACAGCAGAGGGCCTATGTCACAGAAGGGTGAGGAAACCAGCCAGTATAAGGCTCTCACCAGAGGGCTCACATCAACAAGGGGATCGGAACCAGGCAGGAGTGTCCTCACACCAGTGTGGCCAAATCATAGAAAGGTGAGGAACCCAGAACATGTGGCCTAAACAAGAGGACCCACATCTCCAAGGGGCTCAGAGTGAGGCAGGCAGGAGGAGCCTCACAACACAGGGCGCAAAGAATAAAAAATGTGAGGAATCCAGCAGGTGGAACCTGCCATCAGGCGGCCCAGAGCACCGAGTCTGTGCGATACATGCCGCAGTGAACTCACAGCAGAGGGCCCACACCATGAAACTGTGAGCAAGCCAGCCGTTGGGACCTCAGAGCAGAAGGCCCACATCCCCATGGAGATGGGAACTTGGCAGGAGTGTCCTCGCACCACTAAACACGTATCAGAAATGTGGGTACCCAGCATTTACGGCCTGACACCAGAGGGCCCTAATGACTGAGGGGAGGAGGCTCCCAGCAGGTTCCAACTGCCACCAAAGGGCCGACATCAACAAGGCGGGGTGTGCCAGCCAGGAAGGAGTGACCTCAGAGCAGAGGGCCCACCTCACAGAAGGGTGAGGATCCCAACCAAGATAAGGCTCACTAGAGGGCCCACATCACCAAAGGGTTGGGAACCAGGCAGGAGTAGTCTCACACCAGTGGGCCCACATCATCGAAAAGTGAGGGACCCAACACAGGTGGATTCAAACCAGAGAAAAAACATCACCAAGGGGCTGGGTTTGAGGCAGGCAGCAGGAGCCTCACAACAGAGAGCCCCAAAAATAAAAAAGTTGTGGAATCCAGCAGATAGAACCTCCTAGCAGGCAGGCCAGAGCACCGAGTCTATGAGATCCATGCCAGAGTGAACTCACAGCAGAGGGCCCACATCATGTAACTGTTAGCAAGCCAGCCGTTGGGACCTCAGAGCAGAAGGCTCACATTCCCATGGGGACGGGAACCTGGCAGGAGTGTCCTCGCACCAGTGGGTGCACATCAGAAAATGCGGGGAGCCTAGAGGCTGGGCCTGACGCCAGAGGGTCTTCATCACCGTGAGGAGGAGACTCCCAGCACGCTCCAACTTCAACCAGATGGCACATGTGGCCAAGGTGAAGTGTGCTAGCCAGGCAGTAGTGACCTCACAGCAGAGCGCCCATCTCCCATAAGTGTGAGGAATCCAGCCAGGATCAGACTCTCACCAGAGGGCCCACATCACCAAGGGTTTGGGAACTGGGCAGGAGTGTCCTCACAGCAGTGGGGCCACATCATTAAAAGGTGAGGCAAATGGCACATGTGGCCTCAAACCAGAGGACCTACATCAACAAGTGGCTCGCATTGAGGCAGGCAGGAGGAGCCTCACAAAACAGGCACCTTAGAATAAAAATGGTGAGGAATCCTGCAGCTGGAATCTCCCAGCAGGAGGCCCAGAGCACAGAGGCTATGGGATCTAGGCCTGTGTGAACTAACACCAGGGAGCCAACATCATGAAACTGTGAGCAACCCAGGAGTTGGGACAACAGAACCGAAGGCACACATCCCCATGGGGATGGGAACCTTACACAAGTGTCCTGGCATCACTGGGCTCACATCAGAAAACGTGGGGAGCCCAGCAGTTTGAGCCTGACGCAACAGGGTCCTCATCACCTAGGAGAGGAGGTTCCAAGCAGGCTCCAACTGCCATCACAGGGTCGACGTCGCCAAGGAGGTGTGTGCAAGCCAGGCAGGAGTGACCTCAGAGCAGAGGGCCTACCTCAGAGAAGTGTGAGGGATACAATCAGGATCAGACTCTCACCAGAGCGCCCACAATACCAAGGGGATGGGAACCAGGAAGGAGTGTCCTCATACCAGGGGTGCCACATCAGCGAAAGGTGAGGAACCCAGCACATGTGACCTCAAACAAGGCGACACACATCACGAAGGGGCTGGGAGTGAGACATGCAGGAGGAGTCTCACAACAGAGGGCCCATAGATTAAAAAAGGTGAGGAAACCAGAAGTTGGAACCTCCAAGCAGGTGGCCCAGAGGACCGACTCTATGGGATACAGGCCGGAGTGAACTCACAGCAGAGGGCGCACATCCTGAAAATGTGAGCAACCCAGACGTTGGGACCACAGAAGAGAAGGCCCACAACCCCATGGGAATGGGAACCTGGCAGGAGTCTCATTGCACCAGTGGACACACATCAGAAAATGTGGGGAGCCCGGCAGTTATGGCCTGACGCAAGAGGGCCCTCTTCACCGAGGGGAGGAGGGTCCCAGCAGGATCCAACTGCTACCAGAGGGCCGATGTTGCCAAAGCGGGGTGTGCCAGCAGGCAGGAGTGACCTCAGAGCAGAGGGCCCACCTCACAGAAGTATGAGGAACCCAACTAGGATCAGACTCTCACCAGTGGGCCCACATCAACAAGTGGATGCGAACCAGGCAGGAGTGTCTTCACACCAGTGGGGCTGCATCAGCGAAAGGTGAGGAACCCAGCACACGTGGCCTCAAACCAGAGGACACACACCAACAAGGGGCTGGGATTGAGGCAGGCAGGAGTAGCCTCAAAGCAGAGGGCCCATACAATATAAAATTTGAGGAATCCGGCAAATGGAACCTCCCAGCATGCGGCCAGGAGCAGCGAGGCTATGGGATCCAGACCTGAGTGAACTCACAGCAGAGGGCCCACATCCTGACACTGTGAGTAACCCAGCCATTGGTACCTCAGAGCAGAAGTTCCACATCCTCATGGGGATGGGATCCTGGCAGGAGTGTCATCACACCAGTGGGCACACGTCAGAAAATGTTGGGAGCACAGCTCTTAGGGCCTGACGTCAGAGTGCCCTCATCACCAAGGGGAGGAGGCACCCAGCACGCTCCAATTGCAACCGGAGGGCACATGCGGCCAAGGTGAAGTGTGCCAGCCAGGCAGGAGTGACCTCACAGCAGAGCGCCCATCTCCCATAAGTATGAGGAATCCAGCCAGGATCAGACTCTCACCAAGGGCCCACATCACCAAGGGGTTGCGAACCAGGCAGGAGTGTCCTCACACCAGTGGGGCCACATCATTAAAAGGTGAGGCAAACGGCACATGTGGCCTCAAACCAGAGGACCTACATCAACAAGGGGCTCGCAGTGAGGCAGGCAGGAGGAGCCTCACAACACAGGCACCGAAGAATAAAAATGGTGAGGAATCCTGCAGTTGGAACCTCCCAGCAGGCGGCCCAGAGCACAGAGGCTATGGGATCTAGGTCTGTGTGAACTAACACCAGGGAGCCAACATCATGAGACTGTGAGCAACCCAGGAGTTGGGACAAGAGAACAGAAGGCACACATCCCCATGGGGATGGGGACCTTACAGGAGTGTCCTGGCATCACTGGGCTCACATCAGAAAACGTGGGGAGCCCAGCAGTTAGAGTCTGACGCAAGATGGCCCTCATCACCTAGGAGAGGAGGTTCCCAGCAGGCTCCAACTGCCATCAGAGGGTCGACGTCACCAAGGAAACAGGAGCAAGCCAGGCAGGAATTACCTCACAGAGAGGGCCCACCTCACAGAAGGGTGAAGAACCCAGCCAGGATCAGACTCTCACCAGAAGTCCCACATCACCAAGGGATGGGAACTAGGCAGGAGTGTCCTCACACCACTGGGGCCCCATTATCGAAAGGAGAGGGACCCAGCACACGTGACCTCAAACATGAGGACACACATCACCAAGGGGCTGGGAGTGAGGCAGGCAGGAGGAGCCTCAAAACTGAGGGCCCATAGAATAGAAAAGTTGAGGAATCCTGCAGTTGTAACCTCCCAGCAGGTGGCAAGGAGCAGCGAGGCTATGGGACCCCGGCCGCTGTGAACTCACAAGAGAGGGATCTCATCATGAAACTGTGAGCAACCCAGGCGTTGGGACCACAGAACAGAAGGACCACATTCCCATGAGGTTGGGAACCTGGCTGGAGTGTACTCACACCACAGGGCACACGTCAGAAAATTTTGGGAGCCCAGGAGTTAGGGCCTGATGCCAGAGGGCCCTCAATACCGAGGGGAGGAGACTCCCAGGAGGCACCAACTGCCAACTGAGGGCCCACGTCGCCAAGGTGCCGTGCGCCAGCCAGGCAGGAGTGACCTCACAGCAGAGGGCCTACGTCACAGAAGGGTGAGGAAACCAGCCAGTATAAGGCTCTCACCAGAGGGCCCACATCACCAAGGGGATCGGAACCAGGCAGGAGTGTCCTCACACCAGTGTGGCCAAATCATAGAAAGGTGAGGAACCCGGAACATGTGGCCTAAACAAGAGGACCCACATCTCCAAGGGGCTCAGAGTGAGGCAGGCAGGAGGAGCCTCACAACACAGGGCGCAAAGAATAAAAAATGTGAGGAATCCAGCAGGTGGAACCTGCCATCAGGTGGCCCAGAGCACCGAGTCTGTGCGATACATGCCGCAGTGAACTCACAGCAGAGGGCCCACATCATGAAACTGTGAGCAAGCCAGCCGTTGGGACCTCAGAGCAGAAGGCCCACATCCCCATGGAGATGGGAACTTGACAGGAGTATCCTTGCACCACTTAACACGTATCAGAAATGTGGGTACCCAGCATTTACGGCCTGACACCAGAGGGCCCTAATGACCGAGGGGAGGAGGCTCCCAGCAGGTTCCAACTGCCACCAAAGGGCCGACATCAACAAGATGGGGTGTGCCAGCCAGGAAGGAGTGACCTCAGAGCTGAGGGCCCACCTCACAGAAAGGTGAGGATCCCAACCAAGATAAGGCTCACCAGAGGGCCCACATCACCAAGGGGTTGGGAACCAGGCAGGAGTAGTCTCACACCAGTGGGCCCACATCATCGAAAAGTGAGGGACCGAGCACAGGTGGATTCAAACCAGAGAACACACATCTCCAAGGGGCTCGGAGTGAGGCAGGCAGGAGTACTCTCACAACACAGAGTCCATAGAATAAAAAAGCTGAGGAATCCAGCAGTGGGAACCTCCCAGCAGGCAGTCCAGAGCACCCAGTCTATGCGATCCAGGCCTCAGTGAACGCACAGCCGAGGACCCACATCATGAAACTGTGAGCAACCCAGACGTTGGGGCCTCAGAGTAGAAGACCCACATCCCCATGGGGTTGGGAACGTGGTAGGAGTGTCCTCGCACCACTTAGCACATATCAGAAAATGTGGATACCGAGCAGTTAGGGCCTCACACGAGAGGGCCCTTATCACCAAGGGGAGAAGGCTCACAGCAGGCTCCAACTGCCACAAAAGGGCCGATGTCGCCAAGGCGGGGTGTGCCATCAGGGCAGGAGTGACCTCAGAGCAGAGGGCCCACCTCACAGAAGTGTGAGGACCCCGACAAGGATCAGATTCTCACCAGAGGGCCCACATCATCAACGGGATGGGAACCAGGCAGGAGTGTCATCACACCAGTGGGGCCACATCAGCGAAAGTTGAGGAACCCAGCACATGTGGCCTCAAAGCAGAGGACCCACATCAACAAGGGGCTCAGAGTGAGGCAGGCAGGAGTTGTCGCACAACACAGGGCTCATAGAATAAAAAAGCTGTGGAATCCCGCAGTTGGAAGCTCCAAGCAGGTGGCCCAGAGCACCGAGTCTATGGAATCCATGCCGGAGTGAACTCAGAGCAGAGGACCCACATCCTGACACTGTGAGCCACCCAGCTGTTGGGACTTCAGAGTAGAAGGCCCAAATCCCCATGGGGATGGGATCCTGACAGGAGTGTCATCGCACAGTGGGGACACATCAGAAAATGTGGGGAGACCAGCAGTTAGGGCCTGACGCCAGAGGGCCCTCATCACCAAGGGGGGGAGGCTCCCAGCGCGCTCCAACTGCAACCAGAGGGTCCATGTGGCCAAGGCGACGTGTGCCAGCCAGGCAGGAGTGACCTCAGGGCAGAGGGTCTTCCTCCCAGAAGTGTGAGGAATCCATCCAGGATCAGACTCTCAGCAGAGGGCCCATATCACCAAGGGGATGGGAACCAGGCAGGAGTGTCCTCACACCAGTGGGCCCACATCAATAAAAGGTGAGGAAACCGGCACCTGTGGCCTCAAACCAGAGGACCTATAACACAAAGGAGCAGGGAGTGAGGCAGGCAGGATGAGCCTCACAACACAGGGCCCAAAGAATCAAAAAGGTGAGGAATCCCACAGTTAGAACCTCCAGGCAGGCGGCCAGGAGAAACGAGGCTATGGGATCCAGGCCACAGTGAACTCACAGCAGAGGGCTCTCATCATGATACTATAAGCAACCCAGCCGTTGTGACCTCAGAGCACAAGACCCATATCCCCATGGGGAAGGGAACCAAGCAGGAGTGTCATCGCACAAGTGGGCACACATCAGAAAATGTGGGGAGCCCAGCAGTTAGGGCCTGATGTCAGAGTGACATCGTTACCGAAGGGAGGTGGCTCCCAGCAGGCTCCAACTGCTACCAGAGGACCGATGTTGCCAATGTGGTGTGTGCCAGCCAGGCAGGAGTGACGTCAGAGCAGAAGGCCAACCTCACAGAAGTGTGAGGAACCCAAGGATGATCAGACTCTCACCAGAGGGCCCACATCACCAAGGGAATGGGAACCAGACAGAAGTGTCCTCACACCAGTGGGGCCATATCACGAAAATATGAGGGACCCAGCACACGTGGCCTCAAACCAGAGGAAACACATCCCAAAGAGGCTGGGAGTGAGGCAGGCAAGATGAGCCTCAAAACAGTGGGCTCAAAAAATAAAAAAGATGAGGAATCCCGCAGTTGGAACCTCCCGGCAGGCAGCCAGGAGCAGCAAGGCTATGGGATACAGTACTGAATGAACTCACAACAGAGGGCTCTCATCAAGAAACTGTGAGCAACCCAGCCGTTAGGACCTCAGAGGAGAAGGCCCACATTCCCATGGGGTTGGGAACCTGTCAGAAGTGTACTCGCACAACAGGGCACACATCAGAGTATTTTGGGAGCCCAGGAGTTAGGGCCTGGCACCAGAGGGCCCTCATTACTGAGGGGAGGAGACTCCAAGCAGGCACCAACTCCCAACTGAGGGCCCAGGTCGTCAAGGTGACGTGTTACAGCCAGGCAGGAGTGACCTCACAGCAGAGGGCCTACCTCAGAGAAGGGTGAGGAAACGAGCCAGGATAAGACTCTCACCAGAGTGCCCACATGACCAAGGGGATCAGAACCAGGCAGTAGTGTCCTCACATGAGTGTGGCAATATCATAGAAAGGTGAGGAACCGAGCTCATGTGGCCTAAACCAGAGAACCCACATCTCCAAGGGGCTCGGAGTGATGCAGGCAGGAGTACCGTCACAACACAGAGCCCATAGAATAAAAAAGCTGAGGAATCCAGCAGTGGGAACCTCCCAGCAGGCGGCCGAGAGCACACAGTCTATCTGATCCAGACCTCAGTGAACGCACAGCAGAGGACTCACATCATGAAACTGTGAGCAGCCAAGACGTTGGGACCACAGAGCAGAAGGCCCACACCCCCATGTAGTTGGGAACATGGTAGAAGTGTCCTCACACCACTTAGCATGTATCAGAAAATGTGGGTACCCAGCGGTTAGGGCCTGACACGAGAGGGCCCTCATCACCAAGGGGAGGAGGCTCACAGCAGGCTCCAACTGCCACCAAAGGGCAGATGTCGCCAAGGCGTGGTGTATCAGCAGGGCAGGAGTGACCTCAGAGCAGAGGGCCCACCTCACAGAAGTGTGAGGACCCCGACAAGGATCAGATTCTCACCAGAGGGCCCACATCATCAACGGGATGGGAGCCAGGCAGGTGTGTCATCACACCAGTGGGGCCACATCAGCCAAAGGTGAGGAACCCAGCACATGTGACCTCAAAGCAGAGGACCCACATCACCAAGGGGCTTGGAGTGAGGAAGGCAGGAGTTGTCTAACAACACAGGGCCCATAGAATAACAAAGGTGAGGAATCCCACAGTTGGAAGCTCCAAGCAGGTGGCCCAGAGCACCGAGGCTATGGGATCCATGCTGGAGTGAACTCAGAGCAGAGGGCCCACATCCTGACACTGTGAGCAACCCAGCTGTTGGGACTTCAGAGTAGAAGGCCCAAATCCCCATGGGGATGGGATCCTGGCAGGAGTGTCATCACACCAGTGGGCACACATCAGAAAATGTGGGGAGACCAGCAGATAGGGCCTGACGCCAGAGGGCCCTCATCACCAAGTGGGGGAGGCTCCCAGCACGCTCCAACTGCAACCAGAGGGTCCATGTGGCCAATGCGACGTGTGCCAGCCAGGCAGGAGTGACCTCAGAGCAGAGGGTCTTCCTCCCAGAAGTGTGAGGAATCCATCCAGGATCAGACTCTCAGCAGAGGGCCCATATCACCAAGGGGATGGGAACCAGGCAGGTGTGTCCTCACACCAGTGGGGCCACATCAATAAAAGGTGAGGAAACCGGCACATGTGGCCTCAAACCAGAGGACCTACGTCATAAAGGAGCAGGGAGTGAGGCAGGTAGGATGAGCCTCACAACACAGGGTCCAAAGAATAAAAAAGGTGAGGAATCCCGCACTTGGAACCTCCAGGCAGGCGGCCAGGAGAAGCGAGGCTATGGGATCCAGGCAGGAGTGAACTCACACCAGAGGGCCCTCATCAAGAAACTGTGAGCAACGCAGGCATTGGGATCTCAGAGCAGAAGGCCCACATTCCCATGTAGTTCGAAACCTGGCAGGAGTGTACTCGCACCACAGGGCACACATCAGAAAATTTTGGGAGCCCGGCAGTTAGGGCCTGACGCCAGAGGGCCCACATTACCCAGGGAAGGAGACTCCCAGCAGGTACCAACTCCCAACTGAGGGCCCACGTCGCCAAGGTGACGTGTGCCAGCCAGGCAGGAGTTATCTCAAAGCAGAGCGCCTACCTTAATGAAGGATGAGGAAGCCAGCCAGGATAAGACCCTCACCAGAGAGCGCACATCACCATGGAGATCGGAACAAGGCAGAAGTGTCCTCACACCAGTGTGGCCACATAAGAGAAAGGTGAGGATCCCAGCACATGTGGCCTAAACCAGAGGACCCACAACACCAAGGTGCTCGGAGTGAGGCAGGCAGGAGTAGCCTCACAACACAGGGCCCATAGAATAATAAATGTGAAATCCAGCAGTTTGAACCTACCAGCAGGCGGCCCAGAGCACCGAGCTATGGGATCCAGGCCGCAGTGAACTCACAACAGTGGGCCCACATCATGAAACTGTGAGCAACTGAGCCATCGGAACCTCAGAGCAGAAGGCCCACATTCCCAAGGGGTTGGGAACCTGGCAGGTGTGTACTCGCACCACAGGGCTCACATCACAAAATTTTGGGAGCCCAGGAGTTAGGGCCTGATGCAAGAGAGCCCTCCTTACCGAGGGGTGGAGACTCCCAGCAGGCAACAAATCCCAACTGAGGGCCCAGGTCGCCAAGGTGACGTGTGCCAGCCATGCATGAGTGACCTCACCACAGAGGGCCTACCTCACAGAAGGGTGAGGAACCCAGCCAGGATCAGACTCTCACCAGAGAGCCCACATCACCAAGGGGATCAGAACAAGGCAGGAGTATACTCACACCATTGTGGCCACATTAGAGAAAGGTGAGGAACCCAGAACATGTGGCCTAAACCAGAGGATCCACATCTCAAAGGGGCTCAGAGTGAGGCAGGCAGGAATAGCCTCAAAACACAGGGCCCATAGAACAAAAATGCCGAGGAATCCAGCACTTTGAACCTCCCAGCAGGTGGCCCAGAGCACCCAGTCTATGGGATCCAGGTCTCAGTGAACTCACAGCAGGGGTCCCACATCATCAAACTGTGAACAACCCAGCCGGTGGGACCTCAGAGCAGAAGGTCCACATCCCCATGGGGATGGGAACCTCACAGGAGTTTCCTTGCACCACTTAGCATGATTCAGAAAATGTGGGAAGCCAGCAGTTAGGGTCTGGCGCCAGAGGGCCCTCATCACTGAGGGAAGGAATCTCCCAGCAGGCACCAACTTCCACCTGACGGCTGACGTTGCCAAGTCACTGTGTGCCAGCCAGGCAGGAGTGACCACAGAGCAGAGGGCCGACCTCACAGAAGTGTGAGGAACACAACCAGGATCAGACTCCCACCAGAGGGCCCACATCAACAAAGGGATGGAAACCAGGCAGGAGTCTCCTCACACCAGTGGGGCCATATCAGCGAAAGGTCAGGAACACAGCACATGTGGCCTCAAACAAGGGGACACACATCACGAAGGGGCTAGGAGTGAGGCATGCAGGAGGAGACTCACAAGAGAGGGCCCATAGAATAAAAAAGGCGAGGAATCCAGGAGTTGGAAACTCCAGGCAGGCGGCCCAGAGCACCGACCCTATGGGATACAGGCTGGAGTGAACTCACAGCAAAGGGCTAACATCATGAAACTGCGAGCAACCCAGCCCTTGGGACCACAGAACAGAAGTCCCACATGCCCATGTGGATGGGAACCTGGCAGGGGTGTCATCGCACCACTGGGCTCACATCAGAAAAGGTGTGGAGTCCAGCACTTAGGGCCTGACACCAGAGGGCCCTCATCATTGAGGGGAGGAGGCCCCAGCACGCTCCAACTGCCACCAGAGTGCACACGTCGCCAAGGCGACGTGTGCCAGCCAGGCAGGATTGATCTCACAGCAAAGGGCCCACATCATGAAAGTGTGAGCAACCCAGGCGTTGGGACCTCACAATAGAAGGCCCACATCCTCATGGGGATGGGAACCTGGCAAGAGTGTCATCGCACCACTGGGCGCACATCAGAAAATGCAGGGAGCCCAGCAGTTACGGCCTGACGCCACTAGGCCCTCATCACCGAGGGGAGGAGGCTCCCAGCAAGCTCCATCTGCAACCAGTGGGTCCATGTGGCCAAATCGACATGTGCCAGCCAGGCAGGAGTGACCTCACAGCAGAGGTCCCACCTCCCAGAAGTGTAAGGAGTTCAGCCAGGGTCAGACTCTCACCAGAGGGCCAACATCACCAAGGGGATGGGAACCAGGCAGGAGTGTCCTTACACCAGTGGGGCCACATCACTAAAAGGTGAGGAAACCGGCACATGTGACCTCAAACCAGAGGACCTACAACACCAAGGGGCTGGCAGTAAGGCAGTCAGGAGGAGCCTCACAACACAGGGCCCAACGAATAAAAAAGTTGAGGAATCCAGGAGTTGGAACCTCCCAGTAGGCGGCCCAGAGCACAGAGGCTATGGGATCTAGGCATGAGTGAACTAAAACCAGAGAGCCAACATCATGAAACTGTGAGCAACCCAGGCGTTCAGACCTCAGAGCAGAAAGCCCACATCCCCATGGGGATGGGAACCATACAGGAGTGTCCTGGCAGCACTGGGCTCACATCAGAAAATATGGGGAGCCCAGCAGTTAGAGCCTGATGCCAGAGGGCCCTCATCACAGAGAGGAGGTCCCCGGCAGGCTCCAACTGCCACCAGAGGCCTGACGTCACCAAGGCAACTGGAGCAAGCCAGGCACGAGTTACCTCACAGCAGAGGGCCCATCTCACAGAAGGGTGAGGAACCCAGCCAGGATCAGACTCTCACCAGAGGGCCCATATCACCAAGGGGATGGGAACCAGGCAGGAGTGTCCTCACACCAGTTGGGCCACATCATCGAAAGGTGAGGGATCCAGCACACGTGACCTCAAACCAGAGGACACACATCACCATGGGGCTCGGAATGAGGAAGGCAGGAGGAGCCTCAAAACACAGGGCCGAGAGAATAAAAAAGGTGAGGAATCCCGCAGTTGGAAATTCCAAGCAGGTGGCACAGAGCATCGAGGCTATGGGATCCATGCCGGAGTGAACTCACAGCAGAGGGCCCACATTCTGAAACTGTGAGCAACTCAGCCGTTTGGACCTCGGAGCAGAGCGCCCACATCCCCACGGGGATGGGACCCTGGCATGAGTGTACTCGCACCACAGGGCGCACCTCAGAGAATTTTGGGAGCCCATGAGTTACGGCCTGAAGCCAGAGGGCCCTAATTACCGAGGGGAGGAGACACCCAGCAGGCACCAACTCCCAACTGAGGGCCCACAGTGCCAAGGTGACGTGTGCCAGCCAGGCAGGAGTGACCACAAAGCAGAGGGCCCACCTCCCAGAAGTGTGAGGAATCCAGCCAGGATCAGACTGTCACCAGAGGGCCCACATCACCAAGGGGATGGGAACCAGGCAGCAGTGTCCTCACACCAGTGGGGCCACATCAGCGAAAGGTGAGGAACACAGCACATGTGGCCTCAAATAAGGGGACACACATCAGGAAGGCGCTGGGAGTGAGGCATGCAGGAGGAGACTCACAACAGAGGGCCCATAGAATACAAAAGGTGAGGAATCCAGGAGTTGGAAACTCCAGGCAGGCGGCCCAGAGCACCGACGCTATGGGATACAGGCCGGAGTGAACTCACAGCAAAGGGCCCACATCATGAAACTGTGAGCAACCCAGCCGTTGGGACAACAGAACAGACGTCCCACATGCCCATGGGGATGGGAGTCAGAAAGGAGTTCCTCGCACCACTGGGCACACATCAGAAAAAGTGTGGAGCCCAGCACTTAGGGCCTGACACCAGAGGGCCCTCATCACTGAAGGGAGGAGGCCCCAGCACGATCCAACTGCCACCAGAGTGCCCACATCGCCAAGGTGACGTGTGCCAGCCAGGCAGGATTGATCTCACAGCAGAGGGCCCACATCATGAAAGTGTGAGCAACCCAGCCGTTGGGACCTCAGAATAGAAGGCCCACATCCCCATGGGGACGGGAACCTGGAAGGAGTGTCATCGCACCACTGGGCGCACATCAGAAAGTGTGGGGAGCCCAGCAGTTAGGGCCTAATGCCACTGGGCCCTCATCACCGAGGGGAGGAGTCTCCCAGCAAGCTCCATCTGCAACCAGTGGGCCCATGTGGCAAAGGCGACGTGTGCCAGCCAGGCAGGAGTGACCTCACAGCCGAGGTCCCACCTCCCAGAAGTGTGAGGAATCCAGCCAGGATCAGACTCTCACCAGAGGGCCCATAGCACAAAGGGGATGGGAATCAGGCAGGAGTGTCCTCACACCAGTAGGCCCACATCAATAAAGGTGAGGAAACCGGCACATGTGGCCTCAAACCAGAGGACCTACATCACAGAGGGGCTGGGAGTGAGGCAGGCAGGGGGAGCCTGAGAACAGAGGGCCCAAAGAATAAAAAAGGTGGGAATCCAGCAGTTGGAAGCTACCAGCAGGCAGCTCAGAGCACAGAGTCTATGGGATCTAGGACTGAGTGAACTAATACCAGAAAGCCAACATCATGAAACTGTGAACGACACAGGCGTTGGGACCTTAGAGCAGAAGGCCCACATGCCCATGTGAATGGGAACCTGGCAGGAGTGCCCTCACACCACTTAGCATGTATCAGAAAATGTGGGAACCCAGCACTTAGGTCCTGATCCCAGAGGGCCTCATCAGAGACGGGAGGAGGCTCCCAGCAGGCTCCAACTGCCACCAGAGGGCTGACGTCGTGAAGGCGGGGTGTGCCAGCCAGGCAGGAGTGACCTCAGAGAAGAGGGCCCACCTCACAGAAGTGTGAGGAACCCAACCAGGATCAGACTCTAAACAGAGGGCCCACATCACCAACGGTCTGGGAGTCAGGCAGGTGTCTGGGCAGGCACATTTAACTATAATTTCACACTAGGAAGAGGAATTAACCAAAGGGTCAGAGTGCCGTGCCAGACCCTGATTACAGCCTGAAGCAAACCTGCGGTTTAGTGGCCAGCTTACAAGGAAGCGAGTTAAGAAAGGATATCAGGGGCACTGTAATTCACAAACCTGCAGAGTTATAAATGACAGGTATTGGCAAAAATATATTGAAGTAAGTCTGCGAAGAGGACTTGAAAACGAGGTAGAATTGCAGGAATCATATTTCAGGAGATAGATTGGAATTACATTTACAGCATATGAAAAGCGGCAGATCTTTGACAGTGATGCACTTGGACAAAAGGTGCGTATACATTTTTTCCTGAATATATTCAGGAAAAAACGCATATGCCTTTTTCGGCCAACCAAGCACTCGAGCAACGGAAATCCGCACTAAAATGAAGTCTCATTTCCCATTCGTCAAAAGGGCCATCTGAAAAAAGTGTAAAAACCAGAAACACAGGAGAGGCCACGGAGAACAGGGAGCCTTGTTATGCTGATGGGCGAGATGTAAATTGCCAACAGACACTCTGGATATGTTTATGGTGTATCCTGAAACATCTAAAAAACAAAGCTACAGAGCCTAGGGCACTGCCACTTATGGCCCTATAGTTTAGGAATATTAAAATCAACAAGACACAGCCAACACAAAATTTAAGGCTGCTGTGTTTACAAGAACCTCGAGTCCAGTACAAATTAAATATCCCAGAAAGAAAAAAATGGATAAAGAAGTTGTGCTACTTACGTACATCAGAATATCACTCAGCAGTGAAATCAATGTCATCAGGCCTGTAGCAGCAAATTGAGTGGATTTAAGTATGATGATTCTAAGAGAAATATGTCACACAGAGAAAGATAATTATCATACGATATCACTAATAGAGGGCGTGTAAACTTGGCTACACATAAGCTGAATTACAAAAGGGAACAGAGTCTCACATTTAGATAAAAACTTATGCTTGCTTAAGGGGAAAGTTGAGTTGGGGTGCTGTATAAAACCAGAGATTGAAATTAGCACACATACCGTTCCATAAGCCAAATATGTAATAGACAAGACCTACTCTTTGCTCAACGAAATAGACTCATCCATGGTGTATCACCACACACCTGTTAGAATGGGCATCATCAGAAAATCTACAAACAACAAATGCTGGAAAGGGTGTGGAGATAAGGAACCCTCTTCCACTATTGTTGGGAATGTAAATTGATACAGTCACTGTGGAGAACATAATGGAGTTTCTTATAAAACTAACAATAGAATTACCATATGATACAGCAATCCCACTACTGGGCATATACCCAGACAAAACCATAAATCAAAAAGAGACATTCACCGCAATGTTCATTGCATCACTATTTACACTATCCAGGTAATGGAAGCAACCTAAATGCCCACAGACAGACGAATGCATAAAGATGTGGTACATATATAAAATGGAATATTACTAAGCCATAAAAAGGAATGAAATTGGGTCATTTGTAGAGACGTTGATGGATCTGGAGACTGTCATACAGAGTGAAGTAAGTCAGAAAGAGAAAAACAAAACAAATCTTGTATAATAATGCATATATGTGGAGCCTAGAACAATTGTACAGATGAACCATTTTGCAAGGCAGAAATAGAGCAACAGATGTAGACAACAAACGTATGGACACCAAAGTGGGAAAGCTGTTGGGGGGGTGGTGGTGGGAGGAGTTGAGAGATTGGGATTGGCATGTATACATTTATATGTATAAAATAGATAACCAATAAGAACCTGCTGTCTAAAAAATAAAACAAAATTAAAAATTAAAAAAATAAAATTAAAAGAAGTAAAACAGAAAAAATATTCTGCCCTTCACATACATGTATTTATATGAATAAATTATTTCCATGCATATATCTGTAAATACAGAAAAGAGGAATAAAATCTACCTTGAACCAAAAACGAAAAAAAGAAAAAGGAAAAGAGAACCCACCAGTTACACAGAGGAAAATCGTATCAGGGCACTTGCTCCAGTTGTAAACAATTCTGAAGTTGGTCAGTGGTGGGGAGTCATCTCCCATTCAGCCAGCATGCTCCTCGCAACAAGCGTCCTCATTGCAAAGCTGGGGGACCGTGCCGAGGCATCTGTGAATAAACGTGGGCCGAGCCCCAGGTCAGCTGCTGCTGAAATGTTCCCACCCTTCCCAGGTAAAACACCTGAATATGTACAAGGACTTGAAAGCCTAGAGGAAGGGCCATGGAACCACATGAGGGACAGCATGCCAGCCGACTTGCTGCTTGCAGGCCAGCCAGGATGGTCCTGGCCCTGGGTACTCTTCTGGAAGCTTTCCATTTCGCTGCCTGAGATACCCCTGCTGTCCCGGCCCCCACTGCTTTCTTCCTTCCTCACCTCTGCCCAGGGAGAAATTTCAGCGGCAGCTATGGGTGACACATCCTCTTCTTTAGCAGGTGGCATCTTGGCAACTGCTGCAGAAAATCCAGCAGAGCCCCACTCACACTGGGCCACCCACAAAGCCGTGTCCTCTCACTCCCTCCCACCAGCCCAGCCCCGAGACTGCTGACAGGGCAGAGAAAATGGCGTCAGGCACAGCTGCAGGGGCTTTTGCTGCCTGGAGCGGTATTTATATTGATCTGAACCCAGGCACACCTGGGGAGGGCTGGCCGGCACGGTCAGGCTTCCCAGGCCAGCCAATAATCACCCCTCAGGAGCTCACAGTTGCCGAAAATGGAACTTGCTGAATCGGCCAGGTCCAAGGAACAGGTGTGGGCTCCTGAGAATCAGGATAGACAAGGGGCTGCAGCTCTGGCTTGTTTTCTAATCATATTATCTGGCCCATGAGTGGGAGACAACTTCAAGAAGACCCTCTCCTAATGAGAGGAACCCAGGAGTCAGGGAGAGGAGGGGTGGGTGGTGGGTGGAGATAGAGGCCTGGTGTCCCTGGTGCAGTGGAAGTCTCTGGAAGACCAGGTGGAGGGAGGCTTCACAGAGTGATGCCCAGGGTCACAGACCTGTTGGAGCTGCTGTTTGTTAGTTCAAGTCCTGCTCTGAGGTACTCTGTGTCAGATCTGAGCGACAGGTGAGCTGGGAGTGCTCTGCAATGAGAGCTATGTGCACGGTTCCTGTGTGCCCAGCCCTGCCACAGTACCTGTAAGGGTAGCACTGTATCATGGGAGGGGCCTGACCACGAGAGCCCCATGGGCTGCAGGGAATCTGCCCAGGGAACCCCATATCCTGGGAGGGGTCTGACCACGAGAGCCCCGTGGGCTGGGATGGGAGTGGGGTATCTGCTCGGGTGAGCTCCATATCCTGGGATTGTCCTGACCTCGAGAGCCCCATGGGCTGCTGGAGTCCTGGTAAAGGATATCGGGACAGTCAGTGAAGCCACCGAGGATATACCTCAAGTAGTTCCTAAATCCTACACCCTGCTGTTCATTCTACCAACCACCAGGAGTTGGTATTCTGTATTAGTCTTCAATGATGCCTTCTTTTGTATTCCATTAATCCCAGAGTCACAAGACATTTTCGCTTGTGAGTGGCAGGACTCAACGTACAACTAAAACAATACTTACGGGCCGTCTTGAACCAAGGGTTCAAAAATTCCCACACCATCTTTGGGGAAAGCTCAGCTAAAGACCAGAAGTTCTACCTCTGGAAAAGGAATCACCCCTTCAATATGCAGACGAAATTCTAATCGCCAGCCCTACTAAGGAGGCCTCTGAACTACCAAGCCAACAAAGGATAGAAGTTGTCCAAGAAAAAGCTCAAATATCACAGACTACGGTGACCTGCCTGGGCTTCATTCTCACAGAAGGTTGGAGAAGCCCATCCCAGGAAAGGGAAGAAACAATTTACAGCCTTACCCCTTTCTAAAACTAGAAGACAGCTTAGGGGTTCCTGGGGAGGCCAGGATTTACTGCTTCTGGATCCCTAACTACAGTCTACTAGCTGGGCCTCTATATGAAACACTGAAAGGAAAAGATGATGATCCTTTTGAATAGAATCCAGAAGTGGCCTTTCAAGAATGGAAAGAGCAGTCAATTCAGACCCTTGCCCTGGAACTCCCTAATTTAGCTAAACCCTTTGACCTTTACATTCCTGGTGAAAGGTGAATCGCCATTGGAGTATTAGTGCAAAAACTGGGACCACTTGAAATGGAACAATGCAAGAATGCCATCCAGGTAGGATAAACTATGGTCACCAAGGGGCTTGGCCCACCATGACATCTGGCCAAGATACTGGCGGTATCTAAAAACCTGGAAATCAGCAGCCCAAAAGGCCACCTCCCTCCTAAGGGAAAAGGACCCCACGTGGTGATCCTAACCCCCAACCACGCCCTGAAGTTACAGGGTTTGCTCCGTGGGCACACTGACCTCGAGTGAGGAGGCCCTCCAACTCCAACCTTCAGAGAGATAACCAGGGGCAAAGGGGCACCATGACGACTCGTGTGACCATCACTTGACTTGGAGTTTCTCTCATAAAACAGCAAGAGTGTGTCCCAAGAGTAGACTACTGCTTGCAGTACTTACTGCACCCAGAGGGGAGCAAATAATCTTGGCGGGAGAACCGTATATCATGCTGTCACCATAGAAAAGCCTACAGACACCGTGATGATGGTGGCCAATAAGACCGGCTGGACTCCTGTTTACTTCAAAAGGCTGTTGACTTAGTGGCCATCATGGTCCTTCATCACCACTGACCCTGGACTGCCTGGGAGTTGAGCGGGCAGGGTCCTGACACCTGGTGCTGTTTTTACGTTAATTCAGGGGCCTAATTGAAGAAAGCACAGACTACTGGTCAGAGCATCTAGGCTGGCAGAAACGGTCAGCCTAAGGTGGCCCAACAAACGTGGGGCAGGTTGAAACTGGACCTCACAGCGTCACTGTGCATCTCCTTCCTGGACGCTTAAAGGTCATTAGAATCTATAACACTTCCAATACTGGTTCTCAGGCGGACGAGTAAGGAGGCAGGAGGCCTGGGGAAAATCAACATCACCTGGAGGCTGCTGGGGAGAAGTTCTGACCCTCGTCCACGGGTATGAGGGCTCCTCAGTCACCAGTTACAGAAGAAGGGTCTGCACCCTCAGCACTCCAAGAATGAGGAAGGGGACAAAAGGCAGAAGAGGGGTTTGTCCCAGGCAAAGCCCCTTAAAAATCCCTGGGAGATAAAAATAGAATCTGGGCAATAAAATAAGTCTAACCATTTTTATCCTTTGTGCTTTGTCTAATTTCGCGTTCTCCTAGGGGCCCGCGTACAGAGGTTCCACACCCGGCACTTCAGACCAGATTTCCTAGTGCAGAATGGCTGGGTCGACACATCAGCTCCTGGGGTCCACTGCAGACTCCGCGATATAGAGCCTGAGCTCCAGCCAACCGGGCCCTCGAGAGTTCCACTGCTTCCCTCCCACTGACTCTGACAGGATCTCTACACAGCAGCCCAGCCCACAGCCCACAGGGTAGCACATGCTCTCACCTCTCCATTCTCTAATCAAAATATAAAGTTTCCTTTGCTTCTGAACCAAACTCAGTCTCAATCTGTTGGCTCCAATGACACTGGACAGGGGGACACTTGTTGGGGTCCAGTCTGGAGGATCAGTAACAGAAATTGAGAACATTGTAACTTCAATGAACAGATGTGTGAGCCAAACTGTAATTAACATAGAACAGTGTATAAGGCTCGGGTAAAATAAGATGTTTCTAACACTTCCATTTGATATTTCCATCACTTTATTATAAGCAAGTTCAGTGAAAAGGTTTGTCTTCTTTGTCAGGTCAATATTAGAGAAACAAAGTGATTTCTTTCCAAGGATGTACATCTAATAATCTTGGTTAAAGCTTCAATCTTGTTTTAAATGCCTTTCCATTGAAAATGATACCTCTCTTTCAGCTCCCCCATTTATGAGAAGTATAAAATCTTATACTTTATTATTACCAAAGGGGAAAGGTGGGAGGACGGATAAATTAACAGTTTGGGATTAACACATACACACAGCTGTGTATAAAATCGATCAGCAACAAGGAACTACTGTATAGCACAGGGAACTACACTCAATATTTTGCAATAACCTATAAGGGGAAATAATCTGAAAAAGAATAGATATTTTAATTGACATCATCTATCAATGACAGTTAAAATGGAACCTAAGGGAAGCTGGTGGTGAGTGCTTCTGACCCTGAAGTCTTCAATCATCTAAAGTTTGGACTCTGCCTACTTCCCAAGGCCCTTAATGAACATATGTGTAGCCGTAGCTTAAAAAATTCCCCAGTTTGGGTTGCGGAGAGACACTGATTTTGAAAAAGCCCTGGTGTTCTCCTCACATGAATGGGACCCTTCCTACAGCTAAAACATGCCTGTCCCACCCAGAGGATGGTATACCATCTAATCGGGAAGAGTTTGGAAAAGGCATCTCATCTCCTCATCTCCTGGTGCTCGGGTTCACCCCTCCAGCATCTTTACTAACAGTCTCCCCACTTGGAGATGTCAGCACTGTCAACATCCTGTTGTGTACAGTTTGGAATTTGTCCAGAGGATGAAGCGGAAGGAGGAGGAACAATGAGAGACAAGTCCTAGGTGTTCGGACAGGCACATGTCACTCTAATTTCCAATCAGGAAGATGAATTGACCAAAGGCTAGTGTTGCCCATGGAAACAGAATAGGGCTTGAGGAAATCCCGCTGCTTTGTGGCCAGTTCGCATAAACACAAGTTGAAAAATGCAACTCAGGGGCACTAAAATTCATTAAACTGCAGAGCTGAAAATATCTATCACTGAAAAATGTCTTGAGAAAAGTCAGAGAAAAGGACTTGTAAGCAACGGAGAATGGCAGGAAAGGGATTGGAAAAGGTAGAAAGGACTCGCCATTAAGCACAAGAAAAGGGGCTGAACATTGCCAACATTGCAGTTGGCCAAAAAGGGAGTATGCGTCTTTTTCTGTATATATTCAAGAAAAGGGCATACATATTTTTAGCCAACCAAACAGGTGGGCACTGGAAATCAATACTACAAAAGATATCACCTTGCATCAGTCAGAAGAGCTGTCCTCATAAAGTGTAAACACCAGAAATGCAGGACAGGGCAAGGAGAAAAGGGAGCCCTGAGAGACTTATAGTGGAAATGTATATTGCCAACGATCACTCTGGAGAAGTGTATTGTGTTTACTAAAGCATCTAAAAAATGAGCTACCGAGCACAGGGCACTTGCACTCATGGACGTATATCTTGGGAAAAACAAAAATCGAGAGGACACAGGCACCCCAATGTCTACCGCCTCTCTGTTTAAAAGATCTTTGAATAGGATATAACATAAATGTCTCTGGAGGGAAAAAATGGATAGAGATGTGGTACTTATATAGAGCGGAATATTACTCAGCCAGGAAATCAATGAAATATGGCCATTTGTAACAACTCCAGAGGAGTTACATATGATCATACAAAGCCACATAATACTAAAAGAAAAAGACATAAGATATCACTAATACATGGAATGTAAACTTGGTTATGCATGAACTGAATTACAAAACAGAACGGGGTCTCAAATTTAGAAAACAAACTTATGCTTGCTTAAGGGGAAAGGTGAGCTTGGGTGCAGCATAAAAATAGAGATTGAAATTAGCACAGATACCGTTCATTAAGCCAAATATGTAATACACAAAACCTACTCCTTGGTCAACGAAATGGACTAAACACACCATATTCAGCACCTAGGAATATACATGACTTATAAGAGTCTTAAAACGTATCGATTTATATATCTCCGTAAGAGAAGCATGTCTACAGCAACATAAATGCAGCAGTTAAAATCAGTTAAATCCCATTATCAAAATAAATTTCAAAAACAAAACACAATGACAGTGAAATAGAGAGCAATTCTTAAATAATTCATTCAGGGCTTGTGAAGCAACCAGGATTTACCACATCCACACCCAGAGCTGGGTGAGATAGAAGACTGGACACGTGGGGCCGATAGGATTGGTGAGGTCCGGTGAGCCAATGCAGACCCTTTGAAGTAACACTGCATGGTACCCATTCCAAGGGTCCCAACTCTCCAGGTTTAAGGGAATCTCCCTTCAGCTAAAACTGACATGGGGACCCAGAGTATGGTCCACCACGTGATCGGGAAACGTTTTTAAATGCATCTCACTTTTCGTCCCCTGGTACTCGGGTTCACCATTCCAGACGCCTTACTAACACTCTCCCTACTTGGAGATTCAGTGCCTTTAATCTCCTGTTAACTCATTTTGCAATTTCTGCGGAAGATGAACAGGAATAGGGAGAACCAATGAGAGACTAGCTGTAGGTGTAGGGGGAGGCTCCCAGCACGCTCCAACTGCAACCAGAGGGTCCATGTGGCCAATGCGACGTGTGCCAGCCAGGCAGGAGTGACCTCAGAGCAGAGGGTCTTCCTCCCAGAAGTGTGAGGAATCCTGCCAGGATCAGACTCTCAGCAGAGGGCCCATATCACCAAGGGGATGGGAACCAGGCAGGAGTGTCCTCACACCAGTGGGGCCACATCAATAAAAGGTGAGGAAACCGGCACATGTGGCCTCAAACCAGAGGACCTACGTCATAAAGGAGCAGGGAGTGAGGCAGGTAGGATGAGCCTCACAACACAGGGTCCAAAGAATAAAAAAGGTGAGGAATCCCGCACTTGGAACCTCCAGGCAGGCGGCCAGGAGAAGCGAGGCTATGGGATCCAGGCAGGAGTGAACTCACACCAGAGGGCCCTCATCAAGAAACTGTGAGCAACGCAGGCATTGGGATCTCAGAGCAGAAGGCCCACATTCCCATGTAGTTCGAAACCTGGCAGGAGTGTACTCGCACCACAGGGCACACATCAGAAAATTTTGGGAGCCCGGCAGTTAGGGCCTGACGCCAGAGGGCCCACATTACCCAGGGAAGGAGACTCCCAGCAGGTACCAACTCCCAACTGAGGGCCCACGTCGCCAAGGTGACGTGTGCCAGCCAGGCAGGAGTTATCTCAAAGCAGAGCGCCTACCTTAATGAAGGATGAGGAAGCCAGCCAGGATAAGACCCTCACCAGAGAGCGCACATCACCATGGGGATCGGAACAAGGCAGAAGTGTCCTCACACCAGTGTGGCCACATAAGAGAAAGGTGAGGATCCCAGCACATGTGGCCTAAACCAGAGGACCCACAACACCAAGGTGCTCGGAGTGAGGCAGGCAGGAGTAGCCTCACAACACAGGGCCCATAGAATAATAAATGTGAAATCCAGCAGTTTGAACCTACCAGCAGGCGGCCCAGAGCACCGAGCTATGGGATCCAGGCCGCAGTGAACTCACAACAGTGGGCCCACATCATGAAACTGTGAGCAACTGAGCCATCGGAACCTCAGAGCAGAAGGCCCACATTCCCAAGGGGTTGGGAACCTGGCAGGAGTTTACTCGCACCACAGGGCTCACATCACAAAATTTTGGGAGCCCGGGAGTTAAGGCCTGATGCAAGAGAGCCCTCCTTACCGAGGGGTGGAGACTCCCAGCAGGCAACAAATCCCAACTGAGGGCCCAGGTCGCCAAGGTGACGTGTGCCAGCCATGCAGGAGTGACCTCACCACAGAGGGCCTACCTCACAGAAGGGTGAGGAAACCAGCCAGGATAAGACTCTCACCAGAGTGTCCACATCACCAAGGGGATCAGCACCAGGCAGGAGGGTCCTCACGCCAGTGTGGCCACATCATAGAAACGTGAGGAGCCCAGAACATGTGGCCTAAATCAGAGGGCCCACATCTCCAAGGGGCTAGGATTGAGGCAGGAAGGAGTAGCCTCACAACACAGAGCCCATACAATCAACAATGTGAGGAATCTAGCAGTTGGAACCTGCCAGCAGGCGGCCCAGAGAACGGAGTCTATGGGATCAGGGCCACAGTGAACTCACAACAGAGGGCCCACATCATGAGACTGTGAGCAACCGAGCCGTTCGGACCTCAGAGCAGAAGGCCCACATCCCCATGGGGATGGGAACCAGGCAGGAGTGTCATCGCACCACTTAGCACGAATCAGAAAATGTGGGAAGCCAGCAGTTAGGGCCTGAGGGCAGAGGGCCTTCATCACTGAGGGGATGAGGCTCCCAGCAGGCTCCAACTGCCACCATAGGGCCGACGTCACCAAGGCAGGCTGTGCCAGCCAGGCAAGAGTGACCTCAAAGCAGAGGGCCATCCTTCCAGAAGTGTGAAGAGTTCAGACAGGATCAGATTCTCACAAGAGAGACCACATCACCAAGGGGATGGAAACCAGGCAGGAGTGGCCTCACACCAGTGGGGCCACATCAGCGAAAGGTGAGGAACGCAGCACATGTGGCCTCAATTAAGGGGACACACATCACGAAGGGGCTGGGAGTGAGGCATGCAGGAGGAGACTCACAACACAAGGCCCATAGAATAACAAAGGTGAGTAATCCCGCAGTTGGAACCTCCAAGTATCTGGCCCAGAGCACCGAGGCTATGGGATCCATGCTGGAGTGAACTCACAGCAGAGGGCCCACATTCTGACACTGTGAGCAACCCAGACGTTGGGACCTCAGAGCAAAAAGCCCACATCCCCATGGGGATGAGACCCTGGCAGGAGTGTACTCGCACTACAAGGCGCACATCAGAAAATTTTGGGAGCCCAGGAGTTCGGGCCTGACGCCAGAGGGCCCTCATTACCGAGGAGAGGAGACTCCCAGCAGGCACCAACACCCAAGTGAGGGCCCACGTCGCCAAGGTGACGTATGCCAGCCAGGCAGGACTGACCTCACAGCAGAGGGCCTACCTCACAGAAGGGTGAGGAATCCAGCCAGGATCAGACTCTCACCAGAGAGCCCACATCACCAAGGGGATCAGAACAAGGCAGGAGTATACTCACACCATTGTGGCCACATTAGAGAAAGGTGAGGAACCCAGAACATGTGGCCTAAACCAGAGGATCCACATCTCAAAGGGGCTCAGAGTGAGGCAGGCAGGAGTAGCCTCAAAACACAGGGCCCATAGAACAAAAAAGCCGAGGAATCCAGCACTTTGAACCTCCCAGCAGGTGGCCCAGAGCACCCAGTCTATGGGATCCAGGTCTCAGTGAACTCACAGCAGGGGTCCCACATCATCAAACTGTGAACAACCCAGCCGGTGGGACCTCAGAGCAGAAGGTCCACATCCCCATGGGGATGGGAACCTCACAGGAGTTTCCTTGCACCACTTAGCATGATTCAGAAAATGTGGGAAGCCAGCAGTTAGGGTCTGGCGCCAGAGGGCCCTCATCACTGAGGGAAGGAATCTCCCAGCAGGCACCAACTTCCACCTGACGGCTGACGTTGCCAAGTCACTGTGTGCCAGCCAGGCAGGAGTGACCACAGAGCAGAGGGCCGACCTCACAGAAGTGTGAGGAACACAACCAGGATCAGACTCCCACCAGAGGGCCCACATCAACAAAGGGATGGAAACCAGGCAGGAGTCTCCTCACACCAGTGGGGCCATATCAGCGAAAGGTCAGGAACACAGCACATGTGGCCTCAAACAAGGGGACACACATCACGAAGGGGCTAGGAGTGAGGCATGCAGGAGGAGACTCACAAGAGAGGGCCCATAGAATAAAAAAGGCGAGGAATCCAGGAGTTGGAAACTCCAGGCAGGCGGCCCAGAGCACCGACCCTATGGGATACAGGCTGGAGTGAACTCACAGCAAAGGGCTAACATCATGAAACTGCGAGCAACCCAGCCCTTGGGACCACAGAACAGAAGTCCCACATGCCCATGTGGATGGGAACCTGGCAGGGGTGTCATCGCACCACTGGGCTCACATCAGAAAAGGTGTGGAGTCCAGCACTTAGGGCCTGACACCAGAGGGCCCTCATCATTGAGGGGAGGAGGCCCCAGCACGCTCCAACTGCCACCAGAGTGCACACGTCGCCAAGGCGACGTGTGCCAGCCAGGCAGGATTGATCTCACAGCAAAGGGCCCACATCATGAAAGTGTGAGCAACCCAGGCGTTGGGACCTCACAATAGAAGGCCCACATCCTCATGGGGATGGGAACCTGGCAAGAGTGTCATCGCACCACTGGGCGAACATCAGAAAATGCAGGGAGCCCAGCAGTTAGGGCCTGACGCCACTAGGCCCTCATCACCGAGGGGAGGAGGCTCCCAGCAAGCTCCATCTGCAACCAGTGGGTCCATGTGGCCAAATCGACATGTGCCAGCCAGGCAGGAGTGACCTCACAGCAGAGGTCCCACCTCCCAGAATTGTAAGGAGTTCAGCCAGGGTCAGACTCTCACCAGAGGGCCAACATCACCAAGGGGATGGGAACCAGGCAGGAGTGTCCTTACACCAGTGGGGCCACATCACTAAAAGGTGAGGAAACCGGCACATGTGACCTCAAACCAGAGGACCTACAACACCAAGGGGCTGGCAGTAAGGCAGTCAGGAGGAGCCTCACAACACAGGGCCCAACGAATAAAAAAGTTGAGGAATCCAGGAGTTGGAACCTCCCAGTAGGCGGCCCAGAGCACAGAGGCTATGGGATCTAGGCATGAGTGAACTAACACCAGAGAGCCAACATCATGAAACTGTGAGCAACCCAGGCGTTTGGACCTCAGAGCAGAAAGCCCACATCCCCATGGGGATGGGAACCATACAGGAGTGTCCTGGCACCACTGGGCTCACATCAGAAAATATGGGGAGCCCAGCAGTTAGAGCCTGATGCCAGAGGGCCCTCATCACAGAGGAGAGGAGTTCCCCCGCAGGCTCCAACTGCCACCAGAGGCCCGACGTCACCAAGGCAACTGGAGCAAGCCAGGCACGAGTTACCTCACAGCAGAGGGCCCACCTCACAGAAGGGTGAGGAACCCAGCCAGGATCAGACTCTCACCAGAGGGCCCATATCACCAAGGGGATGGGAACCAGGCAGGAGTGTCCTCACACCAGTTGGGCCACATCATCGAAAGGTGAGGGATCCAGCACACGTGACCTCAAACCAGAGGACACACATCACCATGGGGCTCGGAATGAGGAAGGCAGGAGGAGCCTCAAAACACAGGGCCGAGAGAATAAAAAAGGTGAGGAATCCCGCAGTTGGAAATTCCAAGCAGGTGGCACAGAGCATCGAGGCTATGGGATCCATGCCAGAGTGAACTCACAGCAGAGGGCCCACATTCTGACACTGTGAGCAACCCAGCCGTTGGGACCTCGGAGCAGAGCGCCCACATCCCCACGGGGATGGGACCCTGGCATGAGTGTACTCGCACCACAGGGCGCACCTCAGAGAATTTTGGGAGCCCATGAGTTACGGCCTGAAGCCAGAGGGCCCTAATTACCGAGGGGAGGAGACACCCAGCAGGCACCAACTCCCAACTGAGGGCCCACAGTGCCAAGGTGACGTGTGCCAGCCAGGCAGGAGTGACCACAAAGCAGAGGGCCCACCTCCCAGAAGTGTGAGGAATCCAGCCAGGATCAGACTGTCACCAGAGGGCCCACATCACCAAGGGGATGGGAACCAGGCAGCAGTGTCCTCACACCAGTGGGGCCACATCAGCGAAAGGTGAGGAACACAGCACATGTGGCCTCAAATAAGGGGACACACATCAGGAAGGCGCTGGGAGTGAGGCATGCAGGAGGAGACTCACAACAGAGGGCCCATAGAATACAAAAGGTGAGGAATCCAGGAGTTGGAAACTCCAGGCAGGCGGCCCAGAACACCGACGCTATGGGATACAGGCCGGAGTGAACTCACAGCAAAGGGCCCACATCATGAAACTGTGAGCAACCCAGCCGTTGGGACAACAGAACAGACGTCCCACATGCCCATGGGGATGGGAATCAGAAAGGAGTTCCTCGCACCACTGGGCACACATCAGAAAAAGTGTGGAGCCCAGCACTTAGGGCCTGACACCAGAGGGCCCTCATCACTGAAGGGAGGAGGCCCCAGCACGATCCAACTGCCACCAGAGTGCCCACATCGCCAAGGTGACGTGTGCCAGCCAGGCAGGATTGATCTCACAGCAGAGGGCCCACATCATGAAAGTGTGAGCAACCCAGCCGTTGGGACCTCAGAATAGAAGGCCCACATCCCCATGGGGACGGGAACCTGGAAGGAGTGTCATCGCACCACTGGGCGCACATCAGAAAGTGTGGGGAGCCCAGCAGTTAGGGCCTAATGCCACTGGGCCCTCATCACCGAGGGGAGGAGTCTCCCAGCAAGCTCCATCTGCAACCAGTGGGCCCATGTGGCAAAGGCGACGTGTGCCAGCCAGGCAGGAGTGACCTCACAGCCGAGGTCCCACCTCCCAGAAGTGTGAGGAATCCAGCCAGGATCAGACTCTCACCAGAGGGCCCATAGCACAAAGGGGATGGGAATCAGGCAGGAGTGTCCTCACACCAGTAGGCCCACATCAATAAAGGTGAGGAAACCGGCACATGTGGCCTCAAACCAGAGGACCTACATCACAGAGGGGCTGGGAGTGAGGCAGGCAGGGGGAGCCTGAGAACAGAGGGCCCAAAGAATAAAAAAGGTGGGAATCCAGCAGTTGGAAGCTACCAGCAGGCAGCTCAGAGCACAGAGTCTATGGGATCTAGGACTGAGTGAACTAATACCAGAAAGCCAACATCATGAAACTGTGAACGACACAGGCGTTGGGACCTTAGAGCAGAAGGCCCACATGCCCATGTGAATGGGAACCTGGCAGGAGTGCCCTCACACCACTTAGCATGTATCAGAAAATGTGGGAACCCAGCACTTAGGTCCTGATCCCAGAGGGCCTCATCAGAGACGGGAGGAGGCTCCCAGCAGGCTCCAACTGCCACCAGAGGGCTGACGTCGTGAAGGCGGGGTGTGCCAGCCAGGCAGGAGTGACCTCAGAGAAGAGGGCCCACCTCACAGAAGTGTGAGGAACCCAACCAGGATCAGACTCTAAACAGAGGGCCCACATCACCAACGGTCTGGGAGTCAGGCAGGTGTCTGGGCAGGCACATTTAACTATAATTTCACACTAGGAAGAGGAATTAACCAAAGGGTCAGAGTGCCGTGCCAGACCCTGATTACAGCCTGAAGCAAACCTGCGGTTTAGTGGCCAGCTTACAAGGAAGCGAGTTAAGAAAGGATATCAGGGGCACTGTAATTCACAAACCTGCAGAGTTATAAATGACAGGTATTGGCAAAAATATATTGAAGTAAGTCTGCGAAGAGGACTTGAAAACGAGGTAGAATTGCAGGAATCATATTTCAGGAGATAGATTGGAATTACATTTACAGCATATGAAAAGCGGCAGATCTTTGACAGTGATGCACTTGGACAAAAGGTGCATATACATTTTTTCCTGAATATATTCAGGAAAAAACGCATATGCCTTTTTCGGCCAACCAAGCACTCGAGCAACGGAAATCCGCACTAAAATGAAGTCTCATTTCCCATTCGTCAAAAGGGCCATCTGAAAAAAGTGTAAAAACCGGAAACACAGGAGAGGCCACGGAGAACAGGGAGCCTTGTTATGCTGATGGGCGAGATGTAAATTGCCAACAGACACTCTGGATATGTTTATGGTGTATCCTGAAACATCTAAAAAACAAAGCTACAGAGCCTAGGGCACTGCCACTTATGGCCCTATAGTTTAGGAATATTAAAATCAACAAGACACAGCCAACACAAAATTTAAGGCTGCTGTGTTTACAAGAACCTCGAGTCCAGTACAAATTAAATATCCCAGAAAGAAAAAAATGGATAAAGAAGTTGTGCTACTTACGTACATCAGAATATCACTCAGCAGTGAAATCAATGTCATCAGGCCTGTAGCAGCAAATTGAGTGGATTTAAGTATGATGATTCTAAGAGAAATATGTCACACAGAGAAAGATAATTATCATACGATATCACTAATAGAGGGCGTGTAAACTTGGCTACACATAAGCTGAATTACAAAAGGGAACAGAGTCTCACATTTAGATAAAAACTTATGCTTGCTTAAGGGGAAAGTTGAGTTGGGGTGCTGTATAAAACCAGAGATTGAAATTAGCACACATACCGTTCCATAAGCCAAATATGTAATAGACAAGACCTACTCTTTGCTCAACGAAATAGACTCATCCATGGTGTATCACCACACACCTGTTAGAATGGGCATCATCAGAAAATCTACAAACAACAAATGCTGGAAAGGGTGTGGAGATAAGGAACCCTCTTCCACTATTGTTGGGAATGTAAATTGATACAGTCACTGTGGAGAACATAATGGAGTTTCTTATAAAACTAACAATAGAATTACCATATGATACAGCAATCCCACTACTGGGCATATACCCAGACAAAACCATAAATCAAAAAGAGACATTCACCGCAATGTTCATTGCATCACTATTTACACTATCCAGGTAATGGAAGCAACCTAAATGCCCACAGACAGACGAATGCATAAAGATGTGGTACATATATAAAATGGAATATTACTAAGCCATAAAAAGGAATGAAATTGGGTCATTTGTAGAGACGTTGATGGATCTAGAGACTGTCATACAGAGTGAAGTAAGTCAGAAAGAGAAAAACAAAACAAATCTTGTATAATAATGCATATATGTGGAGCCTAGAACAATTGTACAGATGAACCATTTTGCAAGGCAGAAATAGAGCAACAGATGTAGACAACAAACGTATGGACACCAAAGTGGGAAAGCTGTTGGGGGGGTGGTGGTGGGAGGAGTTGAGAGATTGGGATTGGCATGTATACATTTATATGTATAAAATAGATAACCAATAAGAACCTGCTGTCTAAAAAATAAAACAAAATTAAAAATTAAAAAAATAAAATTAAAAGAAGTAAAACAGAAAAAATATTCTGCCCTTCACATACATGTATTTATATGAATAAATTATTTCCATGCATATATCTGTAAATACAGAAAAGAGGAATAAAATCTACCTTGAACCAAAAACGAAAAAAAGAAAAAGGAAAAGAGAACCCACCAGTTACACAGAGGAAAATCGTATCAGGGCACTTGCTCCAGTTGTAAACAATTCTGAAGTTGGTCAGTGGTGGGGAGTCATCTCCCATTCAGCCATCATGCTCCTCGCAACAAGCGTCCTCACTGCAAAGCTGGGGGACCGTGCCGAGGCATCTGTGAATAAACGTGGGCCGAGCCCCAGGTCAGCTGCTGCTGAAATATTCCCACCCTTCCCAGGTAAAACACCTGAATATGTACAAGGACTTGAAAGCCTAGAGGAAGGGCCATGGAACCACATGAGGGACAGCATGCCAGCCGACTTGCTGCTTGCAGGCCAGCCAGGATGGTCCTGGCCCTGGGTACTCTTCTGGAAGCTTTCCATTTCGCTGCCTGAGATACCCCTGCTGTCCCGGCCCCCACTGCTTTCTTTCTTCCTCACCTCTGCCCAGGGAGAAATTTCAGCGGCAGCTATGGGTGACACATCCTCTTCTTTAGCAGGTGGCATCTTGGCAACTGCTGCAGAAAATCCAGCAGAGCCCCACTCACACTGGGCCACCCACAAAGCCGTGTCCTCTCACTCCCTCCTACCAGCCCAGCCCCGAGACTGCTGACAGGACAGAGAAAATGGCGTCAGGCACAGCTGCAGGGGCTTTTGCTGCCTGGAGCGGTATTTATATTGATCTGAACCCAGGCACACCTGGGGAGGGCTGGCCGGCACGGTCAGGCTTCCCAGGCCAGCCAATAATCACCCCTCAGGAGCTCACAGTTGCCGAAAATGGAACTTGCTGAATCGGCCAGGTCCAAGGAACAGGTGTGGGCTCCTGAGAATCAGGATAGACAAGGGGCTGCAGCTCTGGCTTGTTTTCTAATCATATTATCTGGCCCATGAGTGGGAGACAACTTCAAGAAGACCCTCTCCTAATGAGAGGAACCCAGGAGTCAGGGAGAGGAGGGGTGGGTGGTGGGTGGAGATAGAGGCCTGGTGTCCCTGGTGCAGTGGAAGTCTCTGGAAGACCAGGTGGAGGGAGGCTTCACAGAGTGATGCCCAGGGTCACAGACCTGTTGGAGCTGCTGTTTGTTAGTTCAAGTCCTGCTCTGAGGTACTCTGTGTCAGATCTGAGCGACAGGTGAGCTGGGAGTGCTCTGCAATGAGAGCTATGTGCACGGTTCCTGTGTGCCCAGCCCTGCTACAGTACCTGCAAGGGTAGCACTGTATCATGGGAGGGGCCTGACCACGAGAGCCCCATGGGCTGCAGGGAACCTGCCCAGGGAACCCCATATCCTGGGAGGGGTCTGACCACGAGAGCCCCGTGGGCTGGGATGGGAGTGGGGTACCTGCTCGGGTGAGCTCCATATCCTGGGATTGTCCTGACCTCGAGAGCCCCATGGGCTGCTGGAGTCCTGGTAAAGGATATCAGGACAGTCAGTGAAGCCACTGAGGATATACCTCAAGTAGTTCCTAAATCCTACACCCTGCTGTTCATTCTACCAACCACCAGGAGTTGGTATTCTGTATTAGTCTTCAATGATGCCTTCTTTTGTATTCCATTAATCCCAGAGTCACAAGACATTTTCGCTTGTGAGTGGCAGGACTCAACGTACAACTAAAACAATACTTACGGGCCGTCTTGAACCAAGGGTTCAAAAATTCCCACACCATCTTTGGGGAAAGCTCAGCTAAAGACCAGAAGTTCTACCTCTGGAAAAGGAATCACCCCTTCAATATGCAGACGAAATTCTAATCGCCAGCCCTACTAAGGAGGCCTCTGAACTACCAAGCCAACAAAGGATAGAAGTTGTCCAAGAAAAAGCTCAAATATCACAGACTACGGTGACCTGCCTGGGCTTCATTCTCACAGAAGGTTGGAGAAGCCCATCCCAGGAAAGGGAAGAAACAATTTACAGCCTTACCCCTTTCTAAAACTAGAAGACAGCTTAGGGGTTCCTGGGGAGGCCAGGATTTACTGCTTCTGGATCCCTAACTACAGTCTACTAGCTGGGCCTCTATATGAAACACTGAAAGGAAAAGATGATGATCCTTTTGAATAGAATCCAGAAGTGGCCTTTCAAGAATGGAAAGAGCAGTCAATTCAGACCCTTGCCCTGGAACTCCCTAATTTAGCTAAACCCTTTGACCTTTACATTCCTGGTGAAAGGTGAATCGCCATTGGAGTATTAGTGCAAAAACTGGGACCACTTGAAATGGAACAATGCAAGAATGCCATCCAGGTAGGATAAACTATGGTCACCAAGGGGCTTGGCCCACCATGACATCTGGCCAAGATACTGGCGGTATCTAAAAACCTGGAAATCAGCAGCCCAAAAGGCCACCTCCCTCCTAAGGGAAAAGGACCCCACGTGGTGATCCTAACCCCCAACCACGCCCTGAAGTTACAGGGTTTGCTCCGTGGGCACACTGACCTCGAGTGAGGAGGCCCTCCAACTCCAACCTTCAGAGAGATAACCAGGGGCAAAGGGGCACCATGACGACTCGTGTGACCATCACTTGACCTGGAGTTTCTCTCATAAAACAGCAAGAGTGTGTCCCAAGAGTAGACTACTGCTTGCAGTACTTACTGCACCCAGAGGGGAGCAAATAATCTTGGCGGGAGAACTGTATATCATGCTGTCACCATAGAAAAGCCTACAGACACCGTGATGATGGTGGCCAATAAGACCGGCTGGACTCCTGTTTACTTCAAAAGGCTGTTGACTTAGTGGCCATCATGGTCCTTCATCACCACTGACCCTGGACTGCCTGGGAGTTGAGCGGGCAGGGTCCTGACACCTGGTGCTGTTTTTACGTTAATTCAGGGGCCTAATTGAAGAAAGCACAGACTACTGGTCAGAGCATCTAGGCTGGCAGAAACGGTCAGCCTAAGGTGGCCCAACAAACGTGGGGCAGGTTGAAACTGGACCTCACAGCGTCACTGTGCATCTCCTTCCTGGACGCTTAAAGGTCATTAGAATCTATAACACTTCCAATACTGGTTCTCAGGCGGACGAGTAAGGAGGCAGGAGGCCTGGGGAAAATCAACATCACCTGGAGGCTGCTGGGGAGAAGTTCTGACCCTCGTCCACGGGTATGAGGGCTCCTCAGTCACCAGTTACAGAAGAAGGGTCTGCACCCTCAGCACTCCAAGAATGAGGAAGGGGACAAAAGGCAGAAGAGGGGTTTGTCCCAGGCAAAGCCCCTTAAAAATCCCTGGGAGATAAAAATAGAATCTGGGCAATAAAATAAGTCTAACCATTTTTATCCTTTGTGCTTTGTCTAATTTCGCGTTCTCCTAGGGGCCCGCGTACAGAGGTTCCACACCCGGCACTTCAGACCAGATTTCCTAGTGCAGAATGGCTGGGTCGACACATCAGCTCCTGGGGTCCACTGCAGACTCCGCGATATAGAGCCTGAGCTCCAGCCAACCGGGCCCTCGAGAGTTCCACTGCTTCCCTCCCACTGACTCTGACAGGATCTCTACACAGCAGCCCAGCCCACAGCCCACAGGGTAGCACATGCTCTCACCTCTCCATTCTCTAATCAAAATATAAAGTTTCCTTTGCTTCTGAACCAAACTCAGTCTCAATCTGTTGGCTCCAATGACACTGGACAGGGGGACACTTGTTGGGGTCCAGTCTGGAGGATCAGTAACAGAAATTGAGAACATTGTAACTTCAATGAACAGATGTGTGGGCCAAACTGTAATTAACATAGAACAGTGTATAAGGCTCGGGTAAAATAAGATGTTTCTAACACTTCCATTTGATATTTCCATCACTTTATTATAAGCAAGTTCAGTGAAAAGGTTTGTCTTCTTTGTCAGGTCAATATTAGAGAAACAAAGTGATTTCTTTCCAAGGATGTACATCTAATAATCTTGGTTAAAGCTTCAATCTTGTTTTAAATGCCTTTCCATTGAAAATGATACCTCTCTTTCAGCTCCCCCATTTATGAGAAGTATAAAATCTTATACTTTATTATTACCAAAGGGGAAAGGTGGGAGGACGGATAAATTAACAGTTTGGGATTAACACATACACACAGCTGTGTATAAAATCGATCAGCAACAAGGAACTACTGTATAGCACAGGGAACTACACTCAATATTTTGCAATAACCTATAAGGGGAAATAATCTGAAAAAGAATAGATATTTTAATTGACATCATCTATCAATGACAGTTAAAATGGAACCTAAGGGAAGCTGGTGGTGAGTGCTTCTGACCCTGAAGTCTTCAATCATCTAAAGTTTGGACTCTGCCTACTTCCCAAGGCCCTTAATGAACATATGTGTAGCCGTAGCTTAAAAAATTCCCCAGTTTGGGTTGCGGAGAGACACTGATTTTGAAAAAGCCCTGGTGTTCTCCTCACATGAATGGGACCCTTCCTACAGCTAAAACATGCCTGTCCCACCCAGAGGATGGTATACCATCTAATCGGGAAGAGTTTGGAAAAGGCATCTCATCTCCTCATCTCCTGGTGCTCGGGTTCACCCCTCCAGCATCTTTACTAACAGTCTCCCCACTTGGAGATGTCAGCACTGTCAACATCCTGTTGTGTACAGTTTGGAATTTGTCCAGAGGATGAAGCGGAAGGAGGAGGAACAATGAGAGACAAGTCCTAGGTGTTCGGACAGGCACATGTCATTCTAATTTCCAATCAGGAAGATGAATTGACCAAAGGCTAGTGTTGCCCATGGAAACAGAATAGGGCTTGAGGAAATCCCGCTGCTTTGTGGCCAGTTCGCATAAACACAAGTTGAAAAATGCAACTCAGGGGCACTAAAATTCATTAAACTGCAGAGCTGAAAATATCTATCACTGAAAAATGTCTTGAGAAAAGTCAGAGAAAAGGACTTGTAAGCAACGGAGAATGGCAGGAAAGGGATTGGAAAAGGTAGAAAGGACTCGCCATTAAGCACAAGAAAAGGGGCTGAACATTGCCAACATTGCAGTTGGCCAAAAAGGGAGTATGCGTCTTTTTCTGTATATATTCAAGAAAAGGGCATACATATTTTTAGCCAACCAAACAGGTGGGCACTGGAAATCAATACTACAAAAGATATCACCTTGCATCAGTCAGAAGAGCTGTCCTCATAAAGTGTAAACACCAGAAATGCAGGACAGGGCAAGGAGAAAAGGGAGCCCTGAGAGACTTATAGTGGAAATGTATATTGCCAACGATCACTCTGGAGAAGTGTATTGTGTTTACTAAAGCATCTAAAAAATGAGCTACCGAGCACAGGGCACTTGCACTCATGGACGTATATCTTGGGAAAAACAAAAATCGAGAGGACACAGGCACCCCAATGTCTACCGCCTCTCTGTTTAAAAGATCTTTGAATAGGATATAACATAAATGTCTCTGGAGGGAAAAAATGGATAGAGATGTGGTACTTATATAGAGCGGAATATTACTCAGCCAGGAAATCAATGAAATATGGCAATTTGTAACAACTCCAGAGGAGTTACATATGATCATACAAAGCCACATAATACTAAAAGAAAAAGACATAAGATATCACTAATACATGGAATGTAAACTTGGTTATGCATGAACTGAATTACAAAACAGAACGGGGTCTCAAATTTAGAAAACAAACTTATGCTTGCTTAAGGGGAAAGGTGAGCTTGGGTGCAGCATAAAAATAGAGATTGAAATTAGCACAGATACCGTTCATTAAGCCAAATATGTAATACACAAAACCTACTCCTTGGTCAACGAAATGGACTAAACACACCATATTCAGCACCTAGGAATATACATGACTTATAAGAGTCTTAAAACGTATCGATTTATATATCTCCGTAAGAGAAGCATGTCTACAGCAACATAAATGCAGCAGTTAAAATCAGTTAAATCCCATTATCAAAATAAATTTCAAAAACAAAACACAATGACAGTGAAATAGAGAGCAATTCTTAAATAATTCATTCAGGGCTTGTGAAGCAACCAGGATTTACCACATCCACACCCAGAGCTGGGTGAGATAGAAGACTGGACACGTGGGGCCGATAGGATTGGTGAGGTCCGGTGAGCCAATGCAGACCCTTTGAAGTAACACTGCATGGTACCCATTCCAAGGGTCCCAACTCTCCAGGTTTAAGGGAATCTCCCTTCAGCTAAAACTGACATGGGGACCCAGAGTATGGTCCACCACGTGATCGGGAAACGTTTTTAAATGCATCTCACTTTTCGTCCCCTGGTACTCGGGTTCACCATTCCAGACGCCTTACTAACACTCTCCCTACTTGGAGATTCAGTGCCTTTAATCTCCTGTTAACTCATTTTGCAATTTCTGCGGAAGATGAACAGGAATAGGGAGAACCAATGAGAGACTAGCTGTAGGTGTAGGGGGAGGCTCCCAGCACGCTCCAACTGCAACCAGAGGGTCCATGTGGCCAATGCGACGTGTGCCAGCCAGGCAGGAGTGACCTCAGAGCAGAGGGTCTTCCTCCCAGAAGTGTGAGGAATCCTGCCAGGATCAGACTCTCAGCAGAGGGCCCATATCACCAAGGGGATGGGAACCAGGCAGGAGTGTCCTCACACCAGTGGGGCCACATCAATAAAAGGTGAGGAAACCGGCACATGTGGCCTCAAACCAGAGGACCTACGTCATAAAGGAGCAGGGAGTGAGGCAGGTAGGATGAGCCTCACAACACAGGGTCCAAAGAATAAAAAAGGTGAGGAATCCCGCACTTGGAACCTCCAGGCAGGCGGCCAGGAGAAGCGAGGCTATGGGATCCAGGCAGGAGTGAACTCACACCAGAGGGCCCTCATCAAGAAACTGTGAGCAACGCAGGCATTGGGATCTCAGAGCAGAAGGCCCACATTCCCATGTAGTTCGAAACCTGGCAGGAGTGTACTCGCACCACAGGGCACACATCAGAAAATTTTGGGAGCCCGGCAGTTAGGGCCTGACGCCAGAGGGCCCACATTACCCAGGGAAGGAGACTCCCAGCAGGTACCAACTCCCAACTGAGGGCCCACGTCGCCAAGGTGACGTGTGCCAGCCAGGCAGGAGTTATCTCAAAGCAGAGCGCCTACCTTAATGAAGGATGAGGAAGCCAGCCAGGATAAGACCCTCACCAGAGAGCGCACATCACCATGGGGATCGGAACAAGGCAGAAGTGTCCTCACACCAGTGTGGCCACATAAGAGAAAGGTGAGGATCCCAGCACATGTGGCCTAAACCAGAGGACCCACAACACCAAGGTGCTCGGAGTGAGGCAGGCAGGAGTAGCCTCACAACACAGGGCCCATAGAATAATAAATGTGAAATCCAGCAGTTTGAACCTACCAGCAGGCGGCCCAGAGCACCGAGCTATGGGATCCAGGCCGCAGTGAACTCACAACAGTGGGCCCACATCATGAAACTGTGAGCAACTGAGCCATCGGAACCTCAGAGCAGAAGGCCCACATTCCCAAGGGGTTGGGAACCTGGCAGGAGTTTACTCGCACCACAGGGCTCACATCACAAAATTTTGGGAGCCCGGGAGTTAAGGCCTGATGCAAGAGAGCCCTCCTTACCGAGGGGTGGAGACTCCCAGCAGGCAACAAATCCCAACTGAGGGCCCAGGTCGCCAAGGTGACGTGTGCCAGCCATGCAGGAGTGACCTCACCACAGAGGGCCTACCTCACAGAAGGGTGAGGAAACCAGCCAGGATAAGACTCTCACCAGAGTGTCCACATCACCAAGGGGATCAGCACCAGGCAGGAGGGTCCTCACGCCAGTGTGGCCACATCATAGAAAGGTGAGGAGCCCAGAACATGTGGCCTAAATCAGAGGGCCCACATCTCCAAGGGGCTAGGATTGAGGCAGGAAGGAGCAGCCTCACAACACAGAGCCCATACAATCAACAATGTGAGGAATCTAGCAGTTGGAACCTGCCAGCAGGCGGCCCAGAGAACGGAGTCTATGGGATCAGGGCCACAGTGAACTCACAACAGAGGGCCCACATCATGAGACTGTGAGCAACCGAGCCGTTCGGACCTCAGAGCAGAAGGCCCACATCCCCATGGGGATGGGAACCAGGCAGGAGTGTCATCGCACCACTTAGCACGAATCAGAAAATGTGGGAAGCCAGCAGTTAGGGCCTGAGGGCAGAGGGCCTTCATCACTGAGGGGATGAGGCTCCCAGCAGGCTCCAACTGCCACCATAGGGCCGACGTCACCAAGGCAGGCTGTGCCAGCCAGGCAAGAGTGACCTCAAAGCAGAGGGCCATCCTTCCAGAAGTGTGAAGAGTTCAGACAGGATCAGATTCTCACAAGAGAGACCACATCACCAAGGGGATGGAAACCAGGCAGGAGTGGCCTCACACCAGTGGGGCCACATCAGCGAAAGGTGAGGAACGCAGCACATGTGGCCTCAATTAAGGGGACACACATCACGAAGGGGCTGGGAGTGAGGCATGCAGGAGGAGACTCACAACAGAAGGCCCATAGAATAACAAAGGTGAGTAATCCCGCAGTTGGAACCTCCAAGTATCTGGCCCAGAGCACCGAGGCTATGGGATCCATGCTGGAGTGAACTCACAGCAGAGGGCCCACATTCTGACACTGTGAGCAACCCAGACGTTGGGACCTCAGAGCAAAAAGCCCACATCCCCATGGGGATGAGACCCTGGCAGGAGTGTACTCGCACTACAAGGCGCACATCAGAAAATTTTGGGAGCCCAGGAGTTCGGGCCTGACGCCAGAGGGCCCTCATTACCGAGGAGAGGAGACTCCCAGCAGGCACCAACACCCAAGTGAGGGCCCACGTCGCCAAGGTGACGTATGCCAGCCAGGCAGGACTGACCTCACAGCAGAGGGCCTACCTCACAGAAGGGTGAGGAACCCAGCCAGGATCAGACTCTCACCAGAGAGCCCACATCACCAAGGGGATCAGAACAAGGCAGGAGTATACTCACACCATTGTGGCCACATTAGAGAAAGGTGAGGAACCCAGAACATGTGGCCTAAACCAGAGGATCCACATCTCAAAGGGGCTCAGAGTGAGGCAGGCAGGAGTAGCCTCAAAACACAGGGCCCATAGAACAAAAAAGCCGAGGAATCCAGCACTTTGAACCTCCCAGCAGGTGGCCCAGAGCACCCAGTCTATGGGATCCAGGTCTCAGTGAACTCACAGCAGGGGTCCCACATCATCAAACTGTGAACAACCCAGCCGGTGGGACCTCAGAGCAGAAGGTCCACATCCCCATGGGGATGGGAACCTCACAGGAGTTTCCTTGCACCACTTAGCATGATTCAGAAAATGTGGGAAGCCAGCAGTTAGGGTCTGGCGCCAGAGGGCCCTCATCACTGAGGGAAGGAATCTCCCAGCAGGCACCAACTTCCACCTGACGGCTGACGTTGCCAAGTCACTGTGTGCCAGCCAGGCAGGAGTGACCACAGAGCAGAGGGCCGACCTCACAGAAGTGTGAGGAACACAACCAGGATCAGACTCCCACCAGAGGGCCCACATCAACAAGGGGATGGAAACCAGGCAGGAGTCTCCTCACACCAGTGGGGCCATATCAGCGAAAGGTCAGGAACACAGCACATGTGGCCTCAAACAAGGGGACACACATCACGAAGGGGCTAGGAGTGAGGCATGCAGGAGGAGACTCACAAGAGAGGGCCCATAGAATAAAAAAGGCGAGGAATCCAGGAGTTGGAAACTCCAGGCAGGCGGCCCAGAGCACCGACCCTATGGGATACAGGCTGGAGTGAACTCACAGCAAAGGGCTAACATCATGAAACTGCGAGCAACCCAGCCCTTGGGACCACAGAACAGAAGTCCCACATGCCCATGTGGATGGGAACCTGGCAGGGGTGTCATCGCACCACTGGGCTCACATCAGAAAAGGTGTGGAGTCCAGCACTTAGGGCCTGACACCAGAGGGCCCTCATCATTGAGGGGAGGAGGCCCCAGCACGCTCCAACTGCCACCAGAGTGCACACGTCGCCAAGGCGACGTGTGCCAGCCAGGCAGGATTGATCTCACAGCAAAGGGCCCACATCATGAAAGTGTGAGCAACCCAGGCGTTGGGACCTCACAATAGAAGGCCCACATCCTCATGGGGATGGGAACCTGGCAAGAGTGTCATCGCACCACTGGGCGAACATCAGAAAATGCAGGGAGCCCAGCAGTTAGGGCCTGACGCCACTAGGCCCTCATCACCGAGGGGAGGAGGCTCCCAGCAAGCTCCATCTGCAACCAGTGGGTCCATGTGGCCAAATCGACATGTGCCAGCCAGGCAGGAGTGACCTCACAGCAGAGGTCCCACCTCCCAGAATTGTAAGGAGTTCAGCCAGGGTCAGACTCTCACCAGAGGGCCAACATCACCAAGGGGATGGGAACCAGGCAGGAGTGTCCTTACACCAGTGGGGCCACATCACTAAAAGGTGAGGAAACCGGCACATGTGACCTCAAACCAGAGGACCTACAACACCAAGGGGCTGGCAGTAAGGCAGTCAGGAGGAGCCTCACAACACAGGGCCCAACGAATAAAAAAGTTGAGGAATCCAGGAGTTGGAACCTCCCAGTAGGCGGCCCAGAGCACAGAGGCTATGGGATCTAGGCATGAGTGAACTAACACCAGAGAGCCAACATCATGAAACTGTGAGCAACCCAGGCGTTTGGACCTCAGAGCAGAAAGCCCACATCCCCATGGGGATGGGAACCATACAGGAGTGTCCTGGCACCACTGGGCTCACATCAGAAAATATGGGGAGCCCAGCAGTTAGAGCCTGATGCCAGAGGGCCCTCATCACAGAGGAGAGGAGTTCCCCCGCAGGCTCCAACTGCCACCAGAGGCCCGACGTCACCAAGGCAACTGGAGCAAGCCAGGCACGAGTTACCTCACAGCAGAGGGCCCACCTCACAGAAGGGTGAGGAACCCAGCCAGGATCAGACTCTCACCAGAGGGCCCATATCACCAAGGGGATGGGAACCAGGCAGGAGTGTCCTCACACCAGTTGGGCCACATCATCGAAAGGTGAGGGATCCAGCACATGTGACCTCAAACCAGAGGACACACATCACCATGGGGCTCGGAATGAGGAAGGCAGGAGGAGCCTCAAAACACAGGGCCGAGAGAATAAAAAAGGTGAGGAATCCCGCAGTTGGAAATTCCAAGCAGGTGGCACAGAGCATCGAGGCTATGGGATCCATGCCAGAGTGAACTCACAGCAGAGGGCCCACATTCTGACACTGTGAGCAACCCAGCCGTTGGGACCTCGGAGCAGAGCGCCCACATCCCCACGGGGATGGGACCCTGGCATGAGTGTACTCGCACCACAGGGCGCACCTCAGAGAATTTTGGGAGCCCATGAGTTACGGCCTGAAGCCAGAGGGCCCTAATTACCGAGGGGAGGAGACACCCAGCAGGCACCAACTCCCAACTGAGGGCCCACAGTGCCAAGGTGACGTGTGCCAGCCAGGCAGGAGTGACCACAAAGCAGAGGGCCCACCTCCCAGAAGTGTGAGGAATCCAGCCAGGATCAGACTGTCACCAGAGGGCCCACATCACCAAGGGGATGGGAACCAGGCAGCAGTGTCCTCACACCAGTGGGGCCACATCAGCGAAAGGTGAGGAACACAGCACATGTGGCCTCAAATAAGGGGACACACATCAGGAAGGCGCTGGGAGTGAGGCATGCAGGAGGAGACTCACAACAGAGGGCCCATAGAATACAAAAGGTGAGGAATCCAGGAGTTGGAAACTCCAGGCAGGCGGCCCAGAACACCGACGCTATGGGATACAGGCCGGAGTGAACTCACAGCAAAGGGCCCACATCATGAAACTGTGAGCAACCCAGCCGTTGGGACAACAGAACAGACGTCCCACATGCCCATGGGGATGGGAATCAGAAAGGAGTTCCTCGCACCACTGGGCACACATCAGAAAAAGTGTGGAGCCCAGCACTTAGGGCCTGACACCAGAGGGCCCTCATCACTGAAGGGAGGAGGCCCCAGCACGATCCAACTGCCACCAGAGTGCCCACATCGCCAAGGTGACGTGTGCCAGCCAGGCAGGATTGATCTCACAGCAGAGGGCCCACATCATGAAAGTGTGAGCAACCCAGCCGTTGGGACCTCAGAATAGAAGGCCCACATCCCCATGGGGACGGGAACCTGGAAGGAGTGTCATCGCACCACTGGGCGCACATCAGAAAGTGTGGGGAGCCCAGCAGTTAGGGCCTAATGCCACTGGGCCCTCATCACCGAGGGGAGGAGTCTCCCAGCAAGCTCCATCTGCAACCAGTGGGCCCATGTGGCAAAGGCGACGTGTGCCAGCCAGGCAGGAGTGACCTCACAGCCGAGGTCCCACCTCCCAGAAGTGTGAGGAATCCAGCCAGGATCAGACTCTCACCAGAGGGCCCATAGCACAAAGGGGATGGGAATCAGGCAGGAGTGTCCTCACACCAGTAGGCCCACATCAATAAAGGTGAGGAAACCGGCACATGTGGCCTCAAACCAGAGGACCTACATCACAGAGGGGCTGGGAGTGAGGCAGGCAGGGGGAGCCTGAGAACAGAGGGCCCAAAGAATAAAAAAGGTGGGAATCCAGCAGTTGGAAGCTACCAGCAGGCAGCTCAGAGCACAGAGTCTATGGGATCTAGGACTGAGTGAACTAATACCAGAAAGCCAACATCATGAAACTGTGAACGACACAGGCGTTGGGACCTTAGAGCAGAAGGCCCACATGCCCATGTGAATGGGAACCTGGCAGGAGTGCCCTCACACCACTTAGCATGTATCAGAAAATGTGGGAACCCAGCACTTAGGTCCTGATCCCAGAGGGCCTCATCAGAGACGGGAGGAGGCTCCCAGCAGGCTCCAACTGCCACCAGAGGGCTGACGTCGTGAAGGCGGGGTGTGCCAGCCAGGCAGGAGTGACCTCAGAGAAGAGGGCCCACCTCACAGAAGTGTGAGGAACCCAACCAGGATCAGACTCTAAACAGAGGGCCCACATCACCAACGGTCTGGGAGTCAGGCAGGTGTCTGGGCAGGCACATTTAACTATAATTTCACACTAGGAAGAGGAATTAACCAAAGGGTCAGAGTGCCGTGCCAGACCCTGATTACAGCCTGAAGCAAACCTGCGGTTTAGTGGCCAGCTTACAAGGAAGCGAGTTAAGAAAGGATATCAGGGGCACTGTAATTCACAAACCTGCAGAGTTATAAATGACAGGTATTGGCAAAAATATATTGAAGTAAGTCTGCGAAGAGGACTTGAAAACGAGGTAGAATTGCAGGAATCATATTTCAGGAGATAGATTGGAATTACATTTACAGCATATGAAAAGCGGCAGATCTTTGACAGTGATGCACTTGGACAAAAGGTGCGTATACATTTTTTCCTGAATATATTCAGGAAAAAACGCATATGCCTTTTTTGGCCAACCAAGCACTCGAGCAACGGAAATCCGCACTAAAATGAAGTCTCATTTCCCATTCGTCAAAAGGGCCATCTGAAAAAAGTGTAAAAACCAGAAACACAGGAGAGGCCACGGAGAACAGGGAGCCTTGTTATGCTGATGGGCGAGATGTAAATTGTCAACAGACACTCTGGATATGTTTATGGTGTATCCTGAAACATCTAAAAAACAAAGCTACAGAGCCTAGGGCACTGCCACTTATGGCCCTATAGTTTAGGAATATTAAAATCAACAAGACACAGCCAACACAAAATTTAAGGCTGCTGTGTTTACAAGAACCTCGAGTCCAGTACAAATTAAATATCCCAGAAAGAAAAAAATGGATAAAGAAGTTGTGCTACTTACGTACATCAGAATATCACTCAGCAGTGAAATCAATGTCATCAGGCCTGTAGCAGCAAATTGAGTGGATTTAAGTATGATGATTCTAAGAGAAATATGTCACACAGAGAAAGATAATTATCATACGATATCACTAATAGAGGGCGTGTAAACTTGGCTACACATAAGCTGAATTACAAAAGGGAACAGAGTCTCACATTTAGATAAAAACTTATGCTTGCTTAAGGGGAAAGTTGAGTTGGGGTGCTGTATAAAACCAGAGATTGAAATTAGCACACATACCGTTCCATAAGCCAAATATGTAATAGACAAGACCTACTCTTTGCTCAACGAAATAGACTCATCCATGGTGTATCACCACACACCTGTTAGAATGGGCATCATCAGAAAATCTACAAACAACAAATGCTGGAAAGGGTGTGGAGATAAGGAACCCTCTTCCACTATTGTTGGGAATGTAAATTGATACAGTCACTGTGGAGAACATAATGGAGTTTCTTATAAAACTAACAATAGAATTACCATATGATACAGCAATCCCACTACTGGGCATATACCCAGACAAAACCATAAATCAAAAAGAGACATTCACCGCAATGTTCATTGCATCACTATTTACACTATCCAGGTAATGGAAGCAACCTAAATGCCCACAGACAGACGAATGCATAAAGATGTGGTACATATATAAAATGGAATATTACTAAGCCATAAAAAGGAATGAAATTGGGTCATTTGTAGAGACGTTGATGGATCTAGAGACTGTCATACAGAGTGAAGTAAGTCAGAAAGAGAAAAACAAAACAAATCTTGTATAATAATGCATATATGTGGAGCCTAGAACAATTGTACAGATGAACCATTTTGCAAGGCAGAAATAGAGCAACAGATGTAGACAACAAACGTATGGACACCAAAGTGGGAAAGCTGTTGGGGGGGTGGTGGTGGGAGGAGTTGAGAGATTGGGATTGGCATGTATACATTTATATGTATAAAATAGATAACCAATAAGAACCTGCTGTCTAAAAAATAAAACAAAATTAAAAATTAAAAAAATAAAATTAAAAGAAGTAAAACAGAAAAAATATTCTGCCCTTCACATACATGTATTTATATGAATAAATTATTTCCATGCATATATCTGTAAATACAGAAAAGAGGAATAAAATCTACCTTGAACCAAAAACGAAAAAAAGAAAAAGGAAAAGAGAACCCACCAGTTACACAGAGGAAAATCGTATCAGGGCACTTGCTCCAGTTGTAAACAATTCTGAAGTTGGTCAGTGGTGGGGAGTCATCTCCCATTCAGCCAGCATGCTCCTCGCAACAAGCGTCCTCATTGCAAAGCTGGGGGACCGTGCCGAGGCATCTGTGAATAAACGTGGGCCGAGCCCCAGGTCAGCTGCTGCTGAAATGTTCCCACCCTTCCCAGGTAAAACACCTGAATATGTACAAGGACTTGAAAGCCTAGAGGAAGGGCCATGGAACCACATGAGGGACAGCATGCCAGCCGACTTGCTGCTTGCAGGCCAGCCAGGATGGTCCTGGCCCTGGGTACTCTTCTGGAAGCTTTCCATTTCGCTGCCTGAGATACCCCTGCTGTCCCGGCCCCCACTGCTTTCTTCCTTCCTCACCTCTGCCCAGGGAGAAATTTCAGCGGCAGGTGTGGGTGACACATCCTCTTCTTTAGCAGGTGGCATCTTGGCAACTGCTGCAGAAAATCCAGCAGAGCCCCACTCACACTGGGCCACCCACAAAGCCGTGTCCTCTCACTCCCTCCCACCAGCCCAGCCCCGAGACTGCTGACAGGGCAGAGAAAATGGCGTCAGGCACAGCTGCAGGGGCTTTTGCTGCCTGGAGCGGTATTTATATTGATCTGAACCCAGGCACACCTGGGGAGGGCTGGCCGGCACGGTCAGGCTTCCCAGGCCAGCCAATAATCACCCCTCAGGAGCTCACAGTTGCCGAAAATGGAACTTGCTGAATCGGCCAGGTCCAAGGAACAGGTGTGGGCTCCTGAGAATCAGGATAGACAAGGGGCTGCAGCTCTGGCTTGTTTTCTAATCATATTATCTGGCCCATGAGTGGGAGACAACTTCAAGAAGACCCTCTCCTAATGAGAGGAACCCAGGAGTCAGGGAGAGGAGGGGTGGGTGGTGGGTGGAGATAGAGGCCTGGTGTCCCTGGTGCAGTGGAAGTCTCTGGAAGACCAGGTGGAGGGAGGCTTCACAGAGTGATGCCCAGGGTCACAGACCTGTTGGAGCTGCTGTTTGTTAGTTCAAGTCCTGCTCTGAGGTACTCTGTGTCAGATCTGAGCGACAGGTGAGCTGGGAGTGCTCTGCAATGAGAGCTATGTGCACGGTTCCTGTGTGCCCAGCCCTGCTACAGTACCTGCAAGGGTAGCACTGTATCATGGGAGGGGCCTGACCACGAGAGCCCCATGGGCTGCAGGGAACCTGCCTAGGGAACCCCATATCCTGGGAGGGGTCTGACCACGAGAGCCCCGTGGGCTGGGATGGGAGTGGGGTACCTGCTCGGGTGAGCTCCATATCCTGGGATTGTCCTGACCTCGAGAGCCCCATGGGCTGCTGGAGTCCTGGTAAAGGATATCAGGACAGTCAGTGAAGCCACCGAGGATATACCTCAAGTAGTTCCTAAATCCTACACCCTGCTGTTCATTCTACCAACCACCAGGAGTTGGTATTCTGTATTAGTCTTCAATGATGCCTTCTTTTGTATTCCATTAATCCCAGAGTCACAAGACATTTTCGCTTGTGAGTGGCAGGACTCAACGTACAACTAAAACAATACTTACGGGCCGTCTTGAACCAAGGGTTCAAAAATTCCCACACCATCTTTGGGGAAAGCTCAGCTAAAGACCAGAAGTTCTACCTCTGGAAAAGGAATCACCCCTTCAATATGCAGACGAAATTCTAATCGCCAGCCCTACTAAGGAGGCCTCTGAACTACCAAGCCAACAAAGGATAGAAGTTGTCCAAGAAAAAGCTCAAATATCACAGACTACGGTGACCTGCCTGGGCTTCATTCTCACAGAAGGTTGGAGAAGCCCATCCCAGGAAAGGGAAGAAACAATTTACAGCCTTACCCCTTTCTAAAACTAGAAGACAGCTTAGGGGTTCCTGGGGAGGCCAGGATTTACTGCTTCTGGATCCCTAACTACAGTCTACTAGCTGGGCCTCTATATGAAACACTGAAAGGAAAAGATGATGATCCTTTTGAATAGAATCCAGAAGTGGCCTTTCAAGAATGGAAAGAGCAGTCAATTCAGACCCTTGCCCTGGAACTCCCTAATTTAGCTAAACCCTTTGACCTTTACATTCCTGGTGAAAGGTGAATCGCCATTGGAGTATTAGTGCAAAAACTGGGACCACTTGAAATGGAACAATGCAAGAATGCCATCCAGGTAGGATAAACTATGGTCACCAAGGGGCTTGGCCCACCATGACATCTGGCCAAGATACTGGCGGTATCTAAAAACCTGGAAATCAGCAGCCCAAAAGGCCACCTCCCTCCTAAGGGAAAAGGACCCCACGTGGTGATCCTAACCCCCAACCACGCCCTGAAGTTACAGGGTTTGCTCCGTGGGCACACTGACCTCGAGTGAGGAGGCCCTCCAACTCCAACCTTCAGAGAGATAACCAGGGGCAAAGGGGCACCATGACGACTCGTGTGACCATCACTTGACCTGGAGTTTCTCTCATAAAACAGCAAGAGTGTGTCCCAAGAGTAGACTACTGCTTGCAGTACTTACTGCACCCAGAGGGGAGCAAATAATCTTGGCGGGAGAACTGTATATCATGCTGTCACCATAGAAAAGCCTACAGACACCGTGATGATGGTGGCCAATAAGACCGGCTGGACTCCTGTTTACTTCAAAAGGCTGTTGACTTAGTGGCCATCATGGTCCTTCATCACCACTGACCCTGGACTGCCTGGGAGTTGAGCGGGCAGGGTCCTGACACCTGGTGCTGTTTTTACGTTAATTCAGGGGCCTAATTGAAGAAAGCACAGACTACTGGTCAGAGCATCTAGGCTGGCAGAAACGGTCAGCCTAAGGTGGCCCAACAAACGTGGGGCAGGTTGAAACTGGACCTCACAGCGTCACTGTGCATCTCCTTCCTGGACGCTTAAAGGTCATTAGAATCTATAACACTTCCAATACTGGTTCTCAGGCGGACGAGTAAGGAGGCAGGAGGCCTGGGGAAAATCAACATCACCTGGAGGCTGCTGGGGAGAAGTTCTGACCCTCGTCCACGGGTATGAGGGCTCCTCAGTCACCAGTTACAGAAGAAGGGTCTGCACCCTCAGCACTCCAAGAATGAGGAAGGGGACAAAAGGCAGAAGAGGGGTTTGTCCCAGGCAAAGCCCCTTAAAAATCCCTGGGAGATAAAAATAGAATCTGGGCAATAAAATAAGTCTAACCATTTTTATCCTTTGTGCTTTGTCTAATTTCGCGTTCTCCTAGGGGCCCGCGTACAGAGGTTCCACACCCGGCACTTCAGACCAGATTTCCTAGTGCAGAATGGCTGGGTCGACACATCAGCTCCTGGGGTCCACTGCAGACTCCGCGATATAGAGCCTGAGCTCCAGCCAACCGGGCCCTCGAGAGTTCCACTGCTTCCCTCCCACTGACTCTGACAGGATCTCTACACAGCAGCCCAGCCCACAGCCCACAGGGTAGCACATGCTCTCACCTCTCCATTCTCTAATCAAAATATAAAGTTTCCTTTGCTTCTGAACCAAACTCAGTCTCAATCTGTTGGCTCCAATGACACTGGACAGGGGGACACTTGTTGGGGTCCAGTCTGGAGGATCAGTAACAGAAATTGAGAACATTGTAACTTCAATGAACAGATGTGTGGGCCAAACTGTAATTAACATAGAACAGTGTATAAGGCTCGGGTAAAATAAGATGTTTCTAACACTTCCATTTGATATTTCCATCACTTTATTATAAGCAAGTTCAGTGAAAAGGTTTGTCTTCTTTGTCAGGTCAATATTAGAGAAACAAAGTGATTTCTTTCCAAGGATGTACATCTAATAATCTTGGTTAAAGCTTCAATCTTGTTTTAAATGCCTTTCCATTGAAAATGATACCTCTCTTTCAGCTCCCCCATTTATGAGAAGTATAAAATCTTATACTTTATTATTACCAAAGGGGAAAGGTGGGAGGACGGATAAATTAACAGTTTGGGATTAACACATACACACAGCTGTGTATAAAATCGATCAGCAACAAGGAACTACTGTATAGCACAGGGAACTACACTCAATATTTTGCAATAACCTATAAGGGGAAATAATCTGAAAAAGAATAGATATTTTAATTGACATCATCTATCAATGACAGTTAAAATGGAACCTAAGGGAAGCTGGTGGTGAGTGCTTCTGACCCTGAAGTCTTCAATCATCTAAAGTTTGGACTCTGCCTACTTCCCAAGGCCCTTAATGAACATATGTGTAGCCGTAGCTTAAAAAATTCCCCAGTTTGGGTTGCGGAGAGACACTGATTTTGAAAAAGCCCTGGTGTTCTCCTCACATGAATGGGACCCTTCCTACAGCTAAAACATGCCTGTCCCACCCAGAGGATGGTATACCATCTAATCGGGAAGAGTTTGGAAAAGGCATCTCATCTCCTCATCTCCTGGTGCTCGGGTTCACCCCTCCAGCATCTTTACTAACAGTCTCCCCACTTGGAGATGTCAGCACTGTCAACATCCTGTTGTGTACAGTTTGGAATTTGTCCAGAGGATGAAGCGGAAGGAGGAGGAACAATGAGAGACAAGTCCTAGGTGTTCGGACAGGCACATGTCACTCTAATTTCCAATCAGGAAGATGAATTGACCAAAGGCTAGTGTTGCCCATGGAAACAGAATAGGGCTTGAGGAAATCCCGCTGCTTTGTGGCCAGTTCGCATAAACACAAGTTGAAAAATGCAACTCAGGGGCACTAAAATTCATTAAACTGCAGAGCTGAAAATATCTATCACTGAAAAATGTCTTGAGAAAAGTCAGAGAAAAGGACTTGTAAGCAACGGAGAATGGCAGGAAAGGGATTGGAAAAGGTAGAAAGGACTCGCCATTAAGCACAAGAAAAGGGGCTGAACATTGCCAACATTGCAGTTGGCCAAAAAGGGAGTATGCGTCTTTTTCTGTATATATTCAAGAAAAGGGCATACATATTTTTAGCCAACCAAACAGGTGGGCACTGGAAATCAATACTACAAAAGATATCACCTTGCATCAGTCAGAAGAGCTGTCCTCATAAAGTGTAAACACCAGAAATGCAGGACAGGGCAAGGAGAAAAGGGAGCCCTGAGAGACTTATAGTGGAAATGTATATTGCCAACGATCACTCTGGAGAAGTGTATTGTGTTTACTAAAGCATCTAAAAAATGAGCTACCGAGCACAGGGCACTTGCACTCATGGACGTATATCTTGGGAAAAACAAAAATCGAGAGGACACAGGCACCCCAATGTCTACCGCCTCTCTGTTTAAAAGATCTTTGAATAGGATATAACATAAATGTCTCTGGAGGGAAAAAATGGATAGAGATGTGGTACTTATATAGAGCGGAATATTACTCAGCCAGGAAATCAATGAAATATGGCAATTTGTAACAACTCCAGAGGAGTTACATATGATCATACAAAGCCACATAATACTAAAAGAAAAAGACATAAGATATCACTAATACATGGAATGTAAACTTGGTTATGCATGAACTGAATTACAAAACAGAACGGGGTCTCAAATTTAGAAAACAAACTTATGCTTGCTTAAGGGGAAAGGTGAGCTTGGGTGCAGCATAAAAATAGAGATTGAAATTAGCACAGATACCGTTCATTAAGCCAAATATGTAATACACAAAACCTACTCCTTGGTCAACGAAATGGACTAAACACACCATATTCAGCACCTAGGAATATACATGACTTATAAGAGTCTTAAAACGTATCGATTTATATATCTCCGTAAGAGAAGCATGTCTACAGCAACATAAATGCAGCAGTTAAAATCAGTTAAATCCCATTATCAAAATAAATTTCAAAAACAAAACACAATGACAGTGAAATAGAGAGCAATTCTTAAATAATTCATTCAGGGCTTGTGAAGCAACCAGGATTTACCACATCCACACCCAGAGCTGGGTGAGATAGAAGACTGGACACGTGGGGCCGATAGGATTGGTGAGGTCCGGTGAGCCAATGCAGACCCTTTGAAGTAACACTGCATGGTACCCATTCCAAGGGTCCCAACTCTCCAGGTTTAAGGGAATCTCCCTTCAGCTAAAACTGACATGGGGACCCAGAGTATGGTCCACCACGTGATCGGGAAACGTTTTTAAATGCATCTCACTTTTCGTCCCCTGGTACTCGGGTTCACCATTCCAGACGCCTTACTAACACTCTCCCTACTTGGAGATTCAGTGCCTTTAATCTCCTGTTAACTCATTTTGCAATTTCTGCGGAAGATGAACAGGAATAGGGAGAACCAATGAGAGACTAGCTGTAGGTGTAGGGGGAGGCTCCCAGCACGCTCCAACTGCAACCAGAGGGTCCATGTGGCCAATGCGACGTGTGCCAGCCAGGCAGGAGTGACCTCAGAGCAGAGGGTCTTCCTCCCAGAAGTGTGAGGAATCCTGCCAGGATCAGACTCTCAGCAGAGGGCCCATATCACCAAGGGGATGGGAACCAGGCAGGAGTGTCCTCACACCAGTGGGGCCACATCAATAAAAGGTGAGGAAACCGGCACATGTGGCCTCAAACCAGAGGACCTACGTCATAAAGGAGCAGGGAGTGAGGCAGGTAGGATGAGCCTCACAACACAGGGTCCAAAGAATAAAAAAGGTGAGGAATCCCGCACTTGGAACCTCCAGGCAGGCGGCCAGGAGAAGCGAGGCTATGGGATCCAGGCAGGAGTGAACTCACACCAGAGGGCCCTCATCAAGAAACTGTGAGCAACGCAGGCATTGGGATCTCAGAGCAGAAGGCCCACATTCCCATGTAGTTCGAAACCTGGCAGGAGTGTACTCGCACCACAGGGCACACATCAGAAAATTTTGGGAGCCCGGCAGTTAGGGCCTGACGCCAGAGGGCCCACATTACCCAGGGAAGGAGACTCCCAGCAGGTACCAACTCCCAACTGAGGGCCCACGTCGCCAAGGTGACGTGTGCCAGCCAGGCAGGAGTTATCTCAAAGCAGAGCGCCTACCTTAATGAAGGATGAGGAAGCCAGCCAGGATAAGACCCTCACCAGAGAGCGCACATCACCATGGGGATCGGAACAAGGCAGAAGTGTCCTCACACCAGTGTGGCCACATAAGAGAAAGGTGAGGATCCCAGCACATGTGGCCTAAACCAGAGGACCCACAACACCAAGGTGCTCGGAGTGAGGCAGGCAGGAGTAGCCTCACAACACAGGGCCCATAGAATAATAAATGTGAAATCCAGCAGTTTGAACCTACCAGCAGGCGGCCCAGAGCACCGAGCTATGGGATCCAGGCCGCAGTGAACTCACAACAGTGGGCCCACATCATGAAACTGTGAGCAACTGAGCCATCGGAACCTCAGAGCAGAAGGCCCACATTCCCAAGGGGTTGGGAACCTGGCAGGAGTTTACTCGCACCACAGGGCTCACATCACAAAATTTTGGGAGCCCGGGAGTTAAGGCCTGATGCAAGAGAGCCCTCCTTACCGAGGGGTGGAGACTCCCAGCAGGCAACAAATCCCAACTGAGGGCCCAGGTCGCCAAGGTGACGTGTGCCAGCCATGCAGGAGTGACCTCACCACAGAGGGCCTACCTCACAGAAGGGTGAGGAAACCAGCCAGGATAAGACTCTCACCAGAGTGTCCACATCACCAAGGGGATCAGCACCAGGCAGGAGGGTCCTCACGCCAGTGTGGCCACATCATAGAAAGGTGAGGAGCCCAGAACATGTGGCCTAAATCAGAGGGCCCACATCTCCAAGGGGCTAGGATTGAGGCAGGAAGGAGTAGCCTCACAACACAGAGCCCATACAATCAACAATGTGAGGAATCTAGCAGTTGGAACCTGCCAGCAGGCGGCCCAGAGAACGGAGTCTATGGGATCAGGGACACAGTGAACTCACAACAGAGGGCCCACATCATGAGACTGTGAGCAACCGAGCCGTTCGGACCTCAGAGCAGAAGGCCCACATCCCCATGGGGATGGGAACCAGGCAGGAGTGTCATCGCACCACTTAGCACGAATCAGAAAATGTGGGAAGCCAGCAGTTAGGGCCTGAGGGCAGAGGGCCTTCATCACTGAGGGGATGAGGCTCCCAGCAGGCTCCAACTGCCACCATAGGGCCGACGTCACCAAGGCAGGCTGTGCCAGCCAGGCAAGAGTGACCTCAAAGCAGAGGGCCATCCTTCCAGAAGTGTGAAGAGTTCAGACAGGATCAGATTCTCACAAGAGAGACCACATCACCAAGGGGATGGAAACCAGGCAGGAGTGGCCTCACACCAGTGGGGCCACATCAGCGAAAGGTGAGGAACGCAGCACATGTGGCCTCAATTAAGGGGACACACATCACGAAGGGGCTGGGAGTGAGGCATGCAGGAGGAGACTCACAACAGAAGGCCCATAGAATAACAAAGGTGAGTAATCCCGCAGTTGGAACCTCCAAGTATCTGGCCCAGAGCACCGAGGCTATGGGATCCATGCTGGAGTGAACTCACAGCAGAGGGCCCACATTCTGACACTGTGAGCAACCCAGACGTTGGGACCTCAGAGCAAAAAGCCCACATCCCCATGGGGATGAGACCCTGGCAGGAGTGTACTCGCACTACAAGGCGCACATCAGAAAATTTTGGGAGCCCAGGAGTTCGGGCCTGACGCCAGAGGGCCCTCATTACCGAGGAGAGGAGACTCCCAGCAGGCACCAACACCCAAGTGAGGGCCCACGTCGCCAAGGTGACGTATGCCAGCCAGGCAGGACTGACCTCACAGCAGAGGGCCTACCTCACAGAAGGGTGAGGAACCCAGCCAGGATCAGACTCTCACCAGAGAGCCCACATCACCAAGGGGATCAGAACAAGGCAGGAGTATACTCACACCATTGTGGCCACATTAGAGAAAGGTGAGGAACCCAGAACATGTGGCCTAAACCAGAGGATCCACATCTCAAAGGGGCTCAGAGTGAGGCAGGCAGGAGTAGCCTCAAAACACAGGGCCCATAGAACAAAAAAGCCGAGGAATCCAGCACTTTGAACCTCCCAGCAGGTGGCCCAGAGCACCCAGTCTATGGGATCCAGGTCTCAGTGAACTCACAGCAGGGGTCCCACATCATCAAACTGTGAACAACCCAGCCGGTGGGACCTCAGAGCAGAAGGTCCACATCCCCATGGGGATGGGAACCTCACAGGAGTTTCCTTGCACCACTTAGCATGATTCAGAAAATGTGGGAAGCCAGCAGTTAGGGTCTGGCGCCAGAGGGCCCTCATCACTGAGGGAAGGAATCTCCCAGCAGGCACCAACTTCCACCTGACGGCTGACGTTGCCAAGTCACTGTGTGCCAGCCAGGCAGGAGTGACCACAGAGCAGAGGGCCGACCTCACAGAAGTGTGAGGAACACAACCAGGATCAGACTCCCACCAGAGGGCCCACATCAACAAGGGGATGGAAACCAGGCAGGAGTCTCCTCACACCAGTGGGGCCATATCAGCGAAAGGTCAGGAACACAGCACATGTGGCCTCAAACAAGGGGACACACATCACGAAGGGGCTAGGAGTGAGGCATGCAGGAGGAGACTCACAAGAGAGGGCCCATAGAATAAAAAAGGCGAGGAATCCAGGAGTTGGAAACTCCAGGCAGGCGGCCCAGAGCACCGACCCTATGGGATACAGGCTGGAGTGAACTCACAGCAAAGGGCTAACATCATGAAACTGCGAGCAACCCAGCCCTTGGGACCACAGAACAGAAGTCCCACATGCCCATGTGGATGGGAACCTGGCAGGGGTGTCATCGCACCACTGGGCTCACATCAGAAAAGGTGTGGAGTCCAGCACTTAGGGCCTGACACCAGAGGGCCCTCATCATTGAGGGGAGGAGGCCCCAGCACGCTCCAACTGCCACCAGAGTGCACACGTCGCCAAGGCGACGTGTGCCAGCCAGGCAGGATTGATCTTACAGCAAAGGGCCCACATCATGAAAGTGTGAGCAACCCAGGCGTTGGGACCTCACAATAGAAGGCCCACATCCTCATGGGGATGGGAACCTGGCAAGAGTGTCATCGCACCACTGGGCGCACATCAGAAAATGCAGGGAGCCCAGCAGTTAGGGCCTGACGCCACTAGGCCCTCATCACCGAGGGGAGGAGGCTCCCAGAAAGCTCCATCTGCAACCAGTGGGTCCATGTGGCCAAATCGACATGTGCCAGCCAGGCAGGAGTGACCTCACAGCAGAGGTCCCACCTCCCAGAAGTGTAAGGAGTTCAGCCAAGGTCAGACTCTCACCAGAGGGCCAACATCACCAAGGGGATGGGAACCAGGCAGGAGTGTCCTTACACCAGTGGGGCCACATCACTAAAAGGTGAGGAAACCGGCACATGTGACCTCAAACCAGAGGACCTACAACACCAAGGGGCTGGCAGTAAGGCAGTCAGGAGGAGCCTCACAACACAGGGCCCAACGAATAAAAAAGTTGAGGAATCCAGGAGTTGGAACCTCCCAGTAGGCGGCCCAGAGCACAGAGGCTATGGGATCTAGGCATGAGTGAACTAACACCAGAGAGCCAACATCATGAAACTGTGAGCAACCCAGGCGTTTGGACCTCAGAGCAGAAAGCCCACATCCCCATGGGGATGGGAACCATACAGGAGTGTCCTGGCACCACTGGGCTCACATCAGAAAATATGGGGAGCCCAGCAGTTAGAGCCTGATGCCAGAGGGCCCTCATCACAGAGGAGAGGAGTTCCCCCGCAGGCTCCAACTGCCACCAGAGGCCCGACGTCACCAAGGCAACTGGAGCAAGCCAGGCACGAGTTACCTCACAGCAGAGGGCCCACCTCACAGAAGGGTGAGGAACCCAGCCAGGATCAGACTCTCACCAGAGGGCCCATATCACCAAGGGGATGGGAACCAGGCAGGAGTGTCCTCACACCAGTTGGGCCACATCATCGAAAGGTGAGGGATCCAGCACACGTGACCTCAAACCAGAGGACACACATCACCATGGGGCTCGGAATGAGGAAGGCAGGAGGAGCCTCAAAACACAGGGCCGAGAGAATAAAAAAGGTGAGGAATCCCGCAGTTGGAAATTCCAAGCAGGTGGCACAGAGCATCGAGGCTATGGGATCCATGCCAGAGTGAACTCACAGCAGAGGGCCCACATTCTGACACTGTGAGCAACCCAGCCGTTGGGACCTCGGAGAAGAGCGCCCACATCCCCACGGGGATGGGACCCTGGCATGAGTGTACTCGCACCACAGGGCGCACCTCAGAGAATTTTGGGAGCCCATGAGTTACGGCCTGAAGCCAGAGGGCCCTAATTACCGAGGGGAGGAGACACCAACTCCCAACTGAGGGCCCACAGTGCCAAGGTGACGTGTGCCAGCCAGGCAGGAGTGACCACAAAGCAGAGGGCCCACCTCCCAGAAGTGTGAGGAATCCAGCCAGGATCAGACTGTCACCAGAGGGCCCACATCACCAAGGGGATGGGAACCAGGCAGCAGTGTCCTCACACCAGTGGGGTCACATCAGCGAAAGGTGAGGAACACAGCACATGTGGCCTCAAATAAGGGGACACACATCAGGAAGGCGCTGGGAGTGAGGCATGCAGGAGGAGACTCACAACAGAGGGCCCATAGAATACAAAAGGTGAGGAATCCAGGAGTTGGAAACTCCAGGCAGGCGGCCCAGAGCACCGACGCTATGGGATACAGGCCGGAGTGAACTCACAGCAAAGGGCCCACATCATGAAACTGTGAGCAACCCAGCCGTTGGGACAACAGAACAGACGTCCCACATGCCCATGGGGATGGGAGTCAGAAAGGAGTTCCTCGCACCACTGGGCACACATCAGAAAAAGTGTGGAGCCCAGCACTTAGGGCCTGACACCAGAGGGCCCTCATCACTGAAGGGAGGAGGCCCCAGCACGATCCAACTGCCACCAGAGTGCCCACATCGCCAAGGTGACGTGTGCCAGCCAGGCAGGATTGATCTCACAGCAGAGGGCCCACATCATGAAAGTGTGAGCAACCCAGCCGTTGGGACCTCAGAATAGAAGGCCCACATCCCCATGGGGACGGGAACCTGGAAGGAGTGTCATCGCACCACTGGGCGCACATCAGAAAGTGTGGGGAGCCCAGCAGTTAGGGCCTAATGCCACTGGGCCCTCATCACCGAGGGGAGGAGTCTCCCAGCAAGCTCCATCTGCAACCAGTGGGCCCATGTGGCAAAGGCGACGTGTGCCAGCCAGGCAGGAGTGACCTCACAGCCGAGGTCCCACCTCCCAGAAGTGTGAGGAATCCAGCCAGGATCAGACTCTCACCAGAGGGCCCATAGCACAAAGGGGATGGGAATCAGGCAGGAGTGTCCTCACACCAGTAGGCCCACATCAATAAAGGTGAGGAAACCGGCACATGTGGCCTCAAACCAGAGGACCTACATCACAGAGGGGCTGGGAGTGAGGCAGGCAGGGGGAGCCTGAGAACAGAGGGCCCAAAGAATAAAAAAGGTGGGAATCCAGCAGTTGGAAGCTACCAGCAGGCAGCTCAGAGCACAGAGTCTATGGGATCTAGGACTGAGTGAACTAATACCAGAAAGCCAACATCATGAAACTGTGAACAACACAGGCGTTGGGACCTTAGAGCAGAAGGCCCACATGCCCATGTGAATGGGAACCTGGCAGGAGTGCCCTCACACCACTTAGCATGTATCAGAAAATGTGGGAACCCAGCACTTAGGTCCTGATCCCAGAGGGCCTCATCAGAGACGGGAGGAGGCTCCCAGCAGGCTCCAACTGCCACCAGAGGGCTGACGTCGTGAAGGCGGGGTGTGCCAGCCAGGCAGGAGTGACCTCAGAGAAGAGGGCCCACCTCACAGAAGTGTGAGGAACCCAACCAGGATCAGACTCTAAACAGAGGGCCCACATCACCAACGGTCTGGGAGTCAGGCAGGTGTCTGGGCAGGCACATTTAACTATAATTTCACACTAGGAAGAGGAATTAACCAAAGGGTCAGAGTGCCGTGCCAGACCCTGATTACAGCCTGAAGCAAACCTGCGGTTTAGTGGCCAGCTTACAAGGAAGCGAGTTAAGAAAGGATATCAGGGGCACTGTAATTCACAAACCTGCAGAGTTATAAATGACAGGTATTGGCAAAAATATATTGAAGTAAGTCTGCGAAGAGGACTTGAAAACGAGGTAGAATTGCAGGAATCATATTTCAGGAGATAGATTGGAATTACATTTATAGCATATGAAAAGCGGCAGATCTTTGACAGTGATGCACTTGGACAAAAGGTGCGTATACATTTTTTCCTGAATATATTCAGGAAAAAACGCATATGCCTTTTTTGGCCAACCAAGCACTCGAGCAACGGAAATCCGCACTAAAATGAAGTCTCATTTCCCATTCGTCAAAGGGGCCATCTGAAAAAAGTGTAAAAACCAGAAACACAGGAGAGGCCACGGAGAACAGGGAGCCTTGTTATGCTGATGGGCGAGATGTAAATTGCCAACAGACACTCTGGATATGTTTATGGTGTATCCTGAAACATCTAAAAAACAAAGCTACAGAGCCTAGGGCACTGCCACTTATGGCCCTATAGTTTAGGAATATTAAAATCAACAAGACACAGCCAACACAAAATTTAAGGCTGCTGTGTTTACAAGAACCTCGAGTCCAGTACAAATTAAATATCCCAGAAAGAAAACAATGGATAAAGAAGTTGTGCTACTTACGTACATCAGAATATCACTCAGCAGTGAAATCAATGTCATCAGGCCTGTAGCAGCAAATTGAGTGGATTTAAGTATGATGATTCTAAGAGAAATATGTCACACAGAGAAAGATAATTATCATACGATATCACTAATAGAGGGCGTGTAAACTTGGCTACACATAAGCTGAATTACAAAAGGGAACAGAGTCTCACATTTAGATAAAAACTTATGCTTGCTTAAGGGGAAAGTTGAGTTGGGGTGCTGTATAAAACCAGAGATTGAAATTAGCACACATACCGTTCCATAAGCCAAATATGTAATAGACAAGACCTACTCTTTGCTCAACGAAATAGACTCATCCATGGTGTATCACCACACACCTGTTAGAATGGGCATCATCAGAAAATCTACAAACAACAAATGCTGGAAAGGGTGTGGAGATAAGGAACCCTCTTCCACTATTGTTGGGAATGTAAATTGATACAGTCACTGTGGAGAACATAATGGAGTTTCTTATAAAACTAACAATAGAATTACCATATGATACAGCAATCCCACTACTGGGCATATACCCAGACAAAACCATAAATCAAAAAGAGACATTCACCGCAATGTTCATTGCATCACTATTTACACTATCCAGGTAATGGAAGCAACCTAAATGCCCACAGACAGACGAATGCATAAAGATGTGGTACATATATAAAATGGAATATTACTAAGCCATAAAAAGGAATGAAATTGGGTCATTTGTAGAGACGTTGATGGATCTGGAGACTGTCATACAGAGTGAAGTAAGTCAGAAAGAGAAAAACAAAACAAATCTTGTATAATAATGCATATATGTGGAGCCTAGAACAATTGTACAGATGAACCATTTTGCAAGGCAGAAATAGAGCAACAGATGTAGACAACAAACGTATGGACACCAAAGTGGGAAAGCTGTTGGGGGGGTGGTGGTGGGAGGAGTTGAGAGATTGGGATTGGCATGTATACATTTATATGTATAAAATAGATAACCAATAAGAACCTGCTGTCTAAAAAATAAAACAAAATTAAAAATTAAAAAAATAAAATTAAAAGAAGTAAAACAGAAAAAATATTCTGCCCTTCACATACATGTATTTATATGAATAAATTATTTCCATGCATATATCTGTAAATACAGAAAAGAGGAATAAAATCTACCTTGAACCAAAAACGAAAAAAAGAAAAAGGAAAAGAGAACCCACCAGTTACACAGAGGAAAATCGTATCAGGGCACTTGCTCCAGTTGTAAACAATTCTGAAGTTGGTCAGTGGTGGGGAGTCATCTCCCATTCAGCCAGCATGCTCCTCGCAACAAGCGTCCTCATTGCAAAGCTGGGGGACCGTGCCGAGGCATCTGTGAATAAACGTGGGCCGAGCCCCAGGTCAGCTGCTGCTGAAATGTTCCCACCCTTCCCAGGTAAAACACCTGAATATGTACAAGGACTTGAAAGCCTAGAGGAAGGGCCATGGAACCACATGAGGGACAGCATGCCAGCCGACTTGCTGCTTGCAGGCCAGCCAGGATGGTCCTGGCCCTGGGTACTCTTCTGGAAGCTTTCCATTTCGCTGCCTGAGATACCCCTGCTGTCCCGGCCCCCACTGCTTTCTTCCTTCCTCACCTCTGCCCAGGGAGAAATTTCAGCGGCAGCTATGGGTGACACATCCTCTTCTTTAGCAGGTGGCATCTTGGCAACTGCTGCAGAAAATCCAGCAGAGCCCCACTCACACTGGGCCACCCACAAAGCCGTGTCCTCTCACTCCCTCCCACCAGCCCAGCCCCGAGACTGCTGACAGGGCAGAGAAAATGGCGTCAGGCACAGCTGCAGGGGCTTTTGCTGCCTGGAGCGGTATTTATATTGATCTGAACCCAGGCACACCTGGGGAGGGCTGGCCGGCACGGTCAGGCTTCCCAGGCCAGCCAATAATCACCCCTCAGGAGCTCACAGTTGCCGAAAATGGAACTTGCTGAATCGGCCAGGTCCAAGGAACAGGTGTGGGCTCCTGAGAATCAGGATAGACAAGGGGCTGCAGCTCTGGCTTGTTTTCTAATCATATTATCTGGCCCATGAGTGGGAGACAACTTCAAGAAGACCCTCTCCTAATGAGAGGAACCCAGGAGTCAGGGAGAGGAGGGGTGGGTGGTGGGTGGAGATAGAGGCCTGGTGTCCCTGGTGCAGTGGAAGTCTCTGGAAGACCAGGTGGAGGGAGGCTTCACAGAGTGATGCCCAGGGTCACAGACCTGTTGGAGCTGCTGTTTGTTAGTTCAAGTCCTGCTCTGAGGTACTCTGTGTCAGATCTGAGCGACAGGTGAGCTGGGAGTGCTCTGCAATGAGAGCTATGTGCACGGTTCCTGTGTGCCCAGCCCTGCCACAGTACCTGCAAGGGTAGTACTGTATCATGGGAGGGGCCTGACCACGAGAGCCCCATGGGCTGCAGGGAATCTGCCCAGGGAACCCCATATCCTGGGAGGGGTCTGACCACGAGAGCCCCGTGGGCTGGGATGGGAGTGGGGTACCTGCTCGGGTGAGCTCCATATCCTGGGATTGTCCTGACCTCGAGAGCCCCATGGGCTGCTGGAGTCCTGGTAAAGGATATCGGGACAGTCAGTGAAGCCACCAAGGATATACCTAAAGTAGTTCCTAAATCCTACACCCTGCTGTTCATTCTACCAACCACCAGGAGTTGGTATTCTGTATTAGTCTTCAATGATGCCTTCTTTTGTATTCCATTAATCCCAGAGTCACAAGACATTTTCGCTTGTGAGTGGCAGGACTCAACGTACAACTAAAACAATACTTACGGGCCGTCTTGAACCAAGGGTTCAAAAATTCCCACACCATCTTTGGGGAAAGCTCAGCTAAAGACCAGAAGTTCTACCTCTGGAAAAGGAAACACTCCTTCAATATTCAGACGACATTCTGATCGCCAGCCCTACTAAGGAGGCCTCTGAACTACCAAGCCAACAAAGGATAGAAGTTGTCCAAGAAAAAGCTCAAATATCACAGACTACGGTGACCTGCCTGGGTTTCATTCTCACAGAGGTTTGGAGAAGCCCATCCCAGGAAAGGGAAGAAACAATTTACAGCCTTACCCCTTTCTAAAACTAGAAGACAGCTTAGGGGTTCCTGGGGAGGCCAGGATTTACTGCTTCTGGATCCCTAACTACAGTCTACTAGCTGGGCCTCTATATGAAACACTGAAAGGAAAAGATGATGATCCTTTTGAATAGAATCCAGAAGTGGCCTTTCAAGAATGGAAAGAGCAGTCAATTCAGACCCTTGCCCTGGAACTCCCTAATTTAGCTAAACCCTTTGACCTTTACATTCCTGGTGAAAGGTGAATCGCCATTGGAGTATTAGTGCAAAAACTGGGACCACTTGAAATGGAACAATGCAAGAATGCCATCCAGGTAGGATAAACTATGGTCACCAAGGGGCTTGGCCCACCATGACATCTGGCCAAGATACTGGCGGTATCTAAAAACCTGGAAATCAGCAACCCAAAAGGCCACCTCCCTCCTAAGGGAAAAGGACCCCACGTGGTGATCCTAACCCCCAACCACGCCCTGAAGTTACAGGGTTTGCTCCGTGGGCACACTGACCTCGAGTGAGGAGGCCCTCCAACTCCAACCTTCAGAGAGATAACCAGGGGCAAAGGGGCACCATGACTACTCGTGTGACCATCACTTGACCTGGAGTATCTCTCATAAAACAGCAAGAGTGTGTCCCAAGAGTAGACAACTGCTTGCAGTACTTACTGCACCCAGAGGGGAGCAAATAATCTTGGCGGGAGAACCGTATATCATGCTGTCACCATAGAAAAGCCTACAGACACCGTGATGATGGTGGCCAATAAGACCGGCTGGACTCCTGTTTACTTCAAAAGGCTGTTGACTTAGTGGCCATCATGGTCCTTCATCACCACTGACCCTGGACTGCCTGGGAGTTGAGCGGGCAGGGTCCTGACACCTGGTGCTGTTTTTACGTTAATTCAGGGGCCTAATTGAAGAAAGCACAGACTACTGGTCAGAGCCTCTAGGCTGGCAGAAACGGTCAGCCTAAGGTGGCCCAACAAACGTGGGGCAGGTTGAAACTGGACCTCACAGCGTCACTGTGCATCTCCTTCCTGGACGCTTAAAGGTCATTAGAATCTATAACACTTCCAATACTGGTTCTCAGGCAGACGAGTAAGGAGGCAGGAGGCCTGGGGAAAATCAACATCACCTGAAGGCTGCTGGGGAGAAGTTCTGACCCTCGCCCACGGGTATGAGGGCTCCTCAGTCACCAGTTACAGAAGAAGGGTCTGCACCCTCAGCACTCCAAGAATGAGGAAGGGGACAAAAGGCAGAAGAGGGGTTTGTCCCAGGCAAAGCCCCTTAAAAATCCCTGGGAGATAAAAATAGAATCTGGGCAATAAAATAAGTCTAACCATTTTTATCCTTTGTGCTTTGTCTAATTTCACGTTCTCCTAGGGGCCCGCGTACAGAGGTTCCACACCCGGCACTTCAGACCAGATTTCCTAGTGCAGAATGGCTGGGTCGACACATCAGCTCCTGGGGTCCACTGCAGACTCCGCGATATAGAGCCTGAGCTCCAGCCAACCGGGCCCTCGAGAGTTCCACTGCTTCCCTCCCACTGACTCTGACAGGATCTCTACACAGCAGCCCAGCCCACAGCCCACAGGGTAGCACATGCTCTCACCTCTCCATTCTCTAATCAAAATATAAAGTTTCCTTTGCTTCTGAACCAAACTCAGTCTCAATCTGTTGGCTCCAATGACACTGGGCAGGGGGACACTTGTTGGGGTCCAGTCTGGAGGATCAGTAACAGAAATTGAGAACATTGTAACTTCAATGAACAGATGTGTGAGCCAAACTGTAATTAACATAGAACAGTGTATAAGGCTCGGGTAAAATAAGATGTTTCTAACACTTCCATTTGATATTTCCATCACTTTATTATAAGCAAGTTCAGTGAAAAGGTTTGTCTTCTTTGTCAGGTCAATATTAGAGAAACAAAGTGATTTCTTTCCAAGGATGTACATCTAATAATCTTGGTTAAAGCTTCAATCTTGTTTTAAATGCCTTTCCATTGAAAATGATACCTCTCTTTCAGCTCCCCCATTTATGAGAAGTATAAAATCTTATACTTTATTATTACCAAAGGGGAAAGGTGGGAGGAGGGATAAATTAACAGTTTGGGATTACACATACACACAGCTGTGTATAAAATCGATCATCAACAAGGAACTACTGTATAGCACAGGGAACTACACTCAATATTTTGCAATAACCTATAAGGGGAAATAATCTGAAAAAGAATAGATATTTTTATTGACATCATCTATCAATGACAGTTAAAATGGAACCTAAGGGAAGCTGGTGGTGAGTGCTTCTGACCCTGAAGACTTCAATCATCTACAGTTTGGACTCTGCCTACTTCCCAAGGCCCTTAATGAACATATGTGTAGCCGTAGCTTAAAAAATTCCCCAGTTTGGGTTGCGGAGAGACACTGATTTTGAAAAAGCCCTGGTGTTCTCCTCACATGAATGGGACCCTTCCTACAGCTAAAACATGCCTGTCCCACCCAGAGGATGGTATGCCATCTAATCGGGAAGAGTTTGGAAAAGGCATCTCATCTCCTCATCTCCTGGTGCTCGGGTTCACCCCTCCAGCATCTTTACTAACAGTCTCCCCACTTGGAGATGTCAGCACTGTCAACATCCTGTTGTGTACAGTTTGGAATTTGTCCAGAGGATGAAGCGGAAGGAGGAGGAACAATGAGAGACAAGTCCTAGGTGTTCGGACAGGCACCTGTCACTCTAATTTCCAATCAGGAAGATGAATTGACCAAAGGCTAGTGTTGCCCATGGAAACAGAATAGGGCTTGAGGAAATCCCGCTGCTTTGTGGCCAGTTCGCATAAACACAAGTTGAAAAATGCAACTCAGGGGCACTAAAATTCATTAAACTGCAGAGCTGAAAATATCTATCACTGAAAAATGTCTTGAGAAAAGTCAGAGAAAAGGACTTGTAAGCAACGGAGAATGGCAGGAAAGGGATTGGAAAAGGTAGAAAGGACTCGCCATTAAGCACAAGAAAAGGGGCTGAACATTGCCAACATTGCAGTTGGCCAAAAAGGGAGTATGCGTCTTTTTCTGTATATATTCAAGAAAAGGGCATACATATTTTTAGCCAACCAAACAGGTGGGCACTGGAAATCAATACTACAAAAGATATCACCTTGCATCAGTCAGAAGAGCTGTCCTCATAAAGTGTAAACACCAGAAATGCAGGACAGGGCAAGGAGAAAAGGGAGCCCTGAGAGACTGATAGTGGAAATGTATATTGCCAACGATCACTCTGGAGAAGTGTATTGTGTTTACTAAAGCATCTAAAAAATGAGCTACCGAGCACAGGGCACTTGCACTCATGGACGTATATCTTGGGAAAAACAAAAATCGAGAGGACACAGGCACCCCAATGTCTACCGCCTCTCTGTTTAAAAGATCCTTGAATAGGATATAACATAAATGTCTCTGGAGGGAAAAAATGGATAGAGATGTGGTACTTATATAGAGCGGAATATTACTCAGCCAGGAAATCAATGAAATATGGCAATTTGTAACAACTCCAGAGGAGTTACATATGATCATACAAAGCCACATAATACTAAAAGAAAAAGACATAAGATATCACTAATACATGGAATGTAAACTTGGTTATGCATGAACTGAATTACAAAACAGAACGGGGTCTCAAATTTAGAAAACAAACTTATGCTTGCTTAAGGGGAAAGGTGAGCTTGGGTGCAGCATGAAAATAGAGATTGAAATTAGCACAGATACCGTTCATTAAGCCAAATATGTAATACACAAAACCTACTCCTTGCTCAACGAAATGGACTAAACACACCATATTCAGCACCTAGGAATATACATGACTTATAAGAGTCTTAAAACGTATCGATTTATATATCTCCGTAAGAGAAGCATGTCTACAGCAACATAAATGCAGCAGTTAAAATCAGTTAAATCCCATTATCAAAATAAATTTCAAAAACAAAACACAATGACAGTGAAATAGAGAGCAATTCTTAAATAATTCATTCAGGGCTTGTGAAGCAACCAGGATTTACCACATCCACACCCAGAGCTGGGTGAGATAGAAGACTGGACACGTGGGGCCGATAGGATTGGTGAGGTCCGGTGAGCCAATGCAGACCCTTTGAAGTAACACTGCATGGTACCCATTCCAAGGGTCCCAACTCTCCAGGTTTAAGGGAATCTCCCTTCAGCTAAAACTGACATGGGGACCCAGAGTATGGTCCACCACGTGATCGGGAAACGTTTTTAAATGCATCTCACTTTTCGTCCCCTGGTACTCGGGTTCACCATTCCAGACGCCTTACTAACACTCTCCCTACTTGGAGATTCAGTGCCTTTAATCTCCTGTTAACTCATTTTGCAATTTCTGCGGAAGATGAACAGGAATAGGGAGAACCAATGAGAGACTAGCTGTAGGTGTAGGGGGAGGCTCCCAGCACGCTCCAACTGCAACCAGAGGGTCCATGTGGCCAATGCGACGTGTGCCAGCCAGGCAGGAGTGACCTCAGAGCAGAGGGTCTTCCTCCCAGAAGTGTGAGGAATCCTGCCAGGATCAGACTCTCAGCAGAGGGCCCATATCACCAAGGGGATGGGAACCAGGCAGGAGTGTCCTCACACCAGTGGGGCCACATCAATAAAAGGTGAGGAAACCGGCACATGTGGCCTCAAACCAGAGGACCTACGTCATAAAGGAGCAGGGAGTGAGGCAGGTAGGATGAGCCTCACAACACAGGGTCCAAAGAATAAAAAAGGTGAGGAATCCCGCACTTGGAACCTCCAGGCAGGCGGCCAGGAGAAGCGAGGCTATGGGATCCAGGCAGGAGTGAACTCACACCAGAGGGCCCTCATCAAGAAACTGTGAGCAACGCAGGCATTGGGATCTCAGAGCAGAAGGCCCACATTCCCATGTAGTTCGAAACCTGGCAGGAGTGTACTCGCACCACAGGGCACACATCAGAAAATTTTGGGAGCCCGGCAGTTAGGGCCTGACGCCAGAGGGCCCACATTACCCAGGGAAGGAGACTCCCAGCAGGTACCAACTCCCAACTGAGGGCCCACGTCGCCAAGGTGACGTGTGCCAGCCAGGCAGGAGTTATCTCAAAGCAGAGCGCCTACCTTAATGAAGGATGAGGAAGCCAGCCAGGATAAGACCCTCACCAGAGAGCGCACATCACCATGGGGATCGGAACAAGGCAGAAGTGTCCTCACACCAGTGTGGCCACATAAGAGAAAGGTGAGGATCCCAGCACATGTGGCCTAAACCAGAGGACCCACAACACCAAGGTGCTCGGAGTGAGGCAGGCAGGAGTAGCCTCACAACACAGGGCCCATAGAATAATAAATGTGAAATCCAGCAGTTTGAACCTACCAGCAGGCGGCCCAGAGCACCGAGCTATGGGATCCAGGCCGCAGTGAACTCACAACAGTGGGCCCACATCATGAAACTGTGAGCAACTGAACCATCGGAACCTCAGAGCAGAAGGCCCACATTCCCAAGGGGTTGGGAACCTGGCAGGAGTTTACTCGCACCACAGGGCTCACATCACAAAATTTTGGGAGCCCGGGAGTTAAGGCCTGATGCAAGAGAGCCCTCCTTACCGAGGGGTGGAGACTCCCAGCAGGCAACAAATCCCAACTGAGGGCCCAGGTCGCCAAGGTGACGTGTGCCAGCCATGCAGGAGTGACCTCACCACAGAGGGCCTACCTCACAGAAGGGTGAGGAAACCAGCCAGGATAAGACTCTCACCAGAGTGTCCACATCACCAAGGGGATCAGCACCAGGCAGGAGGGTCCTCACGCCAGTGTGGCCACATCATAGAAAGGTGAGGAGCCCAGAACATGTGGCCTAAATCAGAGGGCCCACATCTCCAAGGGGCTAGGATTGAGGCAGGAAGGAGTAGCCTCACAACACAGAGCCCATACAATCAACAATGTGAGGAATCTAGCAGTTGGAACCTGCCAGCAGGCGGCCCAGAGAACGGAGTCTATGGGATCAGGGCCACAGTGAACTCACAACAGAGGGCCCACATCATGAGACTGTGAGCAACCGAGCCGTTCGGACCTCAGAGCAGAAGGCCCACATCCCCATGGGGATGGGAACCAGGCAGGAGTGTCATCGCACCACTTAGCACGAATCAGAAAATGTGGGAAGCCAGCAGTTAGGGCCTGAGGGCAGAGGGCCTTCATCACTGAGGGGATGAGGCTCCCAGCAGGCTCCAACTGCCACCATAGGGCCGACGTCACCAAGGCAGGCTGTGCCAGCCAGGCAAGAGTGACCTCAAAGCAGAGGGCCATCCTTCCAGAAGTGTGAAGAGTTCAGACAGGATCAGATTCTCACAAGAGAGACCACATCACCAAGGGGATGGAAACCAGGCAGGAGTGGCCTCACACCAGTGGGGCCACATCAGCGAAAGGTGAGGAACGCAGCACATGTGGCCTCAATTAAGGGGACACACATCACGAAGGGGCTGGGAGTGAGGCATGCAGGAGGAGACTCACAACAGAAGGCCCATAGAATAACAAAGGTGAGTAATCCCGCAGTTGGAACCTCCAAGTATCTGGCCCAGAGCACCGAGGCTATGGGATCCATGCTGGAGTGAACTCACAGCAGAGGGCCCACATTCTGACACTGTGAGCAACCCAGACGTTGGGACCTCAGAGCAAAAAGCCCACATCCCCATGGGGATGAGACCCTGGCAGGAGTGTACTCGCACTACAAGGCGCACATCAGAAAATTTTGGGAGCCCAGGAGTTCGGGCCTGACGCCAGAGGGCCCTCATTACCGAGGAGAGGAGACTCCCAGCAGGCACCAACACCCAAGTGAGGGCCCACGTCGCCAAGGTGACGTATGCCAGCCAGGCAGGAGTGACCTCACAGCAGAGGGCCTACCTCACAGAAGGGTGAGGAACCCAGCCAGGATCAGACTCTCACCAGAGAGCCCACATCACCAAGGGGATCAGAACAAGGCAAGAGTATACTCACACCATTGTGGCCACATTAGAGAAAGGTGAGGAACCCAGAACATGTGGCCTAAACCAGAGGATCCACATCTCAAAGGGGCTCAGAGTGAGGCAGGCAGGAGTAGCCTCAAAACACAGGGCCCATAGAACAAAAAAGCCGAGGAATCCAGCACTTTGAACCTCCCAGCAGGTGGCCCAGAGCACCCAGTCTATGGGATCCAGGTCTCAGTGAACTCACAGCAGGGGTCCCACATCATCAAACTGTGAACAACCCAGCCGGTGGGACCTCAGAGCAGAAGGTCCACATCCCCATGGGGATGGGAACCTCACAGGAGTTTCCTTGCACCACTTAGCATGATTCAGAAAATGTGGGAAGCCAGCAGTTAGGGTCTGGCGCCAGAGGGCCCTCATCACTGAGGGAAGGAATCTCCCAGCAGGCACCAACTTCCACCTGACGGCTGACGTTGCCAAGTCACTGTGTGCCAGCCAGGCAGGAGTGACCACAGAGCAGAGGGCCGACCTCACAGAAGTGTGAGGAACACAACCAGGATCAGACGCCCACCAGAGAGCCCACATCAACAAGGGGATGGAAACCAGGCAGGAGTCTCCTCACACCAGTGGGGCCATATCAGCGAAAGGTCAGGAACACAGCACATGTGGCCTCAAACAAGGGGACACACATCACGAAGGGGCTAGGAGTGAGGCATGCAGGAGGAGACTCACAAGAGAGGGCCCATAGAATAAAAAAGGCGAGGAATCCAGGAGTTGGAAACTCCAGGCAGGCGGCCCAGAGCACCGACCCTATGGGATACAGGCTGGAGTGAACTCACAGCAAAGGGCTAACATCATGAAACTGCGAGCAACCCAGCCCTTGGGACCACAGAACAGAAGTCCCACATGCCCATGTGGATGGGAACCTGGCAGGGGTGTCATCGCACCACTGGGCTCACATCAGAAAAGGTGTGGAGTCCAGCACTTAGGGCCTGACACCAGAGGGCCCTCATCATTGAGGGGAGGAGGCCCCAGCACGCTCCAACTGCCACCAGAGTGCACACGTCGCCAAGGCGACGTGTGCCAGCCAGGCAGGATTGATCTCACAGCAAAGGGCCCACATCATGAAAGTGTGAGCAACCCAGGCGTTGGGACCTCACAATAGAAGGCCCACATCCTCATGGGGATGGGAACCTGGCAAGAGTGTCATCGCACCACTGGGCGCACATCAGAAAATGCAGGGAGCCCAGCAGTTAGGGCCTGACGCCACTAGGCCCTCATCACCGAGGGGAGGAGGCTCCCAGCAAGCTCCATCTGCAACCAGTGGGTCCATGTGGCCAAATCGACATGTGCCAGCCAGGCAGGAGTGACCTCACAGCAGAGGTCCCACCTCCCAGAAGTGTAAGGAGTTCAGCCAGGGTCAGACTCTCACCAGAGGGCCAACATCACCAAGGGGATGGGAACCAGGCAGGAGTGTCCTTACACCAGTGGGGCCACATCACTAAAAGGTGAGGAAACCGGCACATGTGACCTCAAACCAGAGGACCTACAACACCAAGGGGCTGGCAGTAAGGCAGTCAGGAGGAGCCTCACAACACAGGGCCCAACGAATAAAAAAGTTGAGGAATCCAGGAGTTGGAACCTCCCAGTAGGCGGCCCAGAGCACAGAGGCTATGGGATCTAGGCATGAGTGAACTAACACCAGAGAGCCAACATCATGAAACTGTGAGCAACCCAGGCGTTCGGACCTCAGAGCAGAAAGCCCACATCCCCATGGGGATGGGAACCATACAGGAGTGTCCTGGCACCACTGGGCTCACGTCAGAAAATATGGGGAGCCCAGCAGTTAGAGCCTGATGCCAGAGGGCCCTCATCACAGAGGAGAGGAGGTCCCCCGCAGGCTCCAACTGTCACCAGAGGCCCGACGTCACCAAGGCAACTGGAGCAAGCCAGGCACGAGTTACCTCACAGTAGAGGGCCCACCTCACAGAAGGGTGAGGAACCCAGCCAGGATCAGACTCTCACCAGAGGGCCCATATCACCAAGGGGATGGGAACCAGGCAGGAGTGTCCTCACACCAGTTGGGCCACATCATCGAAAGGTGAGGGATCCAGCACACGTGACCTCAAACCAGAGGACACACATCACCATGGGGCTCGGAATGAGGAAGGCAGGAGGAGCCTCAAAACACAGGGCCGAGAGAATAAAAAAGGTGAGGAATCCCGCAGTTAGAAATTCCAAGCAGGTGGCACAGAGCATCGAGGCTATGGGATCCATGCCGGAGTGAACTCACAGCAGAGGGCCCACATTCTGACACTGTGAGCAACCCAGCCGTTGGGACCTCGGAGCAGAGCGCCCACATCCCCACGGGGATGGGACCCTGGCATGAGTGTACTCGCACCACAGGGCGCACCTCAGAGAATTTTGGGAGCCCATGAGTTACGGCCTGAAGCCAGAGGGCCCTAATTACCGAGGGGAGGAGACACCCAGCAGGCACCAACTCCCAACTGAGGGCCCACAGTGCCAAGGTGACGTGTGCCAGCCAGGCAGGAGTGACCACAAAGCAGAGGGCCCACCTCCCAGAAGTGTGAGGAATCCAGCCAGGATCAGACTGTCACCAGAGGGCCCACATCACCAAGGGGATGGGAACCAGGCAGCAGTGTCCTCACACCAGTGGGGCCACATCAGCGAAAGGTGAGGAACACAGCACATGTGGCCTCAAATAAGGGGACACACATCAGGAAGGCGCTGGGAGTGAGGCATGCAGGAGGAGACTCACAACAGAGGGCCCATAGAATACAAAAGGTGAGGAATCCAGGAGTTGGAAACTCCAGGCAGGCGGCCCAGAGCACCGACGCTATGGGATACAGGCCGGAGTGAACTCACAGCAAAGGGCCCACATCATGAAACTGTGAGCAACCCAGCCGTTGGGACAACAGAACAGACGTCCCACATGCCCATGGGGATGGGAGTCAGAAAGGAGTTCCTCGCACCACTGGGCACACATCAGAAAAAGTGTGGAGCCCAGCACTTAGGGCCTGACACCAGAGGGCCCTCATCACTGAAGGGAGGAGGCCCCAGCACGATCCAACTGCCACCAGAGTGCCCACATCGCCAAGGTGACGTGTGCCAGCCAGGCAGGATTGATCTCACAGCAGAGGGCCCACATCATGAAAGTGTGAGCAACCCAGCCGTTGGGACCTCAGAATAGAAGGCCCACATCCCCATGGGGACGGGAACCTGGAAGGAGTGTCATCGCACCACTGGGCGCACATCAGAAAGTGTGGGGAGCCCAGCAGTTAGGGCCTAATGCCACTGGGCCCTCATCACCGAGGGGAGGAGTCTCCCAGCAAGCTCCATCTGCAACCAGTGGGCCCATGTGGCAAAGGCGACGTGTGCCAGCCAGGCAGGAGTGACCTCACAGCCGAGGTCCCACCTCCCAGAAGTGTGAGGAATCCAGCCAGGATCAGACTCTCACCAGAGGGCCCATAGCACAAAGGGGATGGGAATCAGGCAGGAGTGTCCTCACACCAGTAGGCCCACATCAATAAAGGTGAGGAAACCGGCACATGTGGCCTCAAACCAGAGGACCTACATCACAGAGGGGCTGGGAGTGAGGCAGGCAGGGGGAGGCTGAGAACAGAGGGCCCAAAGAATAAAAAAGGTGGGAATCCAGCAGTTGGAAGCTACCAGCAGGCAGCTCAGAGCACAGAGTCTATGGGATCTAGGACTGAGTGAACTAATACCAGAAAGCCAACATCATGAAACTGTGAACGACACAGGCGTTGGGACCTTAGAGCAGAAGGCCCACATGCCCATGTGAATGGGAACCTGGCAGGAGTGCCCTCACACCACTTAGCATGTATCAGAAAATGTGGGAACCCAGCACTTAGGTCCTGATCCCAGAGGGCCTCATCAGAGACGGGAGGAGGCTCCCAGCAGGCTCCAACTGCCACCAGAGGGCTGACGTCGTGAAGGCGGGGTGTGCCAGCCAGGCAGGAGTGACCTCAGAGAAGAGGGCCCACCTCACAGAAGTGTGAGGAACCCAACCAGGATCAGACTCTAAACAGAGGGCCCACATCACCAACGGTCTGGGAGTCAGGCAGGTGTCTGGGCAGGCACATTTAACTATAATTTCACACTAGGAAGAGGAATTAACCAAAGGGTCAGAGTGCCGTGCCAGACCCTGATTACAGCCTGAAGCAAACCTGCGGTTTAGTGGCCAGCTTACAAGGAAGCGAGTTAAGAAAGGATATCAGGGGCACTGTAATTCACAAACCTGCAGAGTTATAAATGACAGGTATTGGCAAAAATATATTGAAGTAAGTCTGCGAAGAGGACTTGAAAACGAGGTAGAATTGCAGGAATCATATTTCAGGAGATAGATTGGAATTACATTTACAGCATATGAAAAGCGGCAGATCTTTGACAGTGATGCACTTGGACAAAAGGTGCGTATACATTTTTTCCTGAATATATTCAGGAAAAAACGCATATGCCTTTTTTGGCCAACCAAGCACTCGAGCAACGGAAATCCGCACTAAAATGAAGTCTCATTTCCCATTCGTCAAAAGGGCCATCTGAAAAAAGTGTAAAAACCAGAAACACAGGACAGGCCACGGAGAACAGGGAGCCTTGTTATGCTGATGGGCGAGATGTAAATTGCCAACAGACACTCTGGATATGTTTATGGTGTATCCTGAAACATCTAAAAAACAAAGCTACAGAGCCTAGGGCACTGCCACTTATGGCCCTATAGTTTAGGAATATTAAAATCAACAAGACACAGCCAACACAAAATTTAAGGCTGCTGTGTTTACAAGAACCTCGAGTCCAGTACAAATTAAATATCCCAGAAAGAAAAAAATGGATAAAGAAGTTGTGCTACTTACGTACATCAGAATATCACTCAGCAGTGAAATCAATGTCATCAGGCCTGTAGCAGCAAATTGAGTGGATTTAAGTATGATGATTCTAAGAGAAATATGTCACACAGAGAAAGATAATTATCATACGATATCACTAATAGAGGGCGTGTAAACTTGGCTACACATAAGCTGAATTACAAAAGGGAACAGAGTCTCACATTTAGATAAAAACTTATGCTTGCTTAAGGGGAAAGTTGAGTTGGGGTGCTGTATAAAACCAGAGATTGAAATTAGCACACATACCGTTCCATAAGCCAAATATGTAATAGACAAGACCTACTCTTTGCTCAACGAAATAGACTCATCCATGGTGTATCACCACACACCTGTTAGAATGGGCATCATCAGAAAATCTACAAACAACAAATGCTGGAAAGGGTGTGGAGATAAGGAACCCTCTTCCACTATTGTTGGGAATGTAAATTGATACAGTCACTGTGGAGAACATAATGGAGTTTCTTATAAAACTAACAATAGAATTACCATATGATACAGCAATCCCACTACTGGGCATATACCCAGACAAAACCATAAATCAAAAAGAGACATTCACCGCAATGTTCATTGCATCACTATTTACACTATCCAGGTAATGGAAGCAACCTAAATGCCCACAGACAGACGAATGCATAAAGATGTGGTACATGTATAAAATGGAATATTACTAAGCCATAAAAAGGAATGAAATTGGGTCATTTGTAGAGACGTTGATGGATCTAGAGACTGTCATACAGAGTGAAGTAAGTCAGAAAGAGAAAAACAAAACAAATCTTGTATAATAATGCATATATGTGGAGCCTAGAACAATTGTACAGATGAACCATTTTGCAAGGCAGAAATAGAGCAACAGATGTAGACAACAAACGTATGGACACCAAAGTGGGAAAGCTGTTGGGGGGGTGGTGGTGGGAGGAGTTGAGAGATTGGGATTGGCATGTATACATTTATATGTATAAAATAGATAACCAATAAGAACCTGCTGTCTAAAAAATAAAACAAAATTAAAAATTAAAAAAATAAAATTAAAAGAAGTAAAACAGAAAAAATATTCTGCCCTTCACATACATGTATTTATATGAATAAATTATTTCCATGCATATATCTGTAAATACAGAAAAGAGGAATAAAATCTACCTTGAACCAAAAACGAAAAAAAGAAAAAGGAAAAGAGAACCCACCAGTTACACAGAGGAAAATCATATCAGGGCACTTGCTCCAGTTGTAAACAATTCTGAAGTTGGTCAGTGGTGGGGAGTCATCTCCCATTCAGCCAGCATGCTCCTCGCAACAAGCGTCCTCATTGCAAAGCTGGGGGACCGTGCCGAGGCATCTGTGAATAAACGTGGGCCGAGCCCCAGGTCAGCTGCTGCTGAAATGTTCCCACCCTTCCCAGGTAAAACACCTGAATATGTACAAGGACTTGAAAGCCTAGAGGAAGGGCCATGGAACCACATGAGGGACAGCATGCCAGCCGACCTGCTGCTTGCAGGCCAGCCAGGATGGTCCTGGCCCTGGGTACTCTTCTGGAAGCTTTCCATTTCGCTGCCTGAGATACCCCTGCTGTCCCGGCCCCCACTGCTTTCTTCCTTCCTCACCTCTGCCCAGGGAGAAATTTCAGCGGCAGCTATGGGTGACACATCCTCTTCTTTAGCAGGTGGCATCTTGGCAACTGCTGCAGAAAATCCAGCAGAGCCCCACTCACACTGGGCCACCCACAAAGCCGTGTCCTCTCACTCCCTCCCACCAGCCCAGCCCCGAGACTGCTGACAGGGCAGAGAAAATGGCGTCAGGCACAGCTGCAGGGGCTTTTGCTGCCTGGAGCGGTATTTATATTGATCTGAACCCAGGCACACCTGGGGAGGGCTGGCCGGCACGGTCAGGCTTCCCAGGCCAGCCAATAATCACCCCTCAGGAGCTCACAGTTGCCGAAAATGGAACTTGCTGAATCGGCCAGGTCCAAGGAACAGGTGTGGGCTCCTGAGAATCAGGATAGACAAGGGGCTGCAGCTCTGGCTTGTTTTCTAATCATATTATCTGGCCCATGAGTGGGAGACAACTTCAAGAAGACCCTCTCCTAATGAGAGGAACCCAGGAGTCAGGGAGAGGAGGGGTGGGTGGTGGGTGGAGATAGAGGCCTGGTGTCCCTGGTGCAGTGGAAGTCTCTGGAAGACCAGGTGGAGGAAGGCTTCACAGAGTGATGCCCAGGGTCACAGACCTGTTGGAGCTGCTGTTTGTTAGTTCAAGTCCTGCTCTGAGGTACTCTGTGTCAGATCTGAGCGACAGGTGAGCTGGGAGTGCTCTGCAATGAGAGCTATGTGCACGGTTCCTGTGTGCCCAGCCCTGCTACAGTACCTGCAAGGGTAGCACTGTATCATGGGAGGGGCCTGACCACGAGAGCCCCATGGGCTGCAGGGAACCTGCCCAGGGAACCCCATATCCTGGGAGGGGTCTGACCACGAGAGCCCCGTGGGCTGGGATGGGAGTGGGGTACCTGCTCGGGTGAGCTCCATATCCTGGGATTGTCCTGACCTCGAGAGCCCCATGGGCTGCTGGAGTCCTGGTAAAGGATATCAGGACAGTCAGTGAAGCCACCGAGGATATACCTCAAGTAGTTCCTAAATCCTACACCCTGCTGTTCATTCTACCAACCACCAGGAGTTGGTATTCTGTATTAGTCTTCAATGATGCCTTCTTTTGTATTCCATTAATCCCAGAGTCACAAGACATTTTCGCTTGTGAGTGGCAGGACTCAACGTACAACTAAAACAATACTTACGGGCCGTCTTGAACCAAGGGTTCAAAAATTCCCGCACCATCTTTGGGGAAAGCTCAGCTAAAGACCAGAAGTTCTACCTCTGGAAAAGGAATCACCCCTTCAATATGCAGACGAAATTCTAATCGCCAGCCCTACTAAGGAGGCCTCTGAACTACCAAGCCAACAAAGGATAGAAGTTGTCCAAGAAAAAGCTCAAATATCACAGACTACGGTGACCTGCCTGGGCTTCATTCTCACAGAAGGTTGGAGAAGCCCATCCCAGGAAAGGGAAGAAACAATTTACAGCCTTACCCCTTTCTAAAACTAGAAGACAGCTTAGGGGTTCCTGGGGAGGCCAGGATTTACTGCTTCTGGATCCCTAACTACAGTCTACTAGCTGGGCCTCTATATGAAACACTGAAAGGAAAAGATGATGATCCTTTTGAATAGAATCCAGAAGTGGCCTTTCAAGAATGGAAAGAGCAGTCAATTCAGACCCTTGCCCTGGAACTCCCTAATTTAGCTAAACCCTTTGACCTTTACATTCCTGGTGAAAGGTGAATCGCCATTGGAGTATTAGTGCAAAAACTGGGACCACTTGAAATGGAACAATGCAAGAATGCCATCCAGGTAGGATAAACTATGGTCACCAAGGGGCTTGGCCCACCATGACATCTGGCCAAGATACTGGCGGTATCTAAAAACCTGGAAATCAGCAGCCCAAAAGGCCACCTCCCTCCTAAGGGAAAAGGACCCCACGTGGTGATCCTAACCCCCAACCACGCCCTGAAGTTACAGGGTTTGCTCCGTGGGCACACTGACCTCGAGTGAGGAGGCCCTCCAACTCCAACCTTCAGAGAGATAACCAGGGGCAACGGGGCACCATGACGACTCGTGTGACCATCACTTGACCTGGAGTTTCTCTCATAAAACAGCAAGAGTGTGTCCCAAGAGTAGACTACTGCTTGCAGTACTTACTGCACCCAGAGGGGAGCAAATAATCTTGGCGGGAGAACCGTATATCATGCTGTCACCATAGAAAAGCCTACAGACACCGTGATGATGGTGGCCAATAAGACCGGCTGGACTCCTGTTTACTTCAAAAGGCTGTTGACTTAGTGGCCATCATGGTCCTTCATCACCACTGACCCTGGACTGCCTGGGAGTTGAGCGGGCAGGGTCCTGACACCTGGTGCTGTTTTTATGTTAATTCAGGGGCCTAATTGAAGAAAGCACAGACTACTGGTCAGAGCATCTAGGCTGGCAGAAACGGTCAGCCTAAGGTGGCCCAACAAACGTGGGGCAGGTTGAAACTGGACCTCACAGCGTCACTGTGCATCTCCTTCCTGGACGCTTAAAGGTCATTAGAATCTATAACACTTCCAATACTGGTTCTCAGGCGGACGAGTAAGGAGGCAGGAGGCCTGGGGAAAATCAACATCACCTGGAGGCTGCTGGGGAGAAGTTCTGACCCTCGCCCACGGGTATGAGGGCTCCTCAGTCACCAGTTACAGAAGAAGGGTCTGCACCCTCAGCACTCCAAGAATGAGGAAGGGGACAAAAGGCAGAAGAGGGGTTTGTCCCAGGCAAAGCCCCTTAAAAATCCCTGGGAGATAAAAATAGAATCTGGGCAATAAAATAAGTCTAACCATTTTTATCCTTTGTGCTTTGTCTAATTTCACGTTCTCCTAGGGGCCCGCGTACAGAGGTTCCACACCCGGCACTTCAGACCAGATTTCCTAGTGCAGAATGGCTGGGTCGACACATCAGCTCCTGGGGTCCACTGCAGACTCCGCGATATAGAGCCTGAGCTCCAGCCAACCGGGCCCTCGAGAGTTCCACTGCTTCCCTCCCACTGACTCTGACAGGATCTCTACACAGCAGCCCAGCCCACAGCCCACAGGGTAGCACATGCTCTCACCTCTCCATTCTCTAATCAAAATATAAAGTTTCCTTTGCTTCTGAACCAAACTCAGTCTCAATCTGTTGGCTCCAATGACACTGGACAGGGGGACACTTGTTGGGGTCCAGTCTGGAGGATCAGTAACAGAAATTGAGAACATTGTAACTTCAATGAACAGATGTGTGAGCCAAACTGTAATTAACATAGAACAGTGTATAAGGCTCGGGTAAAATAAGATGTTTCTAACACTTCCATTTGATATTTCCATCACTTTATTATAAGCAAGTTCAGTGAAAAGGTTTGTCTTCTTTGTCAGGTCAATATTAGAGAAACAAAGTGATTTCTTTCCAAGGATGTACATCTAATAATCTTGGTTAAAGCTTCAATCTTGTTTTAAATGCCTTTCCATTGAAAATGATACCTCTCTTTCAGCTCCCCCATTTATGAGAAGTATAAAATCTTATACTTTATTATTACCAAAGGGGAAAGGTGGGAGGAGGGATAAATTAACAGTTTGGGATTACACATACACACAGCTGTGTATAAAATCGATCATCAACAAGGAACTACTGTATAGCACAGGGAACTACACTCAATATTTTGCAATAACCTATAAGGGGAAATAATCTGAAAAAGAATAGATATTTTTATTGACATCATCTATCAATGACAGTTAAAATGGAACCTAAGGGAAGCTGGTGGTGAGTGCTTCTGACCCTGAAGACTTCAATCATCTACAGTTTGGACTCTGCCTACTTCCCAAGGCCCTTAATGAACATATGTGTAGCCGTAGCTTAAAAAATTCCCCAGTTTGGGTTGCGGAGAGACACTGATTTTGAAAAAGCCCTGGTGTTCTCCTCACATGAATGGGACCCTTCCTACAGCTAAAACATGCCTGTCCCACCCAGAGGATGGTATGCCATCTAATCGGGAAGAGTTTGGAAAAGGCATCTCATCTCCTCATCTCCTGGTGCTCGGGTTCACCCCTCCAGCATCTTTACTAACAGTCTCCCCACTTGGAGATGTCAGCACTGTCAACATCCTGTTGTGTACAGTTTGGAATTTGTCCAGAGGATGAAGCGGAAGGAGGAGGAACAATGAGAGACAAGTCCTAGGTGTTCGGACAGGCACCTGTCACTCTAATTTCCAATCAGGAAGATGAATTGACCAAAGGCTAGTGTTGCCCATGGAAACAGAATAGGGCTTGAGGAAATCCCGCTGCTTTGTGGCCAGTTCGCATAAACACAAGTTGAAAAATGCAACTCAGGGGCACTAAAATTCATTAAACTGCAGAGCTGAAAATATCTATCACTGAAAAATGTCTTGAGAAAAGTCAGAGAAAAGGACTTGTAAGCAACGGAGAATGGCAGGAAAGGGATTGGAAAAGGTAGAAAGGACTCGCCATTAAGCACAAGAAAAGGGGCTGAACATTGCCAACATTGCAGTTGGCCAAAAAGGGAGTATGCGTCTTTTTCTGTATATATTCAAGAAAAGGGCATACATATTTTTAGCCAACCAAACAGGTGGGCACTGGAAATCAATACTACAAAAGATATCACCTTGCATCAGTCAGAAGAGCTGTCCTCATAAAGTGTAAACACCAGAAATGCAGGACAGGGCAAGGAGAAAAGGGAGCCCTGAGAGACTTATAGTGGAAATGTATATTGCCAACGATCACTCTGGAGAAGTGTATTGTGTTTACTAAAGCATCTAAAAAATGAGCTACCGAGCACAGGGCACTTGCACTCATGGACGTATATCTTGGGAAAAACAAAAATCGAGAGGACACAGGCACCCCAATGTCTACCGCCTCTCTGTTTAAAAGATCCTTGAATAGGATATAACATAAATGTCTCTGGAGGGAAAAAATGGATAGAGATGTGGTACTTATATAGAGCGGAATATTACTCAGCCAGGAAATCAATGAAATATGGCAATTTGTAACAACTCCAGAGGAGTTACATATGATCATACAAAGCCACATAATACTAAAAGAAAAAGTGTAGCCTAACCTGTACCCTAAACCGTCCCCGTCCCCATCCCCTAACCCTAACCCTTACCCGAAGCCTTACCCTAACACATCCCCTAATCCTAACCCGTACACTAACACTAACCCGTAACCTAACACGTACGATCAACCAAAACCGTTGTCGTACCCTAACCTGTACTCTTAGCTGTCCCCGTCCCTTAACCCTAACACTAACCCTAACCCTAACCCTTACACGAAGCCTTACCCTAACACGTCCCCTAATCCTAACCCGTATGCTAACACTAACCCATACCCTAACACGTACGCTCACCCTGAACCATTGTTGTAGCCTAACATGTACCCTAAACCGTCTCCGTCCCCAAACCCTATACCTAACCCTAACCCTAACACTTACCCGAAGCTTTAACCTAACCCGTCTCCAAATCCTAACCCGTACGCTAACACTAACCTGTACCCTAACATGTACGCTCACCCTAAAATGTGTTGTACCCTAAACGGTACCCTAAACCGTCCCCGCCCCTAACACTAACCCTAAACCTAACCCTAACACTAACCCTTACCCGAAGCCTTACCCTAACCCCCCCTAAACCCAACCCGTACGCTAACACTAACCCGTACCCTGACACGTACGCTCATCTTAAAACGTTGTTGTCCCCTAACCTGTACCCTAAACCGTCCCAGTTCCCTAAACCACACCTTAACCCTAAGCTTAACCCTAACACTTACCCGAAGCCTTACACTAACCCATCCCCTAATCATAACCCGTACGCTAACACTAACCCGTACCATAACACGTACGCTCAACCTAAACAGTTGTCGTACCCTAATATATACCCTAAATCGTCCCCGTCCCCTAACCCTCACCCTAACCCTAACCCTAACCATAACCCTAACACAAAGCCTTACCCTAACCCGTGCCCTAATCCTAAACCGTACACTAACACTACATGGTACCCTAAGACGTATGATCAACATAATCCGTTGTCGTACTCTAACCTGTAACCTAAACCGTCCCTGTCCCTTAACCCTAAACCTAAACCTTACCCGTAGCCTTACCCTAACCCATCCCCTAATCCTAATCCATACGCTAAAACTAAGCCGTACCTAACATGTACGCTCAACATAAACCGTTGTCGTACACTAACCTGTACCCTAAAGAGTCCCTGTCCTCTAAACATATCCCTAACCTTAACCCTAAACCTTACCCGAAGCCTTAACCTAACCCGTCCCATAATACTAACCCGTACGCTAACACTAAACTGAACCCTAACACGTACACTCACCCTAAACCATTGTCGTACACTAACCTAAACCCTAAACCGTCCCCGTCCCCTCACCCTAACCATAACCCTAACGATTACCCGAAGCCTTACCCTAAACCGTCCCCAAATCCTAACACGCACGCTAACATTAACCCGTACCCTAACACATACGCTCAACCTAAAACGTCGTACCCTAACCTGTACCCAAAAACGTCCCCTAACCTTAACCCTAACCCTAAACCTAACCCTAACACTTACCCGAAGCCTTAACTTAACCCGTCCCCTAATCCTAACCTATACGTTAACACTAACACGTAACCTAACACGTACGCTCAACCTAATCCGTAATCATACCTTAACCTGTACCCTAATCGTCCCCAACACCTAACCCTAACCCTAACCCTAACCGTCCCCATCCCCTAATCCTAACCCTAACCCGAACACTTACACGAAGCCTTACCCTAACCCGTCCCCTAATTCTTAACCGTACACTAACACTAACACGTACCCTAACACGTACGCTCACCCTAAACGTTTGTCATACCCTAACATGTCATCTAAACTGTCCCCATACCCTAACACTAACCCTAACCCTAACCCTAACCCTAACACTTACCCGAAGCCTTACCCTAACCCGTCCACTAATCCTAAACTGTACGCTAAAACTAACCCGTACCCTAACACGTACGCTCAACCTAAACCGGTGTCGTACCCTAAACTGTACCCTAAACCGTCCCCATCCCCTAACCCTAACCCTAACCCTTACCCGAAGCCTTACTCTAACCCGTCCCCTAAACCTAACCCGTACACAAACACTACCCCGTTCCCTAACACATACGCTCACCCTAAACCGTTGACGTACCCTAACTTGTACACTAAAACGTCCCCGTCCCCTAACCCTATCCCTAACCCTAACACTTACGCGAAGCCTTAGCCTAAGCCGTCCCCAAACCTAACCCGTACGCTAACACTAACCTGTACCCTAAAATGTAGGCTCACCATAATCAGTTGTCCTACCCTAACCTGTACCCTAAACTGTCCCCGTCCCCTAACCCTAACCCTAACTCTAACCCTAACCCTAAAACTTACCCGAAGCCTTACGCTAACCTGTCCCCTAATCCTAACCCGTTCGCTAACACTAACACATACCCTAACACGTACACTCACCCTAAACGGTTGTCGTACCCTAACCTATACCCTAAACCATCCCCTTAACCTAACCCTAACTCTAACACTAAGCCTAACCCTAACCCTTACCCGAAGCCTTATATTAACCCGTCCCCTATTCGTAACACTTACGCTAACACTAATCCATACCCTAACATGTACGCTCACCCTAAACCGTTCTCGCAGCCTAACCTGTGACTTAAACCGTCCCCATTCCCTAACCCTAACCCTAACCCTAACCCTTATCTGAAGCCTTACCCTAACCTGTCCCCTAATCCTAAACCGTACACTAAAACTAACCCGTACCCTAACACGTAGGCTCACCCTATAACTTTGTCGTACCCTAACCTGAACCCTAAACCGTCCCCGTCCCCGTCCCCTAACATTAACCCTAACCCTAACCCTTACCCGAAGCCTTACCCTAACCCGTCCCCTAATCCTAACTCATACGCAAACACTAACCGTACCCTAACATGTACGCTCACCCAAAACCGTTGTCGTACCATAACATGTATCCTAAACCGTCCCCATCCCCTAACCCTAACCCTAAACCTAACCACAACCCTTACCCGAAGCCTTAACCTAAATAGTCCCCTAATCTTAACCCGTACGCTAACACTAACCCGTACCCAACACGTACGCTCACCCTAAACCGTTGTCGTACACTAACCTGTACCCTAAACCGTCCCTGCCCCCTAAACCTAACCCTAGCCCTAACCCTAACCCTAACCCTTACCCTTACCGGAAGCCTTACCCTAACACGTCCCCTAATCCTAACCCATACAGTAACACTAACCCATACCCTAACATGTACGCTCACCCTAAACCGTTGTCGTACCCTAACCTGTACCCTAAACAGTTCCCATTCCCTAACCCTAACCCTAAATCTTACCCGAAGCCTTACCCTAACCCGTCCCCTATTCCTAAACCATAGGCTAACGTTAACCCATACCCTAACACGTACGCTCACCCTAAACTGTTGTCGTACCCTAACCGGTACCCTAAACCGTCCCCGTCTCCTAAACCTAACCCTAAACCTAACCCTAACCCTAAGCCTAACCCTTACCCGAAGCCTTACCCTAACCCAGTCCCTAAACCTAACGCGTACGCTAACACTAACCCGTACCCTAACACGTACGCTCACCCTAAACCGTTGTCGTACCCTAAACTCTACCCTAAACCGTCCCCGTGCCATAACCCTAACCCAAAAATTAACACTTTCCTGAGGCCTTACCGTAACTCGTCCCCTAATCCTAACCCGTACGCTAACACTAACCCGTACCCTAACACATACGCTCACCCTAAACCATTGTCATACTCTAACATGTACCCTAAACAGTCCCCGTCCCCTAACCTTAACCGTGACCTTAACCCTAAACAAAAACCTTACCCAAAGTCTTACCCTAAATCGTCCCCTAATCCTAAAACGTATGCTAACACTAACCCGTACCCTAACATGTACGCTCACCCTAAACCCTTGTCGTACACTAACCTGTACCCTAAAACGTCCATGTCCCCTAACCCTATCCCTAATCCTAACCCTAACCCTAACACTTACCCAAAGCCTTAACCTAACCCGTCCCATTATCCTAACCCATAAGCTAATACTAAACCGTACCCTAACACATACGCTCCCCCTAAAACGTCGTACCCTAACCTGTACCCTAAACCGTCCCCGTCCCCTAACCCTAACCCTAACCCTAAACCTAACTCTTACCCGAAGCCTTACTCTAACCCGTCCCCTAATCTTAACCCGTACGCTAACATTAAACCGTACCCTAACATGTACGCTCACGTAAACCGTTGTTGTAGACTAACCTGTTCCCTAAACCGTCCCCGTACCCTAACCCTAACACTAACCCTAAACCAAACACTTACCCGAAGCCATACCCTAACCCGTCCCCTAATCCTAACCCGTACGCTACAACTAAATCGTACACAAACACGTATGCTCACCTTAAACCGTTGTTGTACCCTCATCTGTATTCTAAACTGTCCCCGTCCCCTAAACCTAACCCTAACCCTAACCCTTACCTGAAGGCTTACGCTAACCCATCCCCTTATCCTAACCCGTACGCTAACAATAAACCGTACCCTAAAACGTACACTCACCCTACACCGCTGTTGTACCCTAACCTGTACCTTAAACCGTCCCCGTCCCCGTCCCCTAAACCCTAACCCTAACCCTTACCCAAAGCCTTACCCTAACCCGTCCCCTAATCCTAACCCGTACGCTAACACTAACCCGTACTCTAACACGTACGCTCACCCTAAACCATTGTCGTAGCCTCACCTGTACCCTAAACCGTCTCCGCCCCCTAACCCTATCCCTAACCCTAACCCTTACCAAAGATTTACACTAACCCGTCCCCAAATCATTACCTGTATGCCAACACTAACCTGTACCCTAACACGTACGCTCACCCTAAAATGTGTCGTACCCTAAACTGTACCCTAAACCTTCCCCGTCCCCTAACACTAATCCTAAACCTAACCCTAACCCAAACCCTTACCCGAAGCCTTACCCTAACCCCCCCTAAACCCAAACCGTACGCTAACACTAATCCGTACCCTGACTCGTACGCTCACCCTAAAGTTTTGTTATCCCCTAACCTGTACCCTAAACCGTCCCCGTCCCCTATCCCTAACCCTAACCCTTACAAGAAGCCTTACCCTACCACGTCCCCTAATCCTAACACGTATGCTAACACTAACCCTAACATGTACGCTCACCCTAAAACGTTGTCGTACACTAACCTGTCCCCTAAACCGTCCCCGTCTCCTAACCCTAACTGTAACCCTAACCCTAACACTAACCCTTACCCGAAGCTTTACCCTAACCCGTCCCCTAATCCTAACCAGTAGGCTAACACTAAGCTGTACCCTAACATGTACACTCACCCTAAACCATTGTCGTACACTAACCTGTACCCTAAAGAATCCCTGTCCTCTAACCCTATCCCTAACCATAATCCTAACCCTTACCCGAAGCCTTAACCTAACCCGTCCCATAATACTAACCCGTACACTAACACTAAACCGAACCCTAACACGTACACTCACCATAAACCATTGTCGTACACTAACATGAACCCTAAACCGACCCCGTACCCTCACCCTAACCATAACCCTAAGCCGAAACCTAACCCTTACCCGAAGCCTTACACTTACCCGTCCCCAAATCCTAACACGCATGCTAACACTAACCCGTACCCGAACACATACACTCAACCTAAAACGTCGTACCCTAACCTGTACCCTAAACCGACCCGTCCACTAACCCTAACCCTAACCGTAACACTTACACGAAGCCTTACCCTAACCCGTCCCCTAATCCTAACCCGTACCCTAACACTAACCCGTACCCTAACATGTATGCTCACCCTAAACCGTTGTCGTACCCTAACCTGCACCCTAAAACGTCCCCTAACCCTAACCCTAACCCTAAACCTAAACCTAACACATACCCGAAGCCTTAACTTAATCCGTCCCCTAATCCTAACACGTACACTAACACTAACCCATACCCTAACATGTATGCTCACCCTAAACCGTTGTCGTACCCTAACCTGCACCCTAAAACGTCCCCTAACCCTAACCCTAACCCTAAACCTAACCCTAACACTTACCAGAAGCCTTAACTTAATCCGTCCCCTAATCCTAACCCGTACGCTAACACTACAACGTACCATAACACGAACGCTCACCCTAAACCGTTGTCGTACCCTAACCTGTACCCTAATCGTCCCCATCACATAACCCTAACACTAAACCTAACTGTAACCCTAACACTTACCCGAAGCCTTACCCTAACCCGTCCCCTAATCCTAACACATACACTAACACTAACCCGTACCCTAACACGTATGCTCACCCTAAACCGTTGTCGTACACTAACCTGTACCCTAAACCGTCCACGTCCCCTAACCCTAACCCTAACCCTAATCCTAACCGTTACCCAAAGCCTTACCTTAATCCGTGCCCTAATCCTAACCCGTACGCTAACACTAACCCGTACCCTAACACATACGCTCACGCTAAACGGTTGTCATACCATAACCTGTACCCTAAACCATCCCTGTCCCCTAACCCTAAACCTAACACTTACCCGAAGCCTTACCCTAAACCGTCCCCTAATCCTAACCTGTATGCTAACACTAACGTGTAACCTAACACGTATGTCCATCATAAACATTTGTTGTACCCTAACATGTACCCTAAACCATACCCGGCCCCTAAAACTAACCCTAACCCTAACCCTAACACTTACCCGAAGCCTTACGCTAACCCGTCCACTATTCATAACAGGTACGCTAACACTAACCTGTACCCTAACACGTACGCTCATCCTAAACCGTTGTCGTACCCTAACATGTACCCTAAAGCGTCCCCGTCCCCTAACCCTAACCCTAACACTAACCCTTACCCGAAGCCTTAACCTAAGCCGTCCACTAAACCTAACCCGTACGATAACACTAACCCGAACCCTAACACGTACACTCACCCTAAACCGTTGTCGTACCCTAACCTGTACACTAAACCGTCCCCGTCCCCTAACCCTAACCCCAACCATAACCCTTCCCCGAAGCCTTAGCCTACCCTTCCCCAAATCCTAACCCTTACGTTAACACTAACCCGTCCCCTAACACGTACGGTCACGCTAAACCGTTGTTGTACCCTAACCTGTACATTAAACCATCCCCGTCCCCTGACCCTAACCCTAACCATAACCCTAAACCGTACCCGAAGCCTTACCCTAACCCGTCCCCTTATCCTAAACTGTACGCTAACACTAACCCGTACCCTAACACGTACCCTCACCCTAATCCGTTGTCAAACACTAAACTGTACCCTAAACTGTCCCCGTCCCCCTCCCCTAAACCTAACCCTAACCCTAAAACTTACCCGAAGCCTTACCCTAACCCGTACCCTAAACCTAAGCCGTACGCTCACAATAACCCGTACCGTACAATGTAGGCTCTCCCTAAACCGTTGTCGTTCCCAAACCTGTACCCTAAACCGTCCCCTAACACTAAACCTAACTCTATCCCTAACCCTAAAACTTACAGGAAGCCCTACCCTAACCCGTCCCCTAATCCTAACCCGTATGCTAACACTAATCTGTTCCCTAACACGTACGCTCACCCTAAACATTTGTCGTACCCTAACCTGTCCTCTAAAATGTCCCCGTCCCCTAACCCTAACCCTAACACTAACCCTAACCTAACCCTTACCCGAAGCCTTACAGTAACCCGTCCCCTAATCCTAACCACTACGCTAACACTAACCCATACCCTAAAACGTATGCTCACCCTAAGACATTGTCGTACACTAACCTGTCCCCTAAACCGTCCCCATCACCTAACCCTAACCCTAACCATAACACTTACCCGAAGACTTACCCTAACCCGTCCCCTAATCCTAACCTGTACGCTAACACTGACCCGTACCCTAACACGTACGCTCACGCTAAAGCGTTGTCGTACCCTAACCTGTCTCCTAAACTGTCCCCGTCCCCTAATCCTAACCCTAACAGTAACCCTAACCCAACACTTACCTGAAGCCTTAACCTAACCAATCCCCTAATGCTAACCCCTACGCTAACACTAAGCTGTACCCTAACACATACGGTTACCCTAAACTGTTGTCGTACCCTAACCTGACCCCTAAACCATCCCAGTCCCCTAACCCTAACCTTAATTCTAACCTTAACCCTAACCCTTGCGCGAAATCTAACCCTAAGCCATCCCCTAATCCTAAACCGTAAGCTAACACTAATCGGTACCCTAACACGTACGCTCACCCTAAATCATTGTCATTCCCTAACCTGTCCCCTAAACCGTCCCCATCCCCTAACCCTTACCCTAACCCTAAACCTAACCCTAACACTTACCTGAAGACATACCCTAACCCGTCCACTTATCCTAAACCGTACGCTAACACCAACCCGTACCCTAACATGTACGCTGAACCTAAATCGTTGGCGTACCGTAACCTGTCCCATAAACCGTCCCAGTCCCCTAACCCTAACCCTAAACCTAACCCTAACCTTAACCCTAACACTTACCCGATGACTTAGCCTAACCTGTCCCCTAATCCTAACCGGTAAGCTAACACTAACCCATACCCTAACATGTACGCTCACCCTAAACAGGTGTCGTACCCTAACCTGTCCCCTAAACCGTCCTTGTCCCATAACCCTAACCCTAACCATAAACCTAAACCTTACCCGAAGCCTTACCCTAACCCGTCACCTAATCCAACCCGTACACTAACTCTAACCCGTACCCTAACACTTACGCTCACCCTAAACTGTTGTCGTACACTAACGTGTACCCTAAACCATCCCCGTACCCTAACCCTAACCCTAACCCTAACACATACCCGAAGCCTTACCCTAATCCGTCCCCTAATCCTAACACATACGCTAACACTAACCCGTACCCTAACACGAACGCTCACCCTAAACCATAGTCGTACACTAACCTGTCCCCTAAAACTTCCCCATCTCCAAATCCTAACACTAAACCTAACCCTTACCCGAACCCTTAACCTAACCCGTCCCCTAATCCTAACCTGTACGCTAACACTAAACCGTACCCTAACACGTACGCTCACCCTAAACCGTTGTCGTAACCTACCTGTCCCCTAAACCGTCCCCGTCCCCTAACCCTAACCCTAACCCTTACCCGAAGCCTTACGCTAACCCATCCCCTAATCCTAACCCGTACGCTAACACTAACCCGTACCCTAACACGTACGCTCACCCTAAACCGTTGTCGTACCCTAACCTGTCCCCTAGACAGTCCCCATCTCATAACCCTAACCCTAAACCTTACCTAAAGCCTTACCCTAACCGGTCCCATAATCCTAACACGTACGCTAACACTAACACCCTAACACGTACGCTCACCTTAAACCATTGTCGTATCCTAACCTGTCCCCTAGACCGTCCCCGTCCCCTACCCCTAAACCGAACCCAAACCCTAACCCTAACCCTTACCCGAAGCCTTACCCTAATCAGTCCTCTAATCCTAACCCGTACACTAACACTAAACCGTACCCTAACACGTTTGCTCACCCTAAACCGTTGTCGTACCCTAACCTGTCCCCTAAACCGTCCCCATCCCCTAACCCTAACGCTAACCCTAACACTAACCCTAACTCTTACCAGAAGCCTTACCCTAACACGTCCCAAAATGCTATCCCATACGCTAAAATAACCCCTACCCTAACACGTACGCTACCCTATACCATTGTCGTACCCTAACCTATACCCTAAAATGTCCCCATCCCCAACCCTAACCAAACCCTAACCCTAACCCTTACTCGAAGCCTTACACTAACCCGTCCCCTAATACTAACCCGTATGCTTACACTAACCCGTACCCTAACACGTACGCTCACCCTAAACCGTTGTCGTACCCTCACCTGTCCCCTAAACCATCCCCGTCACCTAACCCTAACCCTAACACTAAACCTTACCCGAAGCCTTACCCTAAATGGTGCCATAAACCTAACCCGTATGCTAACACTAATCCGTACCCTAACACATACGCTCACCCTAAACCGTTTTCTTTACCCTAACCTGTGCTCTAAACCGTCCCCGTCCCCTAACCCTAAACCTAACCTTAAACCTAAACCTAACCCTTACACGAAGCCTTACCGTAACCCGTCCTCTAATCCTAACCCTTACGCTAACACTAACACTTACCCTAACAGGTACGCTCACCCTAAACCGTTGTCTTATCCTAACCTGTCCCCTAAAACGTCCCCATCCCCTAAACCTAACCCTAACCATAACCCTCACCCGAAGCCTTACACTAACCCGTCCCCTAATCCTAAACCGTACGCTAACACTAACCCATACCCTAACACGTTCGCTCACCCTAAACCATTGTCATATCCTAACCTGTCCCCTAAACTGTCCCCATCCCCTAACCCTAACACTAACCCTAACCCTAAATCTTACGCAAAGCCTTACCCTAACACGTCCCCTAATCCTATCCCATACACTAACACTAACACGTACCATAACACGTACGCTAACCCTAAACCGTTGTCGTACCCTAACTTGTCCCCTAAACAGTCCCCGTCCCCTAACCCTAACCCTAAACTTAACCCAAACCCTAACACTTACCCGAAGGCTTACCCTAACCCGTACGCTAACACTAAGCCGTACCCTAACACTTACGCTCACCCTAAACCTTTGTTGTACCCTAACTTGTCCCCTAAACCGTCCCCGTCCCCAAATCCTAACCCTAACCCTAACTCTAACCCTTACACGATGTCTTACCCTAACCCGTCCCCTAATCCTAACCCGTACGCTAATACTAACCCGTACCCTAACACGTACGCTCACCCTAAAACTTTTTCGTACCCTAATCTGTCCCCTAAACCGTCCCCGTCCCCTAACCCTAACCCTAAACCTAACCCTTACCCGAAGCCTTACCCTATCCGGTCCACTAATCCTAACCAGTACGCTAACACTAACCCATACCCTAACACGTACGCTCACCCTAAACATTTGTCATACCCTAACCTGTCCCCTAAACAGTCCCCGTCCGCTAACCCCAACCCTAAACTTAACCCTAATCCTAACCCCTACCCGAAGCCTTACACTAACCCGTCCCCTAATCCTAAAGCATACGCTAACTCTAACCCGGACCCGAACACATTCGCACACCCTAAACCACTGTCGTACACTAACCTGTCCACTAAACCGTCCCCGTCACCTAACCCTAACCCTAACCCTAAACCTAACCCTAACCCTTACCCGAAGCCTTACCCTAACCCGTCCCCTAATCTTAACCCCTACGCTAACAATAACCCATACCCTAACACGTACGCTCACCCTAAACCGTTGTCATACCCTAACCTGTCCCCTAAACCTTCCCCGTCCCCGTCCCCTAACCCTAACTCTAACCCTAAACCTAACCCTTACCCAAAGCCTTACCATAACCCGTCCCCTAATCGTAAACTGTACGCTAACACTAACCCATACCCTAACACGTACGCTCACACTAAACCATTGTCGTACCCTAACCTGTCCCCTATACTGTCCCCGTCCCTTAACCCTAACCCTAAACCTAAAACTTACCCGAAGCCTTACCCTAACCGGTCCCCTAATCCTAAACCGTACGCTAACACTAACCCGTACACTAACACGTACGCTCACCTTAAACCGTTGTCGTATACTAACCGGTCCCCTAAACCGTTCCCATCCCCTAACCCTAACCCTAACACTAACCCTAACCATTACCTGAAGCCTTACCCTAACCTGTCCCCTAATTCTAACCCGTACACTATCACTAACCCCTAACCTAACACGTACGCTCACCCTAAAACGTTGTCGTACCCTAACCTCTTTCCTAAACCATCACCGTCCCCTAACCCTAACCCTAACCCTAAACCTAACCTTAACCCTAACCCTTACCAGAAGTCTTACCCTAACCCGTCCCCTAATCCTAACAAGTACGCTAACAGTAACCCGTACCCTAACACGTACGCTCACCCTAAACCGCTGTTGTACCCTAACGTGTCCCCTAAACAGTCCCCGTCCCCTAATCCTAACCCTAACCCTAACCCATACACAAAGCCTTACCCTAAGCCATCCCCTAATCCTAACCCGTACGCTAACACTAACCCGTACCCTAACACGTATGCTCAACCTATATCGTTGTCGTAACTTAACCTGTCCCCTAAACAGTCCCCGTCCTCTAACCGTAAACCTAACCCTAAACCTAAACCTTACCCAAAGCCTTACCCTAACCCCTCCCCTAATCCTAACCCGTACGCTAACAGTATACCGTACCCTAACACCTACGCTCACCGTAAAGCGTTGTCGTACCCTAACCTGTCCCCTAAACAGTCCCCGTCCCATAACCCTACCCTAACCCTAACCCTAACCCTAACCCTTACCCGAAGCCTTACCTTAACATGTCCACAAAACGTAACCCATACGCTAACACTTAACCGTACACTAACACGTACGCTCACCCTAAAGCGTTGTTGTATCCTAACCTGTCCCCTAAACCGTCCCCGTCCCCTAACCCTAACCCTAACCCTAACTCTTACCCGAAGCCTTACCCTACCCCAACCCCTAATCCTAAACCATACGCTAACACTAACCCGTACCCTAACACGTACACTCACCCTAAACCGTTGTTGTACCCTAAATTGTCCCCTAAACTGTCCCCGTACCCGTCCCCTAAACCTAAACCTAACCCTAACACTTACCCGAAGCCTTACACTAACCCGTCCCGTAATCCTAACCCGTACGCTAACACTAACACGTACCCTCACACGTACGCTCACCCTAAACCATTGTCATACCCTAACCTGTCCCCTAAACCGTGCCCGTCCCCTAATTCTAACCCTAACCCTAACACTTACCCGAAGCCTTACTCTAACCCGTCCCCTAATCCTAACCCGTAAGCTAACACTAGCCCGTACCATAAAACGTATGCTCACCCTAAACCGTTGTCGTAGCCTAAACTGTCCCCTAAACTGTCCCTGTCCCCTAACCATAAACGAAACCCTAACCGTAACCCTAAAACTTACCCGAAGCCTTACCCTAAACTGTCCCATAATCCTAACCCGTACGCTGACACTAACCCGTACCCTAACACGTACGCTGACCCTAAAACGTTGTCGTACCCTAACCTGTCCACTAAACCATCCCCGTCCCCTAACTCTAACCCTAACCCTAACCCTAAACTTTACCCGAAGCCTTACCCTAACCCGTCCCCTAAACCTAACCCGTACACTAACACTAAACTGTACCCTAACACGTAGGCTTACCCTAAACCATTGTCATACCTTAACCTGTCCCCTAAACCGTCCCCATCCCCTAACCCTATCCCTAACCCTAAACCTAACTCTTACCCGAAGCCTTACTTTAACCCGTCCCCTATACCTAACCCTTACACTAACACTAAACCGTACCCTAGCACATACGCTCACCCTAAACCGTTGTCATACCCTAAACTCTCCCCTAAACCGTCCCCGTCCCCTAACCCTAACCAAAACCCTAACCTTAACCTTAACCCTAACCCTTACAAGAAGTCTTACCCTAACCCGACCACTAATCCTAACACGTACGCTAACACTAAACCGTACTTTAACATGTATGCTCAACCTAAACCATTGTCGTGCCCTAACCTGTACCCTAAACCGTCCCCGTCCCCGTCCCCTAACACTTACCCGAAGCCTTAACCTAACCCGTCCCCTAATCCTAAATCGTACGCTAACACTAACCAATACCCTAACACGTACGCTCACCCTAAAGCGTTGTCGTACCCTAACCTGTCCCCTAAACCGTCCCCGTCCTGTAACCCTAACCCTAAAATTAACCCTAACCCTAACCCTTACCCGAAGCCTTACCCTAACCCGTCCCCTAATCCTAACCCGCACGCTAACACTAACACGTACCCTAACACGTACGCTCACCCTAAACGGTTGTCGTACACTAACCTGTCCCCTAAACCGTCCCCTTCCCCTAACCCTAACTCTAACACTTACCTGAGACTTTACACTAACCCGTCCCCTAATCCTAACGCGTACACTAACACTAACGCGTACCCTAACACGTACGCTCACCCTAAATCGTTGTCATATACTAATCTGTCCCCTAACCGTCCCCATCCCCTAACACAAACCCTAACCCTAACCCTAACCCTAATACTTACCCGAAGTCTTACCCTAAACCATCCCCTAATCCTAACCCGTACGCTAACACTAAACCGTACCATAACACGTACGCTCACCCTAAATCGTTGTCGTACCCTAACCTGTCCCATAAACCGTCCCCATCCCCTAACCCTAACTCTAACCCTAACCCTAACCCTAACCCTTACCGGAAGCCTTACACTAAACCGTCCCCTATTCCTAACCCGTACGCTAACACTAAACTATACCCTAACACGTACGCTCACCCTAAACCGTTGTTGTACCCTAACGTGTCCCCTAAACAGTCTCCGTCCCCTAACCCTAACCCTAACCCTTACCCAAAGCCTTACCCTAACCCATCCCCTAATCCTAACCCGTATGCTAACACTAACCCGTAACCTAACACGTACGCTCACCCTAAACCATTGTCGTAACTTAACCTGTCCCCTAACCCGTCCCTGTCGCCTAACTCTAACCCTAAACATAACCCTAACCCTAACACTTACCCGAAGCCTTACACTAACCCGTCCCCTAATCCTAACTCGTACGCTAACACTAACCTTTACCCTAACACGTAGGCTCACCCTAAACCGTTGTCATACACTAAACTGTCCCCTAAACCGTCCCTGTACCCTAACACTAACCCTAACCCTAACCCTAACACTGAATCTTTCCCAAAGCCTTAGCCTTACCCGTCCCCTAATCCTAACCCGTACGCTCACCCTAAACCATTGTCGTACCCTAACCTCTCTAGTAAACCATCCCTGTCCCCTATACCTAACCCTAACCCTAACCCTAACCTTAACCCTAACCCTTACCAGAAATCTTACACTAACTCGTCCCCTAATCCTAACACGTACACTAACACTAACCCGTACCCTAACACGTACACTCACCCTAAACTGTTGTAGTACACTAACCTGTCACCTAAACAGTCCCCATCCCCTAACCATAAACCTAAACCTAACCCTAACCCTTACCCGAAGCCTTACCCTAACCCGTCCCTAATCCTAACCCGTACGCTAACACTAAACCGTACCCTAACACGTATGCTCACCCTGAAGCGTTGTCGTACCCTAACCTGTCCCCCAAACAGTCCCCGTCCCATAACCCTAACCCTAACCCTAAACCTAACTCTTACCCGAAGCCTTACTTTAACCCGTCCCCTATACCTAAACCTTACACTAACACTAAACCGTACCCTAGCACATACGCTCACCCTAAACCGCTGTCATACCCTAAACTCTCCCCTAAACCGTCCCCGTCCCCTAACCCTAACCAAAACCCTAACCTTAACCTTAACCCTAACCCTTACAAGAAGTCTTACCCTAACCCGACCACTAATCCTAACACATACGCTAACACTAAACCGTACTTTAACACGTATGCTCACCTAAACCATTGTCGTGCCCTAACCTGTCCCCTAAACTGTCCCCGTCCCCGTCCCCTAACACTTACCCGAAGCCTTAACCTAACCCGTCCCCTAATCCTAACCCGTACGCTAACAATAACCTGTACCCTAACATGTACGCTCACCCTAAACCGTTGTCCTACCCTAGCGTGTCCCCTAAACCGTCCCTGGGCCCTAACCCTAACCATAACCCTAACCCTAACCGTACCCAAGCCTTACCCTAACCCATTCCCTAATACTAACCCGTACGCTAACACTAAACCGTACCCTAACACGTATGCTCACCCTCAACCGTTGTCGTACCCTAACCTGTCCCCTAAACCATCCCCGTCCCCTAACCCTAAATCTAACCCTAACCCATACCAAAAGCCTTACCCTAATCCGTCCCATAATCCTAACCCGTACGCTAACAGTAACCCATACCCTAACTCGTACGCTCACCCTAAATCATTGTCGTACCGTTACCTGTCCCCTAAACCGTCCCCGTCCCCTAACCCTAACCCTTACTCGAAGCCTTACGTTAATCCGTCCCCTAATCCTAACCCGTACGCTAACACTAATCCATACCCTAATACGTACGCTCACCCTAAACCGTTGTCGTATACAAATCTGTCCAGTAAACCGTCTCCATCCCCTAACCCTATCCCTAAACCTAACCCTAGCCCTAACCCTAACCCTTACCCGAAGACTTACCCTAACCCGTCCCGAAATCATAACCCTTACGCTAACACTAACCCGTACCCTAACACGTACGCTCACCCTAAACCGTTGTCATACCCTAACTTGTCCCCTGAACCGTGCCCATGCCTGTCCCCGTCCCCTAAACCTAACACTAACAGTAACCCTTACCCACAGCCTTACCCTAACAAGTCCCCTAATCCTAATCAGTACGCTAACATTAACCCGTAGCCTAACACGTACGCTCACCCTAAACGGTTGTCGTACTCTAACCTGTCCCCTAAATCGTGCCCGTCCCCTAACCCTAACCCTAACCCTAAACCTTACCAGAAGCCTTACACTAACCGGTCCCCTAATCCTAACCCGTACGCTAACACTAACCCGTACCCTAACAGGTACGCTCACCCTAAATCGTTGTCGTACACTAACCTGTCCCCTAAACCGTCACCGTCCCCTAACACAAACCCTAACCCTAACCCTAACCCGAATACTTACCGAAAGTCTTACACTAAACCGTCCACTAATACTAATCCGTACACTAACACTAACCTGTACCCTAACACATACGCTCACCCTAAACAGTTGTCATACCCTAACCTGTCCCATAAACTGTCCCCGTCCTCTAACCCTAACTTTAACCCTAAAGCTAACCCTAACCCTTACTCAAAGCCTTACCCTAACCCGTCCCCTAATCCTATCCCGTAAGCTAACACTAATCCGTACCCTAACACGTACGCTCACCCAAAACAGTTGTCGTACCATAACCTGTCCCCTAAACCGACCCCGTCCACTAAACCTAAGCCTACATCTAACCCAAACTCTTACCCGAAGCCTTACCCTAAACCAACCCCTAATCCTTACCCATACGCTAACACTAACCCATACCCTAACACGTACACTTACTCTGAACGGTTGTCGTACCGTAACCTGTCCCCTAAACCGTCCCCGTCCCCTAACCCAAACCCAACATTAACCCTATCCCTAAACCTCACCCGAAGCCTTACCCTAACTGACCCCTAATCCTAAACTCTATGCTAACACTAACCCGTACCCTAACAAATACGCTCACACTAAACAGTTGTCGTACCCTAAACTGTACCCTAAACAGTCCCTGTGCACTACACCTAACGTTAACCCTAACACTAACCCTTACCCGAAGCCTTACACTAACCCGTCCCCTAATCCTAACACGTACGCTAACACTAACCCATACCCTAAAACGTACGCTCACCCTAAACCGTTGTCGTACCCTAACCTGTCCCCTAAACCGTCCCCATCACCTAACCCTAACCCTAAACCTAAACCTAAACCTAAACCTTACCCAAAGCCTTACACTAACCCCTCCCCTAATCCTAACCCGTACGCTAACACTAACCCATACCCTAACATGCATGCTCACCCTAAACCATTGTCGTACCCTAACCTGTCCCCTAAACCGTCCCCGTCACCAAACCCTAACCCTAAACCAAACCCTAACCCAAAGCCTACCCTAACCCTTACTCTAATCCTAATCCGTTCCCTAACACTAACCCGTACCCTAACACGTATGCTCATCCTAAACCATTGTCGTACCCAAACCTGTCCCCTAAACCGTCCCCATCCACTAACCCTAACCCTAACACTTACCTGAAGCCTTACCCTAACCCGTCCCCTAATCCTAACCCGTACGCTAACATTAACCCATACCCTAACACGTACGCTCACCCTAAACCGTTTTCATACCCTCACCTGTACCCGAAATCTTCCCCGTCACCTAACCCTAATAATAACGCTAACCCTAAACCTAAATCTTACCCGAAGCCTTACCCGAACCCATCTCCTAATCCTAACCTGAACGCTAACACTAACCCGTACCCTAACACCTACGCTCACCCTAAACAATTGTCGTACCCTAACCTGTCCTCTAAACGGTCCCCGTCCCCTAACCGTAACCCTAACCCTAACCCTTACCCGAAGAATAACCCTAACCTGTCCCCTAATCCTAACCCGTACGCTAACACTAAAACATACCCTAAAACGTACTCTCACCCTAAACCATTGTCGTACACTAACCTGTTCCATAAACCGTCCCTGTCCCCTAACCCTTAACCTAACCCTAATCCTAACTGTAACCCTTACCCGAAGCCTTACCCTAACACGTCCCCTAATCCTAACCAATACGCTAACACTAATCCATACCCTAACACGTACGCTCCCCCTGAACTGCTGTCATACTCGAACCTGTCCCCGAAACCGTCCCCATCCCTGAACCCTAACCCTAACCCTAACCCTAACACTTACCCGAAGACTTATCCTAACGCGTCCCCTATTCCTAACCCGTACGCTAACACTAACCCGTACCCTAACACGTACGCTCACCCTAAACCTTGTCATACACTTACCTGTCCCCTAAACAGTCCCCGTCCCCTAACCCTAAACCTAACCCTAACCCTAACTCTTACTCAAAGCCTTACACTAACCCGTCCTCCAATCCTAACCCGTACGCTAACACTAAACCGTCCCCTAACACGTACCCTCACCCTGAACCTTTGTCGTACCGTGACCTGTCCCCTAAACCATCCCCGTCCCCTAACCCTAACCATAAACCTAACCTTAAATCTTACCCGAAGCCTTACACTAACCCATCTCCTAATCCTAAACAGTACGATAACACTAACCCGTAACCTAACAAATATGCTCACCCTAAACCGTTGTCGTACCCTAACCTGTACCCTAAACCGTCTCCATGCACTACCCCTAAACCTAACCCTAACCCTAACCCTAAGCCTTACCCTAACCCGTCCCCTAATCCTAACACGTACGCTAACACTAAACTGGACCCTAACACGTACACTCACCCTAAACCGTTGTCGTACCCTAACCTGTCCCCTAAACCATCCCCGTCCCCTATACTTAACCCTAACCCTAACCCTAAACTTTACCCGAAGCCTTTCCCTAACCCGTCCCCTAAATCTAAACCGTACACTAACACTAAACCGTACCCTAACACGTACACTCATCCTAAACCGTTGTCGTACCCTAACCTGTCCCGTAAACCATCCCCGTCCCCTAACCCTAACCCTAACCTTACCCGCAGCCTTACATTAACCCGTCCCGTAATCCTAACTCGTACGCTAACAATAACCCATAACCTAAGACATACGCTCACCCTAAAACTTTGTGGTACCCAAACCTGTCCACTAAACCGTCCCGGTCCCCTAACCCTAACCCTAACCCTAACCCTAAACCTAACCCTTACCCGAAGACTCACCCTAACCCGTCCCCAAACCCTAACCCGTACGCTAACACTAACCCATACTCTAACACGTACGCTCACCCTGAACCGTTGTCGTACCCTAACCTGTCCCCTATACAGTCGCCATCCCCTAACCCTAACCCAAAGCCTAACACTAACTCTAACCCTTACCAGAAGCCTTACCCTAACCCGTCCCATAATCCTAACCCGTACGTTACCACTAACCCATACCCTAACACGTACGCTCACCCAAAACCTTTGTCATAACCTAACCTGTCCCCTAAGCCGTCCCCGTCCCCTAACCCTAACCCTAACCCTTATCCGAAGCCTTACACTAACCCGTCCCCTAATCCTAACCCGTACTCTAACACTAACCCGTACGCTAACATGTACGCTCACCCTAAACCATTGTCGTACCCTAACCTGTCCCCTAAACCGTCCCTGTCACCTAACCCTAACCCTAACACTAACCCTAACCCTAAACGTTACCCAAAGCCTTACTCTAACCCGTCCCCTAATCCTAACCCGTATGGTAACACTAACCCGTAGGCTAACATGTACGCTCAACCTAATCCTTTGTCGTGTCCTAACCTTTCCCCTAAACCGTGCCCGTCCCCTAACCCTAAACTTAACCTTAACCTTACCCGCAGCCTTACCCTAACCCGTCCCCTAATCCTAACCCGTACGCTAACACTAACCCGTACCCTAACACCTACGCTCACCCTAAACCGTTGTCGTAACCTAACCTGTCCCATAAACCGTCCCCTCCCCTAAACCTAACCCTAACCATAACCTTAACCCTTACACTAACCCGTTTCCTAATCCTAACCCGTACGCTAACACTAAACCGTACCCTAAAATGTACACTCACCTTAAACTGTTGTCGTAACCTAAGCTGTCACTTAAACGATCCCAGTCCCCGAACACTAAACCTAACCCTAACCCTAACCCTAAAACTTACCCGAAGCCTTACCCTAATCCGTCCCCTAATCCTAACCCGTACTATAACAGGAACCCATACCCTAACACGAACGCTCACCCTAAACCATTGTCGTACCCTAACCTGTCCCCTAAACCGTCCCCGTCACCTAACCCTAACCCTAACCCTAAGCCTTACCCGAAGCCTTACACTAACCCGTCCCCTAATCCTAACCTGTACACTAACACTAAACCATAACCTAACACGTACGCTCATCCTAAACCATTGTCATACCCTAACCTGTCCCCTAAACCGTCCCCGTCCAGTGACCCTAACCCTAATCCTAAGCCTTACCCGAAGCCTTACCCTAACCCGTCCCCTATCCTAAAACGTACGCTAACACTAACCCCTACCCTAACACGTACTCTCACCCTAAACGGTTGTCGTACCCTAACCTGCCCCCTAAACCGTCCCCATCCACTAACCCTAACTCTAACCCTAAACCTAACCGTTACCTGAAGCCTTACCCTAACAAGTCCCCTAATCCTAACCCGTACGCTAACACTAATCTGTCCCCTAACACGTACAGTCACCCTAAACCGTTGTACCCTAACCTGTCCGATAAACCATCCCAACCCCCTAAACCTAACCCTAAACCTAACCCTAACCCTAACACTTACCTGAAGCCTAACACTAATCTGTCCCCTAATCCTAACCCGTACGCTAACACTAACCCATACCCTAACATGTGCGCTCACCCTAAACCGTTGTCATACCCTAACCTGTCCCTAAACCGTACCCATCACCTAACCCTAACCCTAAAAATAAACCTAACCCTAACCCTCAGCCTTACCCGAAGCCTTACCCTAACCCATCCCCTTAACGTAACCCGTACGCTAACACTAACCAATACCGTAACACGTACGCTCACCCTAAACGGTTGTCATACGCTAACCTGTTCCTTAAACTGTCACCGTCCGCTAAACCTAACCCTAACCCTAACCCTAACCCGAAGCCTTACCCTAACCCATCCCGTAATCCTAACCCGTACGCTAACACTAACCTGGACCCTAACACGTACGCTCACCCTAAACCGTTGTCGTACCCTAACCTATCCCCTAAACTGTCCCGGTCCCCTATACTTAACCTTAACCATAACCCTAACCGTAAACCTAACACTAACCCGAAGCCTTACCCTAACCCGTCACCTAATCCTAAACCGTACGCTAACACTAAATCGTACCCTAACACGTACGCTCACCCTAAACCGTTGTCGTACCCTAACCTGTCCCCTAAACCGTCCCGGTCCCCTAAACCTAAACCTAACACTAACCCTAACCCTTACCTGAAGCCTTATCCTAATTCGTCCCCTAACTCTAACCCGTACGCTAACACTAACCCGTACCCTAACACGTACGCTCACCCTGAACCGTTGTCGTACCCTAACCTGTCCCCTATACAGTCGCCGTCCCCTAACCCTAACCCTAAGCCTAACCCGAACACTAAACCTTACCAGAAGCCTTACACTAACCCGTCCCATAATCCTAAACCGTAGGTTACCACTAACCCGTACCCTAACATGTACGCTCACCCAAAACGTTTGTTGAAACCTAACCTGTCCCCTAAACCGTCCCTGTCCCCTAACCATAACCCTAACCCTAACCCTAAACCTTACCCGAAACCTTACTCTAACCCGTCCCCTAATCGTAAACTGTATGCTAACACTAACCCGTACGCTAACACGTACGCTCACCCTAAACCGTTGTCGTACCCTAACCTGTCCCCTAAACCGTCCCTGTCACCTAACCCTAACCCTAAACCTAACCCTAATGCTTAACCGAAGCCTTACCCTAACCCGTCAAGTAATCCTAACCCTAACGCTAACACAAACCCGTACCCTATCACGTACACTCAACCTAAACCGTGGTCGTACCCTAACCTATCCCATAAACTGTCCCCGTACCCTAACCCTAACCCTAACCGTAACACTTACCCGAAGCCTTACCCTAAACCATCCCCAATCCTAACCCGTACTCTAACACTAACCTGTATGCTAACATGTACGCTCACCCTAAACCGTTGTCGTACCCTAACCTGTACCCTAAACCGTCCGTGTCACCTAACCCTAACCCTAACCCTAAACTTTACCCGAACCCTTACTCTAACCCGTCCCCTAATCGTAACCTGTACACTAACACTAACCCGTACGCTAACACGTACGCTCACCCTAAACCGTGGTCGTACCCTAACCTGTCCCCTAAACCGTCCTTGTCACCTAACCCTAACCCTAACCCTAACCCTAATGCTTAACCGAAGACTTACCCTAAGCCGTCAAGTAATCCTAACCCTAACGCTAACACAAACCCGTACCCTATCACGTACGCTCAACCTAAACCGTCGTCGTACCCTAACCTGTCCCCTAAACTGTCCCCATACCCTAACCCTAACCCTAACCCTAATCTTACCCGAAGCCTTACCCTAACCAATCCCCTAATCCTAACCCGTACTCTAACACTAACCCGTACACTAACACGTACGCTCACCCTAAAACTTTGTCGTACCCTAACCTGTCCCCTAAACCGTCCGTGTCACCTAACCCTAACCCTAACCCTAACCCTAACCCTAAACTTTACCCGAAACATTACTCTAACCCGTCCCCTAATCGTAACCTGTACGCTAACACTAACCCGTACGCTAACACGTACGCCCACCGTAAACCGTTGTCGTACCCTAACCTGTCCCCTAAACCGTCCCTGTCAAATAACCCTAACCCTAAGCCTAACCGTTACCCGAAGCCTAACCCTAATCCGTCCCCTAAACCTAACCCGTACGCTAACACTAACCCGTACCCTAACAAATACGCTTACCCTAAACCGTTGACGTACCCTAACCTGTCCCCTAAACCGTACCAGTCCTCTAATCCTAACCCTAACAATAAACCTAATCCTAACCCTAACCCTTACCCGAAGCCTTACCCTAACCCGTCCCCTAATCCTAACCCGTACGCTAACACTAAACCATACCCTAACACGTACGCTCACCCTAAACCGTTGTCGTACCGTAACCTGTTCCCTAAGCTGTCCCCATCCCCTAACCCTAACCCTAACCCTAACACTTACCCGAAGACTTATCCTAACGCGTCCCCTATTCCTAACCCGTACGCTAACACTAACCCGTACCCTAACACGTACGCTCACCCTAAACCTTGTCATACACTTACCTGTCCCCTAAACAGTCCCCGTCCCCTAACCCTAAACCTAACCCTAACCCTAACTCTTACTCAAAGCCTTACACTAACCCGTCCTCCAATCCTAACCCGTACGCTAACACTAAACCGTCCCCTAACACGTACCCTCACCCTGAACCTTTGTCGTACCGTGACCTGTCCCCTAAACCATCCCCGTCCCCTAACCCTAACCATAAACCTAACCTTAAATCTTACCCGAAGCCTTACACTAACCCATCTCCTAATCCTAAACAGTACGATAACACTAACCCGTAACCTAACAAATATGCTCACCCTAAACCGTTGTCGTACCCTAACCTGTACCCTAAACCGTCTCCATGCACTACCCCTAAACCTAACCCTAACCCTAACCCTTACCCTAAGCCTTACCCTAACCCGTCCCCTAATCCTAACACGTACGCTAACACTAAACTGGACCCTAACACGTACACTCACCCTAAACCGTTGTCGTACCCTAACCTGTCCCCTAAACCATCCCCGTCCCCTATACTTAACCCTAACCCTAACCCTAAACTTTACCCGAAGCCTTTCCCTAACCCGTCCCCTAAATCTAAACCGTACACTAACACTAAACCGTACCCTAACACGTACACTCATCCTAAACCGTTGTCGTACCCTAACCTGTCCCGTAAACCATCCCCGTCCCCTAACCCTAACCCTAACCTTACCCGCAGCCTTACATTAACCCGTCCCGTAATCCTAACTCGTACGCTAACAATAACCCATAACCTAAGACATACGCTCACCCTAAAACTTTGTGGTACCCAAACCTGTCCACTAAACCGTCCCGGTCCCCTAACCCTAACCCTAACCCTAACCCTAAACCTAACCCTTACCCGAAGACTCACCCTAACCCGTCCCCAAACCCTAACCCGTACGCTAACACTAACCCATACTCTAACACGTACGCTCACCCTGAACCGTTGTCGTACCCTAACCTGTCCCCTATACAGTCGCCATCCCCTAACCCTAACCCAAAGCCTAACACTAACTCTAACCCTTACCAGAAGCCTTACCCTAACCCGTCCCATAATCCTAACCCGTACGTTACCACTAACCCATACCCTAACACGTACGCTCACCCAAAACCTTTGTCATAACCTAACCTGTCCCCTAAGCCGTCCCCGTCCCCTAACCCTAACCCTAACCCTTATCCGAAGCCTTACACTAACCCGTCCCCTAATCCTAACCCGTACTCTAACACTAACCCGTACGCTAACATGTACGCTCACCCTAAACCGTTGTCGTACCCTAACCTGTCCCCTAAACCGTCCCTGTCACCTAACCCTAACCCTAACACTAACCCTAACCCTAAACGTTACCCAAAGCCTTACTCTAACCCGTCCCCTAATCCTAACCCGTATGGTAACACTAACCCGTAGGCTAACATGTACGCTCAACCTAATCCTTTGTCGTGTCCTAACCTTTCCCCTAAACCGTGCCCGTCCCCTAACCCTAAACTTAACCTTAACCTTACCCGCAGCCTTACCCTAACCCGTCCCCTAATCCTAACCCGTACGCTAACACTAACCCGTACCCTAACACCTACGCTCACCCTAAACCGTTGTCGTAACCTAACCTGTCCCATAAACCGTCCCCTCCCCTAAACCTAACCCTAACCATAACCTTAACCCTTACACTAACCCGTTTCCTAATCCTAACCCGTACGCTAACACTAAACCGTACCCTAAAATGTACACTCACCTTAAACTGTTGTCGTAACCTAAGCTGTCACTTAAACGATCCCAGTCCCCGAACACTAAACCTAACCCTAACCCTAACCCTAAAACTTACCCGAAGCCTTACCCTAATCCGTCCCCTAATCCTAACCCGTACTATAACAGGAACCCATACCCTAACACGAACGCTCACCCTAAACCATTGTCGTACCCTAACCTGTCCCCTAAACCGTCCCCGTCACCTAACCCTAACCCTAACCCTAAGCCTTACCCGAAGCCTTACACTAACCCGTCCCCTAATCCTAACCTGTACACTAACACTAAACCATAACCTAACACGTACGCTCATCCTAAACCATTGTCATACCCTAACCTGTCCCCTAAACCGTCCCCGTCCAGTGACCCTAACCCTAATCCTAAGCCTTACCCGAAGCCTTACCCTAACCCGTCCCCTATCCTAAAACGTACGCTAACACTAACCCCTACCCTAACACGTACTCTCACCCTAAACGGTTGTCGTACCCTAACCTGCCCCCTAAACCGTCCCCATCCACTAACCCTAACTCTAACCCTAAACCTAACCGTTACCTGAAGCCTTACCCTAACAAGTCCCCTAATCCTAACCCGTACGCTAACACTAATCTGTCCCCTAACACGTACAGTCACCCTAAACCGTTGTCGTACCCTAACCTGTCCGATAAACCATCCCAACCCCCTAAACCTAACCCTAAACCTAACCCTAACCCTAACACTTACCTGAAGCCTAACACTAATCTGTCCCCTAATCCTAACCCGTACGCTAACACTAACCCATACCCTAACATGTGCGCTCACCCTAAACCGTTGTCATACCCTAACCTGTCCCTAAACCGTACCCATCACCTAACCCTAACCCTAAAAATAAACCTAACCCTAACCCTCAGCCTTACCCGAAGCCTTACCCTAACCCATCCCCTTAACGTAACCCGTACGCTAACACTAACCAATACCGTAACACGTACGCTCACCCTAAACGGTTGTCATACGCTAACCTGTTCCTTAAACTGTCACCGTCCGCTAAACCTAACCCTAACCCTAACCCTAACCCGAAGCCTTACCCTAACCCATCCCGTAATCCTAACCCGTACGCTAACACTAACCTGGACCCTAACACGTACGTTCACCCTAAACCGTTGTCGTACCCTAACCTATCCCCTAAACTGTCCCGGTCCCCTATACTTAACCTTAACCATAACCCTAACCGTAAACCTAACACTAACCCGAAGCCTTACCCTAACCCGTCACCTAATCCTAAACCGTACGCTAACACTAAATCGTACCCTAACACGTACGCTCACCCTAAACCGTTGTCGTACCCTAACCTGTCCCCTAAACCGTCCCGGTCCCCTAAACCTAAACCTAACACTAACCCTAACCCTTACCTGAAGCCTTATCCTAATTCGTCCCCTAACTCTAACCCGTACGCTAACACTAACCCGTACCCTAACACGTACGCTCACCCTGAACCGTTGTCGTACCCTAACCTGTCCCCTATACAGTCGCCGTCCCCTAACCCTAACCCTAAGCCTAACCCGAACACTAAACCTTACCAGAAGCCTTACACTAACCCGTCCCATAATCCTAAACCGTAGGTTACCACTAACCCGTACCCTAACATGTACGCTCACCCAAAACGTTTGTTGAAACCTAACCTGTCCCCTAAACCGTCCCTGTCCCCTAACCCTAACCCTAACCCTAACCCTAAACCTTACCCGAAACCTTACTCTAACCCGTCCCCTAATCGTAAACTGTATGCTAACACTAACCCGTACGCTAACACGTACGCTCACCCTAAACCGTTGTCGTACCCTAACCTGTCCCCTAAACCGTCCCTGTCACCTAACCCTAACCCTAAACCTAACCCTAATGCTTAACCGAAGCCTTACCCTAACCCGTCAAGTAATCCTAACCCTAACGCTAACACAAACCCGTACCCTATCACGTACACTCAACCTAAACCGTGGTCGTACCCTAACCTGTCCCATAAACTGTCCCCGTACCCTAACCCTAACCCTAACCGTAACACTTACCCGAAGCCTTACCCTAAACCATCCCCAATCCTAACCCGTACTCTAACACTAACCTGTATGCTAACATGTACGCTCACCCTAAACCGTTGTCGTACCCTAACCTGTACCCTAAACCGTCCGTGTCACCTAACCCTAACCCTAACCCTAAACTTTACCCGAACCCTTACTCTAACCCGTCCCCTAATCGTAACCTGTACACTAACACTAACCCGTACGCTAACACGTACGCTCACCCTAAACCGTGGTCGTACCCTAACCTGTCCCCTAAACCGTCCTTGTCACCTAACCCTAACCCTAACCCTAACCCTAATGCTTAACCGAAGACTTACCCTAAGCCGTCAAGTAATCCTAACCCTAACGCTAACACAAACCCGTACCCTATCACGTACGCTCAACCTAAACCGTCGTCGTACCCTAACCTGTCCCCTAAACTGTCCCCATACCCTAACCCTAACCCTAACCCTAATCTTACCCGAAGCCTTACCCTAACCAATCCCCTAATCCTAACCCGTACTCTAACACTAACCCGTACACTAACACGTACGCTCACCCTAAAACTTTGTCGTACCCTAACCTGTCCCCTAAACCGTCCGTGTCACCTAACCCTAACCCTAACCCTAACCCTAACCCTAAACTTTACCCGAAACATTACTCTAACCCGTCCCCTAATCGTAACCTGTACGCTAACACTAACCCGTACGCTAACACGTACGCCCACCGTAAACCGTTGTCGTACCCTAACCTGTCCCCTAAACCGTCCCTGTCAAATAACCCTAACCCTAAGCCTAACCGTTACCCGAAGCCTAACCCTAATCCGTCCCCTAAACCTAACCCGTACGCTAACACTAACCCGTACCCTAACACATACGCTTACCCTAAACCGTTGACGTACCCTAACCTGTCCCCTAAACCGTACCAGTCCTCTAATCCTAACCCTAACAATAAACCTAATCCTAACCCTAACCCTTACCCGAAGCCTTACCCTAACCCGTCCCCTAATCCTAACCCGTACGCTAACACTAAACCATACCCTAACACGTACGCTCACCCTAAACCGTTGTCGTACCGTAACCTGTTCCCTAAGCTGTCCCCATCCCCTAATCCTAACCCTAACCCTAAACCTAACCCTAATCTTACCAGAAGCCTTACCCTAACCCATTCCCTAATCCTAACCTCTACACTAACACTAACCCATACACCAACACGTACGCTCACCCTAAACCGTTGTCGTACCCTAACCTGTCCCCTAAACCATCCCCGTCCCCTAACCCTAACCTTAACCCTAACCCTTACCCGAAGCCTTACCCTAATCCGTCCCCTAATCCTAACACATATTCTAACAGTAACCCATACCCTAACAGGTACGCTCACCCCAAACTGTTGTCGTACTGTAACCTGTCCCCTAAACCATCACCGTCACCTAACCCTAACCCTAACCGTAACCCGAACTGTAAACCTTACCCGAAGCCTTACACTAACCCGTCCCCTAATCCTAACCCGTACGCTAACACTAACCCGTACCCTAACACGTACGCTAAACGTAAATCATGGTCGTACTCTAACCTGTCCCCTAAACCGTCCCCGTCACCTAATCCTAACCCTTAACCGAAGCCTTACCCTAACCCGTCCCCTAATCCTAATCTGTACCCAAACACTAACCCGTACCCTATCACGTACGCTCACCCTAAACCGTTTTCGTACCCTAACCTGTCTCTTAAACCGTCCCCATCCACTAACCCTAACCCTAACACTAACCATTACCCGAAGCCTTACCCTAACCCGTCCCCTAATCCTAAACCGTAAGCTAACAGTAACCCGTACCCTAATACGTACGCTCACACTAAACCTTTTTTGTACCATAACCGTCCCCTAAACTGTCCCCGTCCCCTAACCCTAACACTAACCCTAACCCTTACCCGAAGCCTTACCCTAACCCGTACCCTAATCCTAACCCGTACGCAACACTAACCCGTACGCTAACACCTACACTAACTCTAAACCGCTGTCGTAACCTAACCTGCCCCCTAAACCGTCCCCGTCCCCTAACCCTAGCCCTAACCCTAACCCTAACCGTTACCCGAAGCCTTACCCTAACCTGTCCCCTAATACTTATCCGTACGCTAACACTAACCCTTACCCTAACACGTACGCTCACCCTAAATGGTTGTCGTACTGTAACCTGTCCCCTAAACCGTTGCCGTCCCCGTCCCCTAACCGTAACCCTAACACTAACCCTTACACGAAGCCTTTCCTTAAACCGTCCCCTAATCCAAACCCGTACGTGAACACTAACCATACCCTAACACGTACGCTCACCCTAAACCGTTGTCGTACACTAACCTGTCCACTAAACCATCCCTGTCCCTTAACCCTAACCCTAACACTAAACCTAACCCTAACCCTTACCCGAAGCCTTACTCTTACCCGTCCCCTAAACCTAAACGGTACGCTAACACTAACCCATACTGTAACACGTACGCTCAACCTAAACCGTTGACGTACACTAACCTGTCCCCTAAACTGTCCCCATCCCCTAAACCTAACCCTAACCCTAACCCTTACCCAAAACCTTACCCTAACCCGTCCCCTAATCCTAACCCGTACGCTAACACTAACACATACCCTAACATGTACGCTCAACGTATACCGTTGCCGTACCCTAACCTGTCCCCTAAACCGTCCCCGTCCCCGTCCCCTAACCCTAATCCTAACCCTTACCCAAATCCTTACCCTAACCTGTCCCCTATTACTTATCCGTACGCTAACACTAACCCTTGCCCTAACACGTACGCTCACCCTAAACGGTTGTCGTACTGTAACCTGTCCCCTAAACCGTCGCTGTCCCCATCCCCTAACCGTAACCCTAACCCTAACCCTTACCCGAAGCCTTTACCTAACCCGTCCCCTAATCCTAAATCGTATGTTAACACTAACCGTACCCTAACACGTATGCTCAACCTAAACCATTGTCGTACACTAACCTGTCCACTAAACCGTCCCCGTCCCTTAACCCTAACCCTGACACTAAACCTAACCCTTACCCGAAGCCTTACTCTTACCCGTCCCCTAAACCTAACCCGTACGCTAACACTAACCCGTACCGTAACACGTACGCGCAACCTAAACCGTTGATTAACACTAACCTGTCCCCTAAACTGTCCCTATCCCCTAACCCTAACCCTAACCCTTACCCAAAACCTTACCCTAACCCGTCACCTAATCCTAACCCGTACGCTCTCCCTAAACCGTTGTCGTACCCTAACCTTTCCCCTAAACCGTCCCCGTCCCCTAACCCTAACCTTTACCCGAAGCCTTACCCTAACCCGTCCCCTAATCCTAACCGGTACGCTAACACTAACACATACCCTAACATGTACACTCACCCTAAATCATTGCTGTACTCTAACCTGTCCCCTAAACCGTCCCCGTCCCCTAACCCTAACCCTAACCCTTACCCTAACCCTAACCCTTACCCGAAGCCTTACCCTAACCCTTCCCCTAATCCTAACCCGTAATACAATTAAGTCTCACTGCCTCCCCCCCGGCAAATGGGCCATCTGAAAACAGTGTAAAATCCAGAAAGGCAGGATAGGACATGGGGAACAGGGAGCCTTGTTATGCTGATTGGCAGGATGTAAATTGCCAACAGCCACTCTAGAGAAGTATATGGTGTTTCCTGAAAAACGTAAGAAACAAAGCAACACAGCCTGTGGCACTTCCACTTATGGTCTCATAGTTTAGGAACATTTAAATCAAAAACACACAGCCACCTTAATGTTTGGGATGGCTCTGTTCAAAAGAACCTCGTGTACAGCACCAGGTAAATATCCCAGAAAGCAAAAAATGGGTAAGAAGTTGTGGTACGTACATACAATGGAATATCACTCAGCAATGAAATCTGTGTCATCAGGCCCGTAGAGGCATAGTGAGTGGATTCAGGTACGGTGATTCTACGTGAACTAAGTCACACAGAAAAGAAACATCATAAGATATCACTAATACACGGAATGTAAACTTGACTACACATGAACTGAATTACAAAAGAGAACAGGGTCTCAAATTTAGAAAACCAACTTGTGCTTGTTTATGGGGAAATGTGCGTTGGGGTGCTGCATAAAAGCAGAGACTGAAATTAGCACAGATACTGTTCCATAACCCAAATATGTAATGGACAAGACCTTCTCCTTGCTCAACGAAATGGACTCAACACCCCATATTCAACGCCTAGGAATATACCTGACTAGGAAGAATCTTAAAACCCATGGATTTATATGTCTCCATAAGAGAATCAAGCGTGTGTACGGTGGCGTAAGCGCAGCGGTGAAAATTCGATAAATCCCATTATCAAAATAAATTTCAAATACAAAACACAAAGATGGCGGAAAGGTAAGACGTGGAGATCGCCTTCCTCCTCACGGATACACCAGAAATACATCTACACGTGGAACAACTCCTACAGAACACCTACTGAAGGCTGGCAGAAGACTTCAGAGCTCCCAAAAGGCAAGAATCTCCCCACGTACCTCGGTAGGGCAAAAGAAAACAGAGACAAAATAATAAGGACGGCACCTGCACAAGTGGGAGGGTGCTGTGAAGGAGGAAAAGTTTCCACACACTGGGAAGCCCCTCCATGGGCAGAGACTGCGGGAGGTGGAGGGGGGAGCTTCGGGACCACATAGTAGTGTACAGCGAGGGGTGCGGAGGGCAAAGCGGGGAGGTTCCTGCACAGACGATCGGTGCCAACCGGCACTCACAAACAGGAGAGGCTTGTCTGCTCACCCGCCGGGGCGGGCAGGGCTGCGAGCTGAGGCTCTGGTTTCGGTTTTGGATGGAGGGCAGGGAGAGGACTGGGGTTGGCGGCTTGAACATAGCCTGAAGGGGTTGGTGCGCCACGACTAGCCGGGAGGGAGTTCGGGGGAAAAGCCTGCACCTGCCGAAGAGGCAAGAGACTTTTTCTTCCCTCTTTGTTTCCTGGTGCGCGAGGAGAGGGGTTTAAGAGCGCTGCTTAAAGGAACTCCAGAGACGGGAGCGAGCCGCGGCTAAATGCACGAACCCCAGAGACGGGGGCAAGCCGCGGCTGAGGGTGCGAGCCCCCGAGACGGGCTCGAGCCGCGGCTGGAAGTGCGAACCCCAGAGATGGATGCGAGCCGCGGCTAGAACCGCGGACCACAGAGACAGGCGGGAGACGCTAGGACTGCTGCTGCCGCCACCAGGGGGGCTGTGTGCGAGCACAGGTCACTCTCTGCGCCCCTCTTCCGCGTAGCCTGTGCAGGCCGCCACTGCCAGGTTCCCGGGATCCAGGGACAACTTCTCTGGGAGTACGCACGGCGGGTCTCAGGCTGGTGCAACATCACGCTGGCCTCTGCCGCAGCGTCACGCCGCCTCTGCCGCCGCAGGCCTGCCCCGCACGCAATGCCCCTCCTTCCCCCATCCCCCAACCCCGGCCTGAGTGAGCCGGAGCCCCCGAATCACCGGCTCCTTTAACCCCGTCCTGTCTGAGCAAAAAACAGACGCCCTCCAACGACCTGCGCACAGGGGCAGGACCGGGTACAAAGCTGAGCTCCTGTGAGCTGGGAGAGAAGGGAGGAGAGGGGGAGGTCTCTCCCGGCAGCCGCGGAGGCGGCGGATTGAAGCTCCACAATCAACTTGATGTGCCCTGCATCTGTGGAATACCTGAATAGACAGGGAGTGATCTCAAAATGAAGAGGTGGAATTTAGGAGCGAGATCTGTGATTTTTTTCCCTTTTCCTCTTTTTGTGAATGTGTGCGTGTATGCTTCTCTGTGAGATCTTGTCTGTATACTCTTGCTTCCACCATTTGTCCTAGGGCTCTATCCGTCCATGGTTTTTAAAAAAACATTTTTTTTCTTAATAATTAATTTTAATTGTAATAACTTTTTTGTACTTTACCTTCATTCTTTCTTTCTTTCTTTCCTTCCTTTCTTCCCTCCTTTAGACAGCGAATCACCCCAGGTTGAGGAGGTGGTCTCTGGGAGCAGGATTTATGATTTTTCCCCCTTTGCCTCTTTTTGTGAAAGTGTTATGTGTATGCTTCTGTGTAAGATTTTCTCTGTATAGCTTTGCTTCCAACATTTGTCCTTGGGTTCTATCCGTCCCTTTTTTTTCTAAATATTTTTTAGTTCAATAACTATATTATACTTTATTTTATTTTTACTGTATCTTCTTTCTTTCTGTCTTTTTTCCTTCTTTCCCTCCTTCCTTCCTTCCTTCCTCCCTCCCTCCCTCCCTGCTTTCTTTCCTTCTTTCTTCCTTCCTTCCTTTCCTCCTTTCCTTCTTTCTTTCCTCATACTTCTACTAATTCTCTCTACATTTTCTCCTTCTTTCCCTCCTTCCTTCCTCCCTCCCTCCCTCCTTTCTTTCCTTCTTTGCTTCTTTCTTCCTTCCTTCCTTTCCTCCTTTCCTTCTTTCTTTCCTCATACTTCTACTAATTCTCTCTACTTTTTCTCCCTTTTATTCTGAGCCATGTGGATGAAAGGCTCTTGGTGCTCCAGCCCAGGAGTCAGGGCTCTGCCTCTGAGGTAGGAGAGCCAACTTCAGGACACTGGTCAACAAGAGACCTCTCAGCTCCACATAATATTACACGGTGGAAATCTCCCAGAGACCTCCATCTTAACACCAGCACCGAGCTTTAGTCAATGACAAGCAAGCCACAGTGCTGGACAACCTATGCCAAACAACTAGCAAAACAGGAACACAACCCAACCCATTAGCAGAGAGGCTGCCTAAAATCATAATAAGGCCACAGACACCCCAAAACACACCACCAGACGTGAACCTGCCCACTAGAGAGACAAGATCCAGCCTCATCCAGCACAACACAGGCACTAGTCCCCTCCACCAGGAAGCCTACACAACCCACTGAAACAACCATAGCCACTGGAGACAGACATCAAAAACAACGGGAACTACGAACGTGCAGCCTGCAAAAAGGAGACCCCAAACACAGTAAGATAAGCAAAATGAGAAGACAGAAAAACACACAGCAGATGAAGGAGCAAGAGAAAAACCCACGAGACCTAACAAATGAAGAGGAAATAGGCAATCTACCTGAAAAAGAATTCAGAATAATGATAGTAAGGATGATCCGAAATCTTGGAAGTAGAATGGACAAAATGCAAGAAACAGTTAACAAGGACCTAGAAGACATAAAGATGAAACAAGCAAAGATGAACAACGCAATAAATGAAATTAAAAATACTCTAGATAGGATCAATAGCAGAATAACTGAGGCAGAAGAACGGATAAGTGACCTGGAAGATAAAGTAGTGGAAATAACTACTGCAGAGCAGAATAAAGAAAAAAGAATGAAAAGAACTGAGGACAGTCTCAGAGACCTCTGGGACAACATTAAACGCACCAACATTCGAATTATAAGGGTTCCAGAAGAAGAAGAAAAAAAGAAAGGGACTGAGAAAATATTTGAAGAGATTATTGTTGAAAACTTCCTTAATATGGGAAAGGAAATAGTTAATCAAGTCCAGGAAGCACAGAGAGTCCCATACAGGATAAATACAAGGAGAAATACACCAAGACACATATTAATCAAACTATCAAAAATTAAATACAAAGAAAGCATATTAAAAGCAGCAAGGGAAAAACAACAAATAACACACAAGGGAATCCCCATAAGGTTAACAGCTGATCTCTCAGCAGAAACCCTACAAGCCAGAAGGGAGTGGCAGGACATACTGAAAGTGATGAAGGAGAAAAACCTGCAACCAAGACTACTCTACCCAGCAAGGATCTCATTCAGATTTGATGGAGAAATTAAAACCTTTACAGACAAGCAAAAGCTGAGAGAGTTCAGCACCACCAAACCAGCTTTACAACAAATGCTAAAGGAACTTCTCTAGACAAGAAACGCAAGAGAAGGAAACGACCGATAATAACGAACCCAAAACAATATAGAAAATGGGAATACGAACATACATATCGATAATTACCTTAAATGTAAATGGACTAAATGCTCCCACCAAAAGACACAGATTGGCTGAATGGATACAAAAAACAAGACCCTTATATATGCTGTCTACAAGAGACCGACTTCAGACGTAGAGACACATACAGACTGAAAGTAAGGGGATGGAAAAAGATATTCCATGCAAATGGAAACCAAAAGAAAGCTGGAGTAGCAATTCTCATATCACACAAAATAGACTTTAAAATAAGGACTATTAAAAGGGATAAAGAAGGACACTACATAATGATCAAGGGATCGATCCAAGAAGAAGATATAACAATTGTAAATATTTATGCACCCAACATAGGAGCACCTCAATACATAAGGCAAATACTAACAGCCATAAAAGTGGAGATCGACAGTAACGCATTCATAGTAGGGGACTTTAACACCCCACTTTCACCCAGGGACAGATCATCCAAAATGAAAATAAATAAGGAAACACAAGCTTTAAATGATACATTAAGCAAGATGGACTTAATTGATATTTATAGGACACTCCATCCAAAAACAACAGAATACACATTTTTCTCAAGTGCTCATGGAACATTCTCCAGGATAGATCATATCTTGGGTCACAAATCAAGCCTTGGTAAATTTAAGAATACTGAAATTGTATCAAGTATCTTTTCTGACCACAATGCCATAAGACTAGATATCAATTACAGGAAAAGATCTGTAAAAAATACAAACACATGGAGGCTAAACAATACACTACTTAATAATGAAGTGGTCACTGAAGAAATCAAAGAGGAAATAAAAAAATACCTAGAAACAAATGACAATGGAGACACAACGACCCAAAACCTATGGGATGCAGCAAAAGCAGTTCTAAGGGGGAAGTTTATAGCAATACAAGCCCACCTTAAGAAGCAGGAAACATCTCGAATAAACAACCTAACCTTGCACCTCAAGCAATTAGAGAAAGAAGAACAAAAAAAACCCCAAAGCTAGCAGAAGGAAAGAAATCATAAAAATCATATCAGAAATGAATGAAAAAGAAATGAAGGAAACGATAGCAAAGATCAATAAAACTAAAAGCTGGTTCTTTGAGAAGATAAACAAAATAGATAAACCACTAGCCAGACTCATCAAGAAAAAAAGGCAGAAGACTCAAATCAATAGAATTAGAAATGAAAAAGGAGAAGTAACAACTGACACTGCAGAAATAAAAAAAAAAATCATGAGATTACTACAAGTAACTCTATGCCAATAAAATGGACAATCTGGAAGAAATGGACAAATTCTTAGAAATGCACAACCTGCCAAGACTGAATCAGGAAGAAATAGAAAATATGAACAGACCGATCACAAGCACTGAAATTGAAACTGTGATTAAAAATCTTCCAACAAACAAAAGCCCAGGACCAGATGGCTTCACAGGTGAATTCTATCAAACGTTTAGAGAAGAACTAACACCTATCCTTCTCGAACTCTTCCAAAATATAGCAGAGGGAGGAACACTCCCAAATTCCTTCTACGACGCCACCATCACCTTGATACCAAAACCAGACAAGGATGTCACAAAGAAAGAAAACTACAGGCCAATATCACTGATGAACATAGATGCAAAAATCCTCAACAAAATACTAGCAAACAGAATCCAACAGCACATTAAAAGGATCATACACCATGATCAAGTGGGGTTTATCCCAGGAATGCAAGGATTCTTCAATATACGCAAATCTATCAATGTGATAAACCATATTAACAAATTGAAGGAGAAAAACCATATGATCATCTCAATAGATGCAGAGAAAGCTTTCGACAAAATTCAACACCCATTTATGATAAAAACCCTCCAAAAAGTAGGCATAGAAGGAACTTTCCTCAACATAATAAAGGCCATATATGACAAGCCCACAGCAAACATCATCCTCAATGGTGAAAAACTGAAAGCATTTCCACTAAGATCGGGAACAAGACAAGGTTGCCCACTCTCACCACTCTTATTCAACATAGTTTTGGAAGTTTTAGCCACAGAAATCAGAGAAGAAAAAGAAATAAAAGGAATCCAAATCGGAAAAGAAGAAGTAAAGCTGTCACTGTTTGCAGATGACATGATACTATACATAGAGAATCCTAAAGATGCTACCAGAAAACTTCTAGAGCTAATCAATGAATTTGGTAAAGTAGCAGGATACAAAATTAATGCACAGAAATCTCTGGCATTCCTATATACTAATGATGAAAAATCTGAAAGTGAAATCAAGAAAACACTCCCATTTACCATTGCAACAAAAAGAATAAAATATCTTGGAATAGCGCTACCTAAGAAGACGAAAGACCTGTATGCAGAAAATTATAAGACACTGATGAAAGAAATTAAAGATGATACAAATAGATGGAGAGATATACCATGTTCTTGGATGGGAAGAATCAACATTGTGAAAATGACTCTACTACCCAAAGCAATCTACAGATTCAATACAATCCCTATCAAACTACCACTGGCATTTTTCACAGAACTAGAACAAAAAATTTCACAATTTGTATGGAAACACAAAAGACCCCGAATAGCCAAAGCAATCTTGAGAACAAAAAAAGGAGCTGGAGGAATCAGGCTCCCTGACTTCAGACTATACTACAAAGCAACAGTAATCAAGACAATATGGTACTGGCACAAAAACAGAAAGATAGATCAGTGGAACAGGATAGAAAGCCCAGAGATAAACCCACGCACATATGGACACCTTATCTTTGATAAAGGAGGCAGGAATGTACAGTGGAGAAAAGACAGCCTCTTCAATAAATGGTGCTGGGAAAACTGGACAGGTACATGTAAAAGTATGAGATTAGATCACTCCCTAACACCATACACAAAAATAAGCTCAAAATGGATTAAAGACGTAAATGTAAGGCCAGAAACTATCAAACTCTTAGAGGAAAACATAGGAAGAACATTCTATGACATAAATCACAGCAAGATCCTTTCTGACCCACCTCCTAGAGTAATGGAAATAAAAACAAAAATAAACAAATGGGACCTAATGAAACTTCAAAGCTTTTGAACAGCAAAGGAAACCATAATCAAGACCAAAAGACAACCCACAGAATGGGAGAAAACATTTGCACATGAAGCAACTGACAAAGGATTAATCTCCGAAATTTACAAGCAGCTCATGCAGCTCAATAACAAAAAAACAAACAACCCCCTCCAAAAATGGGCAGAAGACCTAATCAGACATTTCTCCAAAGAAGATATACAGAATGCCAACAAACACATGAAAGAATGCTCAACATCATGAATAATTAGAGAAATGCAAATCAAAACTACAATGAGATATCATCTCACACCAGTCAGAATGGCCATCATCAAAAAATCTAGAAACAATAAATGCTGGAGAGGGTGTGGAGAAAAGGGGACACTCTTGCACTGCCGGTGGGAATGTGAATTGGTTCAGCCACTACGGAGAACAGTATGGAGGTTCCTTAAAAATGTACAAATAGAATTACCATATGACCCAGCAATCCCACTACTGGGCATATACCCTGAGAAAACCAAAATTCAAAAAGAGTCATGTACCAAAATGTTCATTGCAGCTCTATTTACAATAGCCCAGAGATGGAAACAACCTAAGCGCCCATCATCGGATGAATGGATAAAGAAGATGGGGCACATATACACAATGGAATATTACTCAGCCTTAAAAAGAAATGAAATTGAGCTATTTGTAATGAGATGGATAGACCTAGAATCTGTCATACAGAGTGAAGTAAGTCAGAAAGAAAAAGACAAATACCGTATGCTAACACATATATATGGAATTTAAGGGAAAAAATTGTCATGATGAACCTAGGGGTAAGACAGGAATAAAGACGCAGACCTACTGGAGAATGGACTTGAGGATATGGGGAGGGGGAAGGGTGAGTTTTGACAGGGCGAAAGAGAGTCATGGACATATACACAATAACAAACGTAGTAAGGTAGATAGCTAGGGGGAAGCAGCCGCAAGGCACAGGATATTACCTCGTGGCTTTGTGACAGTCTGGAAGGGTGGGATGAGGAGAGCGGGAGGGAGGGAGATGCAAAGGGAAGACATATGGGAACATATGTATATGTATAGCTGATGCACTTTGTTATAAAGCAGAAACTGACACACCATTGTAAAGCAATTATACCCCAATAAACATGTTAAAAAAAAAACAAAACAAAACACAATGACAGTGAAATAGAGAGCAATACTTAATTAATTCACTCAGGGCATGTGATGCAACCTGGATTTACCACATCTACACCCAGAGCTGCTTGAGACATAAGGCTAGACACTTCAGGCTGATAGCATTGGTGAGGTTTGGTGAACAAACGCAGACCCTTTGAAGTCATACTGCATGGTACACATTCCATGGGTCCGAACTCTCCAGGTTCAAGGGATTCTTCCTTCAGCTAAAACATGCATGGGAAACCCAGATATGGTCCACCGAGTGATTGGGAAACGATTTAAAATGCATCTCAGTTTTCGTAGCCTGCTACTCGGGTTCACCATTCCAGACACTTTACTAACACTCTCCCCACTTGGAGAGTCAGTGCCTTTAACCTCCTGTTTGGCACAGTTTGCAATTTCTGTGCAAGATGAACAGGAATAGGGAGAACCAATGACAGACTAGCTGTAGGTGTCTGCACAGGTGAATGTAACGCTCATTTCCCACGAGGAAGAGGAATTAAACAAAGAATCAGTGTGCCCTGCGAGAAACACATTAGAGACTGAAGCAATCCTGCGGTTTTGTGCCCAGCTCACAAGAAAGCGAGTTGAAGAATGGAGCTCAGGGGCACTGTAATTCACAAACCTGCAGAGTTATAAATGACAGCTATCCTCCAAAAATATATTAAAGTAAGCGTGCGAAGAGGAAATGAAAGTGGGGCAGAATTTCAGAAAAACGATTGCAGGGGGTAGACTGGAATGGCACTTAAAGCATAGGCAAAGAGGCACAACGTCGACAATGATGCACTTGGCCAAAAAGGGCGGATGCGTTTTTTCCTGAATATATTCAGGAAAAAACGCATCCGCCCTTTTTGGCCAAGGAAGCAAGCCTGTAAAGGAAATCTGCACTACAATGAAGTCTCACTGCCCCCTGGGCAAAAGGGCCATCTGAAAAACGTGCAAAATCCAGAAAGGCAAGACAGGACATGGAGAACAGGGAGCCTTGTTATGCTGATTGGCAGGATGTAAATTGCCAACAACCACCCTGGAGAAGTGTATGGTGTTTCCTGAAACACGTAAGAAACAAAGCAACACAGCGTATGCCACTTCCACTTATGGTCCTATAGCTTATGGAAATTAAAATCAAAAACACACAGCCACCTCAAAGTTTGGGAGGGCTGTGTTCACGAGAACCTCGTCTACAGTACCAGGTAAGTATCCCAGAAAGCAAAAAATGGATAAAGAAGTTGTGGTACGTATGTACAATGGAATATCACCCAGCAATACAATCTGTGTCATCAGGCCCGTAGTGGCATAGTGAGTGGATGCAGGAATGGTGATTCTACGTGAACTAAGTCACACAGAAAAAGAAACATCAGAAGATATCACTAATACACGGAATGTAAACTTGACTACACATGAACTGAATTACAAAACAGAACAGGGTCTCAAATTTAGAAAACCAAGTAGTGCTTGCTTATGGGGAAAGGTGCGTTGGGGTGCTGTATAAAACCAGAGACTGAAATTAGCACAGATACCCTTCCATAAGCCAAATATGTAATAGAAAAGACCTACTGCTTGCTCAACGAAATGGACTCAACACCTCATATTCAACACCTAGGAATATACCTGACTAGGAAGAATCTTAAAACCTATGGATTTATATGTCTCCGTAAGAGAATCAAGCATGTGTACAGTGGCATAAACGCAGCAGTGAAAATCCGATAAATCTCATTATCAAAATAAATTTCAAAAACAAAACACAATGACAGTGAAATAGAGAGCAATTCTTAAATAATTCACTCAGGGCATGTGATGCAACCTGGATTTTCCACATCTACACCCAGAGCTGGTTGAGACATAAGGCTGGACACTTCAGGCTGATAGCATTGGTGAGGTTCGTTGAGCAAATGCAGTACCTTTGTAGTCATACTGCATGGTACCCATTCCATGGGTCCCAACTCTCCAGGTTCAAGGGATTCTTCCTTCAGTAAAACATGCATGGGAAACCCAGAACATGGTCCACCATGTTATTGGGAAACGATTTAAAATGCATGTCAGTTTTTGTATCCTGGTCCTCGGGTTCACCATTCCAGACGCTTTACTAACACACTCCCCACATGGAGAGTCAGTGCATTTAACCTCATGTTTGGCACAGTTTGCAATTTCTGCGCCAGATGAACAGGAATAGGGAGAACCAATGAGAGACTAGCTGTAGGTTTCTGCACGGGCCAATGGAACGCTCATTTCCCACCAGGAAGAGGAATTAACCAAAGGCTCAGCGTGCCCTGCCTGCAACAGATTACGACCTGAAGCATTCATGCAGTTTTGTGCCCAGCTCACAAAAAATCGAGTTGAAGAAAGGAGCTCAGGGGCACTGTAATTCACAAACCTGCAGAGTTATAAATGACAGCTATCCTCCAAAAATATATTGAAGTAAGCCTGCGGAGAGGACTTGAAAGCGGGGCAGAATTTCAGGAAAACGATTGCAGGGGGTAGACTGGAATTGCACTTAAACCATAGGAAAAGAGGCAGAACGTAGACAATGATGCACTTGGCCAAAAAGGACGTATGCGTTTTTTCCTGAATATATTCAGGAAAAAACACATATGCCCTTTTTGGCCAACCAAGCAACCCTGTAAAGAAATCTGCAATACAATGAAGTCTCACTGCCCCATGGGCAAAAGGGCCATTTGAAAAAAGTTCAAAATCCAGAAAGGCAGGACAGGACATGGAGAACAGGGAGCGTTGTTATGCTGATTGGCAGGATGTAAACTGCCAACAGCCACCCTGGAGAAGTGTATGGTGTTTGCTGAACCTCGTAAGAAACAAAGCAACACAGCCTATGGCACTTCCACTTATGGTCCTATAGCTTAAGGAAATTCAAATTAAAAACACACAGCCACCTCAAAGTTTGGGACGGCTGTGCTTACAAGAACCTCGTTTACAGTACCAGGTAAATATCCAAGAAAGCAAAAAATGGATAAAGAAGTTGTGGTACGTAAGTACAATGGAATATCACTCAGCAATGAAATCTGTGTCATCAGGCCCGAAGTGGCATAGTGAGTGGATGCAGGTACGGTGATTCTACGTGAACTACGTCACACAGAAAAAGAAACATCATAAGATATCACTAATACACGGAATGTAAATTTGACTACACATGAACTGAATTACAAAACAGAACAGGGTCTCAAATTTAGAAAACAAACTAGTGCTTGATTATGGGGAAAGATGCGTTGAGGTGCGGCATAAAACCAGAGACTGAAATTAGCACAGATACCGTTCCATAAGCCAAATATATAGTAGACAAGACCTACTCCTTGCTCAACGAAATGGACTCAACACCACATATTCAACGCCTAGGAATATACCTGACTAGGAAGAATCTTAAAACCCATGGATTTATATGTCTCCGTAAGAGAATCAAGCGTGTGCACAGCGGCATTAATGCAGCAGTGAAAATCCGAAAAATCCCAATATCAAAATAAATTTCAAAACAAAACACAATGACAGTGAAATAGAGAGCAATTCTTCAATAATTCACACAGGGCTTCTGATGCAACCTGGATTTACCACATCTACACCTAGAGCTGTGTGAGACATAAGGCTGAACACTTTGGGCTGATAGCATTGGTGAGGTTTGGTGAGCAAATGCAGACCCTTTAAAGTCATACTGCATGGTACCTATTCCATGGTTCACAACTCTCCCGGTTCAAGGGATTCTTCCTTCAGCTAAAATATGCCTGGGAAACCCAGAGTATGGTCCACAGTGTGACTGCGAAATGTTTTTACATGCATCTCAGTATTCGTCCCCTTGTATTCAGGTTCACCATTCCAGACCCTTTTCTAGCACTCTCCCCATTTGGAGAGTCAGTGCCTTTAACCTCCTGTTTGGCACAGTTTGCAATTTCTGCGCAAGATGAACAGGAATACGGAGAACCAATGAGAGACTAGCTGTAGGTTTCTGCACGGGCAAATGTAACACACATTTCCCACCAGGAAGGGGAATTAACCAAAGGCTCAGCATGCCATGCTGGAACAAGATTAGGGCCTGAAGCAATCCTGTGGTTTTGTGGCCAGCTCACAAGAAAACGAGTTGAGGAAAGGAGCTCAGGGGCACTGTCATTCACATACCTGCAGACTTATAATGACAGCTATCGTACAAAAATATATTGAATTAAGGCTGCAAAGAGGACTTGGAAGTGGGGCAGAATTACTGGAATCCGATTTCAGGAGGTAGACGTGAATTGCTCTGAAAGCATAGAAGTGGCAGAACTTCGTCAATGAAGCACTTGGCCAAAAAGGGCCTTTGCGTTTTTACCAGGTCCATCATTAACGGGAGTAGGAGGCTCCCAGCATGCTCCAGTGGCCAACAGAGGGCCCACGTTGCCAAGGCAATGTGAGCTAGCCAGGCAGGAGTGACCTGACATCACAGGGCCCACCTCACAGAATGGTAAGGAACCCAGCCAGGATCAGACTCTCACCAGAGGGCCCACATCACCAAGGTGATGTGAACCAGGCGGGAGTGTCCTTACACCCGTGGGGCCACATCATCAAAAGTTGAGGTACCCAGCACATGTGGCTTCAAACCAGAGGACCCACATCACCATGGGTTTCGGAGTGAGGCAGGCAGGATTAACCTCACAACACATGTCCCATTGTATAAAAAATGTGAGGAATCCAGCAGTTGGATCTTCCTAGCAGGGGCCCAGAGCACTGAGGCTATGAGATCCAGGCCGGCATGAACTCACAACAGAGGGCCTTCATTGTGATACTGTAAACAACTCAGCCATTGTGACCTCAGACCACAAGGCCCACATCCCCAAGGGGAAGGGAAACAAGCAGGAGTGTCATCGCAAGAGTGAGCACACATGAAATAATGTGGGTTGCCCAGCAATTAGTGCCTGACTCCAGAGGGCCCTCATCACCGAGGGGTGGTGGCTCCCAGCCGGCTCCAACTGCTACCAGAGGGGCGACGTCGCCAATGCAGAGTGCGACAACCAGGCAGGAGTGATCACAGAGCAGAGGGTCAACCTCACAGAAGTGTGAAGAACCAAAGAGGATCAGATTCTCACCAGAGGGCCCACATCACCAAGGGAATGGGAACCAGGCAGGAGTGTCCTCACACTAGTGGGGCCACATCACCAAAAAGTGAGGGACCCAGCACACGTGGCCACAAACCAGAGGACACACATCACAAGGGGGCTGGGATTGAGGCAGGCAGGAGGAGCCTCAAAAGAGAGGGACCACAGAATTAAAAAGGTGAAGAATCCTGCCGTTGGAACCTCCCAGCAGGCGGTCAGGAGCAGCGAGGCTATGGGATCCAGGCCGGAGTGATCTCACGCCAGAGGGCTGTCATCATGAAACTGTGAGCAACCTAGGTGTTGGGATCTCAGAGCAGAAGGCCCACATTCCCATGGGGTTGGGAACCTGTCAGAAGTGTACTCACACCACAGGGCACACATCAGAAAATTTTGGGAGCCCAGGAGTTAGGGTCTGACGCCAGAGGGCCCTCAATACCAAGGGGAGGAGACTCCAATCAGGCACCAACACCCAACCGAGGGCACACGTCGCCAAGGTGACGTGTGACAGCCAGGTAGGAGTGACCTCACTGCAGAGGGCCTACCTCACAGAAGGGTGAGGAACACAGCCAGGATAAGACTCTCACCAGAGGGCCCACATCACCAAGGTGATCAGAACCAGGCAGGAGAGTCTTCACACCAGTGTGGCCACATCATAGAAAGGTGAGGAACCCAGCACATGTGGCCTAAACCAGAAGACCCACATCTCCAAGGGGCTCGGAATGAGGCAGGCAGGAGTAGCCTCACAACACAGGGCCCATAGAATAAAAAAGCTGAGGAATCCAGCAATGGGAATCTCCCAGCAGGCAGCCAAGAGCACCAAGTCTATGCGATCCAGGCCGCAGTAAACTCACAGCAGAGGGTCCACATCATGAAACTGTGAGCAACCCAGCCATTTGGACCTCAGAGCAGAAGGCCAACATCCCCAAGGTGTTGGGAGCATGGCAGGCGTGTCCTCACACCACTTAGCACATATCAGAAAATGTGCGTACCCAGCAGTTAGGGCCTGACGCCAGAGGGCCCTCATCACTGAAGGGAGGAGGCTCCCAGCATGTTCCAACTACCACAAGAGGGCCCATGTCGCCAAGGCGGGGTGTGCCAGCCAGGCAGGAGTGACCTCACAGCAGACGGCCCACCTCAAAGAAGTGTGAGGAACCCAACCAGGATCAGACTCTCACCAGAGGGCCCATATCACCAAGGGCACGGGAACCAGGCACGAGTGTCCTCACACCAGTGGGGCCACATCACTAAAAGGTGAGGAAACCGGCACATGTGGCCACAAACAAGAGGACCTACATCACCAAGGTGCTGGGAGTGACGCAGGCAGGAGGAGCCTCACAACACAGGACCCAAAGAATAAAAAAGGTGAGGAACCCAGCAGTTGGAACTTCCCAGCAGGCGGCCCAGACTACAGAGGCTATGGGATCTAGGAATGAGTGAACTAACACCAGAGAGCCAACATCAGGAAACTGTGAGCAACCCAGTATTTGGAACCTCAGAGCAGAAGGCCCATATCGCCATGGGGATGGGAACATTTCACGAGTGTCCTGGCATCACTGGGCTCACATCAGAAAACCTGGGGAGCCCAGTAGTTAGAGCCTGACGCCAGAGGGATCTCATCACCAAGGACAGGAGTCTCCAACAGGATCCAACTGCCACCAGAGGGCCGACGTCACCAAGGCAATGGGAACAAGACAGGCAGGAATTACCTCAGAGCACAGGGCCCACCTCACAGAACGGTGAGGAACCCAGCCAGGATCAGACTCTCACCAGAGGGGCCACATCACCAAGGGGCTGGAAAATAGGCAGGAGTGTCCTCACACCATTGGGGCCACATCATCGAAAGGTGAGGGACCCAGCACACGTGGACTCAAACCAGAGGACACACATCACAACGGGGCTGGGATTGAGGCAGGCAGGAGTAGCCTCAAAACAGAGGGCCCATAGAATAAAAAAGGTGAGGAATCCCGCAGTTGGAACCTCCCAGCAGGCGCCCAGGGGCAGCGACCCTATGGGATCTAGGCCGGAATGAACGCACATCACAGGGCCCTCATCATGAAACTGTGAGCACCCAGCCATTGGGACCTCAGAGCAGAAGGTCCAAATTCCCATGGGGTTGGGAACCTGGCAGGAGTGTACTCACACCACAGGTCGCACATCCAAAAATTTTGGGAGCCCAGGAGATAGGGTCTGATGCAAGAGGGCCCTCATTACCGAGGGGCAGAGACTCGCAGAAGACACCAACTCCCAACTGAGGGCCCACGTCACCAAGGTGATGTGTGCCAGCCAGGCAGGAGTGACCTCACCGCAGAGGGCCTACCTCACAGAAGGGTGAGGAAACCAGCCAGGATAAGACTCTCACCAGAGGGCCCACATCACCAAGGGGATCGGAACCAGGCAGGAGGGTCCTCACACCAGTGTGGCCACATTATAGAAAGGTGAGGAACCCAGAACATGTGGCCTAAATCAGGGGACCCACATCTCCAAGGGGCTAGGAGTGAGGCAAGCAGGAGTATCCTCACAAATCATAGCCCACAGAATAAAAGTTGTGAGGAATCCAGCAGTTGGAACCGGCCAGCAGGCCACCCAGAGCACAGAGTCTATGGGATCCAGGCCACAGCGAACTCACAGCAGAGGTCTCACATCATGAAACTGTGAGCAACCCAGCGGATGGCACCTCAGAGAAGAAGGCCCACATCCCCATGGGGATGGGAACCTGACAGGAGTGTCTTCGGCCCACTTACACGAATCAGAAAATGTGGGAACCCAGCAGTTAGGACCTGAGGCCAGAGGGCCCTCATCACCGAGGGGAGGAGGCTCCCAGCAGGCTCCAACTGCCACCATAAGGCCAATGTCACCAAGGCCGGGGGTGCCAGCCAGGCAGGAGTGACCTCAGAGCAGAGAGCCCACCTCACAGAAGTGTGAGGAACCCAACAAGGAACAGACTCTCACCAGAGGGCCAACATCATCAAGGGACTGGGAACCAGGCAGGAGTGTCCTCACACCAGTGTGGCCACATCATCATAATGTGAGGGACCCAGCACACGTGGCCTCAAACCTGAGGACACACATCACCAAGGGGCTGAGAGTGAGGCAGGCAGGAGGATCTTCAAAACAGAGGGACCATAGAATAAAAAAGGTGAGGAATCCCACAGTTGGAACCTCCGGCAGGCGGCCAGGAGCAGTGAGGCTATGGGATCTAGGCCGGAGTGAACTCACACCAGAGGGCTCTCATCATGAAACTGTGAGCAACACAGCCGTTGGGACCTCAGAGCAGAAGGCCCACATCCCCATGGGGATGGGAACCTGGCAGGAGTGTCTTCGCACCACTTAGCACGTATCAGAAAATGTGGGAACCCAGCAGTTAGGGCCTGAGGCCAGAGGGCCCTCATCACCGAGGGGAGGAGGCTCCCAGCAGGCTCGAACTGCCACCATATGGCCAACGTTGCCAAGGCGGGGTGTGCCAGCCAGGCAGGAGTGACCTCACAGCAGAGGGCCCACCTCACAGAAGGGTGAGGGACCTAACCAGGATCAGACTCTCACCAGAGGGCCAACATCACCAAGGTGATCGGGACCAGGCAAGACTGTCCTAACACCAGTGGGGCCAACATCACCAAGGGACTGGGAACCAGGCAGGAGTGTCCTCACACCAGTGTGGCCACATTATAGAAAGGTGAGGAACACAGCACATGTGACCTCAAACAAGGGGACACACATCACGAAGGGGCTGAGAGTGAGGCATGCAGGAGGAGACGCACAACTGAGGGCCCATAGAATCAAAAAGGTGAGGAATCGAGAAGTTGGAAACTCCAAGCAGGAGGCCCAGAGCACTGACGCTATGGGATACAGGTCGGAGTGAACACACAGCAAAGGGCCCACATCATGAAACTGTGAGCAACCCAGCAGTTGGGACCACAGAACAGTAGTCCCACATGCCCATGGGGATGGGAACCCGGCAGGAGTGACTCGCACCACTGGGCACACATCAGAAAATGTGTGGAGCCCAGCACTTAGGGCCTGATACCAGAGGGCCCTCATCACTGATGGGAGGAGGCCCCAGCACGCTCCAACTGCCACCAGAGGGTCCACGTCGCCAAGGCGACGTGTGCCAGCCAGGCAGGATTGACCTCACAGCAGAGGGCCCACATCATGAAAGTGTGAGCAACCCAGCCGTTAGGACCTCAGAACAGAAGGCCCACAGACCCATGAGGATGGGAACCTGGCAGGAGTGCCCTCGCACCACTTAGCACATATCAGAAAATGTGGGAACCCTGCCGTTAGGGCCTGACGCCAGAGGGCCTCATCACCGAGGGAAGGAGGCTCCCAGCAGGCTCCAACTGCCACCAGGGGGCCGACGTCGGCAAGGAGGGTTGTGCCAGCCAGGCAGGATTGACCTCAGAGAAGAGGGCTCACCTCACTGATGTGTGAGAAACCCCACCAGGATCAGAGTCTCACCAGAGGGTCCACATCACCAAGGGGATGGGAACCAGGCAGGAGTGTCCACACACCAGTGGGGCCACATCATCAAAAGATGAGGAATCCATCACATATGGCCTCAAACCTTAGGACACACATCACCATGTGGCTGGGAGAGAGGCAGGTGTCTGGAGGGGCACATTTAACTCTTATTTCCCACCAGGAAGAGGAATTAACCAAAGGCTCAGAGTGCCGTGCCGGACCCTGATTACGGCCTGAAGCAAACCCGCAGTTTTCTGGCCAGCTTACAAGGAAGCGAGTTAAGAAAGGAGCTCAGGGGCACTGTAATTCACAAACCTGCAGAGATAAATGACAGCTATTGGCAAAAATATATCGAAGTAAGTCTGCAAAGAGGACTTGAAAACGAGGCAGAATTGCAGGAATCGTAATTCAAGAGGTAGATTGGAATTGCATTTAAAGCATATGAAAAGCAGCAGATCTTTGACAGTGATGCACATGGACAAAAAGTGCGTATACATTTTTCCTGAATATATTCAGGAAAAAAACGCATATGAACTTTCTAGCCAACCAAACACTCCAGCAATGGAAACCCGCACTACAATGAAGTCACATTTCCCATTCGTCAAAAGGGCCATCTGAATAAAGTGTAAAAACCAGAAACACAGGACAGGCCATGGAGAACAGGGAGGCGTGTTATGCTGATGGGCGGGATGTAAATTGCCAACAGACACTCTGGAGATGTTCATGGTGTATCCTGAAAGATCTAAAAAACAAAGCTACAGAGCCTAGGGCACTTCCACTTTTGGCCCTATAGCTTAGGAAAATTGAAATCAACAAGACACAGCCAACACAAAATTTAGGGCTGCTGTGTTTACAAGAACCTCGAGTCCAGTACAAATTAAATATCCCAGAAAGAAAAAAATGGATAAAGAAGTTGTGCTACTTACGTACAACAGAATATCACTCAACAGTGAAATCAATGTGATCAGGCCTGTAGTAGCAAATTGAGTGGATTTAATTATGATGATTCTAAGAGAAATATGTCACACAGAGAAAGATAATTATCATAAGATATCACTAATAGAGGGAGTGTAAACTTGGCTACACATAAACTGAATTACAAAACCGACCAGAGTCTCACATTTAGATAAAAACCTTATGCTTGCTTAAGGGGAAAGTTGAGTTGGGCTGCTGTATAAAAACAGAGATTGAAATTAGCACACATACCATTCCATAAGCCAAATACGTAATAAACCAGGCCTCCTCTTTGCTCAACGAAATAGACTCATCCATGGTGTATCACCTCACACCTATTAGAATGGGCATCATCAGAAAATCTACAAACAACAAATGCTGGAAACGGTGTGGAGATAAGGAATCCTCTTCCACTATTGTTGGGAACGTAAATTGATACAGTCACTGTGCAGAACATTATGGAGATTCTTATAAAACTAAGAATAGAATTACCATATGATACAGCAATCCCTCCACTGGGCATATACCCAGACAAAACCATAAATCAAAAAGAGACATTCACCACAATGTTCATTGCATCACTATTTACAATATCCAGGTAATGGAAGCAACCTAAATGCCCACAGACAGACGAATGCATAAAGATGTAGTACATATATAAAATGGAATATTACTAAGCCATAAAAAGGAATGAAATTGGGACATTTGTAGAGACGTTGATGGATCTAGAGACTGTCATACAGAGTGAAGTCAGAAAGAGAAAAACAAATCTTGTATATTAATGCATATATGTGGAACCTAGAAAAATTGTACACATGAACTGTTTTGCAAGGCAGAAATAGAGCAACAGATGTATACAACAAACGTATGGACAACAAGGGGGGAAAGCTGTTGGGAGGGGTGGTGGGAGGAGTTGAGAGATTGGGATTGGCATGTATACATTTACATGTATAAAGTAGATAACCAAAAACAACCTGCTGTATAAAAATATAAAATTAAATTCAAAATAAAAAAAAAAATTAAAAAAAGGAAAACAGAAAAAATATTCTTCCCTTCACATACATGTATTTATATGAATAAATTATTTCCATGCTTATATCTGTAAATACACAAAAGAGGAATAAAATCTACCTTGAACCAAAAACGAATAAAAGAAAAAGGTAAACAGAACCCACCAGTTACACAGAGGAAAACCGTTTCAGGGCACTTGCTCCAATTGCAAACAATTCTGAAGTTGGTCAGTGGTGGGGAATCATCTCCCATTCAGCCAGCATGCTCCTCGCAACAAGCGTCCTCACTGCAAAGCTGGGGGACCGTGCCGAGGCATCTGTGAGTAAACGTGGGCCGAGCCCCAGGCCAGCTGCTGCTGAAATGTTCCCACCCTTCCAAGGCTAAACACCTGAATATGTACAAGGACTTGAAAACCTAGATGAAGGGCCATGGAGCCACATGAGGGACAGCATGCCAGCCGACTTGGTGCCTGCAGGCCAGCCAGGATGGTGCTGGCGCTGGGTGCTCTTCTGGAAGCTTTCCATTTCCCTGCCTGAGATACCCCTGCTGTCCCGGCCCCCACTGCTTTCTTCCTTCCTCACCTGTGCCCAGGGAGAAATTCCAGCGGCAGGTGTGGGTGACACATCCTCTTCTTTAGCAGGTAGCATCTTGGCAACTGCTGCAGAAAGTCCAGCAGAACCCCACTCACACTGGGACTCCCACAAAGCCGTGGCCTCTCACTCCCTCCCACCAGCCCAGCCCCGAGACTGCTGACAGGGCAGAGAAAATGGCGTCAAGCACAGCTGCAGGGGCTTTTGCTGCCTGGAGCGGTATTTATATTGATCTCAACCTAGGCACACCTGGGGAGGGCTGGCCGGCACGGTCAGGCTTCCCAGGCCAGCCAATAATCACCCCTCAGGGGCTCACAGTTGCAGAAAATGGAACTTGCTGAATCGGCCAGGTCCAAGGAACAGGTGTGGGCTCCTGAGAGTCAGGATAGACAAGGGGCTGCAGCTCTGGCTTCTTTTCTAATTATATTATCTGGCCCAAGAGTGGGAGACAACTTCAAGAAAACCCTCTCCTAATGAGAGGAACACAGGAGTCAGGGAGAGGAGGGGTGGGTGGTGGTTGGAGACAGAGGCCTGGTGCTCCGGGTGCAGTGGAAGTCTCTGGAAGACCAGGTAGAGGAGGCCGCACAGAGTGATGCCCAGGGTCACAGACCAGTCAGAGCTGCTGTTTGTTAGTTCAAGTCGTGCTCTGAGGTGCTCTGTGTCAGATCTGAGCGACAGGTGAGCTGGGAGTGCTCTGCAATGAGGGCTATGTGCACGGTTCCTGTGTGCCCAGCCCTGCCAAGGTACATGCAAGGGTAGCTCTGTATCATGGGAGGGGCCTGACCACGGGAGCCGCATGGACTGCAGAGGACCTGCCCAGGGAATCCAATATCCTTGGAGGGGCCTGAACACGAGAGCCCCATGGGCTGGGGTGGGGGTAGTGTACCTGCCCAGGTGAGCTCCATATCCTGGGATTGGCCTGACCTCGAGAGCCCCATGGGCTGCTGGAGTCCTGGTAAAGGATGTCAGGACAGTCAGTGAAGCCACCGAGGATATACCTCCAGTAGTTCCTAAATCCTACACCCTGCTGGTCATTCTACCAACCACCAGGACTTGGTATTCTGTATTAGTCTTCACTGATGCCTTCTTTTGTATTCCATTAGTCCCAGAGTCACAAGAAATTTTGGCTTGTGTGTGACAGGACTCAACATACAACTAAAACAATATTTCCAGGCTGTCTTGCCCCAAGGGTTCAAAAATTCCCACACCATCTTTGGGGAAAGCTCAGCTAAAGACCTAAAAGTTCTACCTCTGGAAAAGGAAACACTCCTTCAATATTCAGATGACATTCTGATCGCCAGCCCTACTAAGGAGGCCTCAGAACTACCAAGCCAATAAAGGATAGAAGTTGTCTACGAAAAAGCTCAAATATCACAGACTACGGTGACCTGCCTGGGCTTCATTCTCACAGAAGGTCGGAGAAGCCCATCCCAGGAAAGGGAAGAAACAATTTACAGCCTTACCCCTTTCTGAAACTAGAAGACAGCTTAGGGGTTCCTGGGTAAGCCAGGGTTTCCTGCCTCTGGATCCCTAACTACAGTCTACTAGCTGGGCCTCTATATGAAACACTGAAAGGAAAAGATGATGATCCTTTTGAATAGAATCCAGAAGTGGCCTTTCAAGAATGGAAAGAGCAGTCAATTCAGACCCTTGCCCTGGAACTCCCTAATTTAGCTAAACCCTTTGACCTTTACATTCCTGGTGAAAGGTGAATCGCCATTGGAGTATTAGTGCAAAAACTGGGACCACTTGAAATGGAACAATGCAAGAATGCCATCCAGGTAGGATAAACTATGGTCACCAAGGGGCTTGGCCCACCGCCACATCTGGCCAAGATACTGGTGGTATCTGAAAACCTGGAAATCAGCAGCCCAAAAGGCCACCTCCCTTCTAAGGGAAACGGACCCCACATGGTGATCCTAACCCCCAACCATGCCCTGAAGTTGCAGGGTTTGCTCCGTGGGCACACTGACCTCGATTGAGGAGGCCCTCCAACTCCCTCCAGAGAGATAACCGGGGGCAACGGGGCACCATGACGACCTGTGTGACCATCACTTGACCTGGAGTTTCTCTCATAAAACAACAAGAGTGTGTCCCAAAAGCGTAGACTACTGCTTGCAGTACTTACTGTACCCATAGGGGAGCTAATAATCTTGGCGGGAGAACCGTATATCATGCTGTCACCATAGAAAAGCCTACAGACACCCTGATGATGGTGGCCAATAAGACCGGCTGGACTCCTGTTTACTTCCAAAGGCTCTTGACTCAGTGACCATCATGATCCTTCATCACCACTGACCCTGGACTGTCTGGGAGCTGAGCGGGCAGGGTCCTGACACCTGGTGCTGTTTTTACGTTAATTCAGGGGCCTAATGGATGAAAGTGCAGACAGTTGGTCAGAGCATCTAGGCTGGCAGAAACGGTCAGTCAGAGCATCTAGGCTGGCAGAAACGGTCAGCCTAAAATGGCCGAACAAATGTGGGGCGGGGTGAAACTGGACCTCAGAACGCCACTGCACATCTCCTTTCTGGACCCTTAAAGGTCATTAGAATCTATAACACTTCCAATACTGGTGCTCAGGCGGACGAGCAGGGAGGCAGGAGGCCTGGGGACAATCAACGTCACCTGGAGGCTGCTGGGGAGAAGTTCTGACCCTCGCCCACGGGTATGAGGCCTCCTAACTCAGCACTCAGCAGTTACAGAAGAAGGGTCTGCACCCACAGCACTCCAACAATGAGGAAAGGGACAAAAGGCAGAAGAGGAGTTTGTCCCAGGCAAAGCCCCTTAAAAATCCCTGGGAGATAAAAATAGAATCTGGGCAATAAAATAAAGTCTAACCTTTTTTATCCTTTGTGCTTTGTCTAATTTCAGGTGCTCCTAGGGTCCCGCATACAGAGGTTCCACACCCGGCACTTCAGACCAGATTTCCTAGAGCAGAATGGCTCGATGACACTTCAGCTCCTGGGGCCCAGTTCAGACTCCGTGACATAGAGCCTGAGCTGCAGCCAACCAGGCCCTCAAGAGCTCAGCCCCCTCCTTCCCAGTGACTCTGACAGGATCTCTACACAGCAGCCCAGCCCACAGCCCACAGGGTAGCACCTCTCCATTCTCTGATCAAAATATAAAGTTTCCTTTGCTTTTGAACCAAACTCAGTCTCGATCTATTGGCTCCAGTGACACTGGGCAGGGGGACACTTGTTGGCGTCCACTCTGGAGGATCAGTAACAGAAATTGAGAACATTGTAACTTCAATGAACAGATGTGTGAGCCAAACTGTAATTAACATAGAACAGTGTATAAGGCTCGGGTAAAATAAGATGTTTCTAACACTTCCATTTGATATTTCCATCACTTTCTTATAAGCAAGTTCAGTGAAAAGGTTTGTCTTCTTTGTCAGGTCAATATTAGAGAAACAAAGTGATTTCTTTCCAAGGATGTACATCTAATAATCTTGGTTAAAGCTTCAATCTTGTTTTAAATGCTTTTGCATTGAAAATGATACCTCTCTTTCAGCTCCCCCATTTCTGAGAAGCATAAAATCTTATAATTTATTATTACCAAAGGGAAATGGTAGGAGGAGGGATAAATTAACAGTTTGGGATTAACACATACACACTGCTATGTATGAAATCATCAGCAAGGAACTACTGTATAGCACAGGGAACTACACTCAATATTTTGCAATAACCTATAAGGGGAAATGATCTGAAAAAGAATAGATATTTTTATTGACATCATCCATCAATGACAGTAAGAATGGAACCTAAGGGAAGACAGTGGTGAGTGCTTCTGACCCTGAAGACTTCAATCATCTAAAGTTTGGACTCTGCCTACTTCCCAAGGCCCTTAATGAACATATGTGTAGCCGTAGCTTAAAAAATTCCCCAGTTTGGGTTGCGGAGAGACACTGATATTGAAAATCCCCTGGTGTTCTCCTCACATGAATGGGAGCCTTCCTACCCCTAAAACATGCCTGTCACACCCAGAGGATGGTATACCGTCTGATCGGGAAAAGTTTGGAAAAGGCATCTCATCTCCTCATCTCTTGGTGCTAGGGTTCACCACTCCAGCGTCTTTACTAACAGTCTCCCCACTTGGAGATGTCAGCACTGTCAACATCCTGTTGCATACAGTTTGGAATTTGTCCAGAGGATGAAGCGGAAGGAGGAGGAACAATGAGAGACAAGTCCTAGGTGTTCGGACAGGCACATGTCACTCTAATTTCCAATCAGGACGACGAATTGACCAAAGGCTAGGGTTGCCCATGGAAACAGAATAGGGCTTGAGGAATCCTGATGCTTTATGGCCAGTTCCCATAAACACAAGTTGGAAAATGGAACTCAGGGGCACTAAAATTCACGAAACTGCAGAGATGAAAATATCTATCACTGAAAAATGTCTTGAGGAAAGTCAGAGAAAAGGACTTGTAAACAACGGAGAATGGCAGGAAAGGGATTGGAAGAGGTAGAAAGGACTCGCCATTAAGCACAAGAAAAGGGGCTGAACATTGCCAACGTTGCAGTTGGCCAAAAAGGGTGTATGCGTCTTTTTCTGTATATATTCAAGAAAAGGGCATACACTTTTTTAGCCAACCAAACAGGTGGGCACTGGAAATCAATACTACAAAACATATCACTTTGCATCAGTCAGAAGAGCCGTCCTCATAAAGTGTAAACACCAGAAATGCAGGACAGGGCAAGGAGAAAAGGGAGCCCTGTGAGTCTTATAGTGGAAAAGTATATTGCCAATGGTCACTCTGGATATATGTATTGTGTTTACTAAAGCATCTAAAAAATGAGCTACCGAGCACAGGGCACTTGCACTCATGGACGTATATCTTGGGAAAAACAAAAATCGAGAGGACACAGGCACCCCAATGTTTACCACCTCTCTGTTTAAAAGATCCTCGACTAGGATATAACTTAAATGTTTCTGCAGAGAAAAAACGGATAGAGATGTGGTGCTTATGTAGTGTGGAATATTACTCAGCCTGGAAATCAATGAAATACAGCCAGTTGTAACAACTCCAGAGGAGTTACGTGTGATCATTCGAAGTCACATAATTCAAAAAGAAAAAGACATAAGATATTACTTATACATGGAATGTTAACATGGCTACACATGAAATGAATTATAAAAGAGAAGAGGGTTTCAAATTAAGAAAACCAACTTATGCTTCGTTATGGGGAAAGGTGAGTTGGGGTGCTGCATAAAACCAGAGATTGAAATTAGCACAGATACCGTTCCATAAGCCAAATATGTAATAGACAAGACCTACTCCTTGCTCAACGAAATGGACTCAACACGCCATATTCAATGCCTAGGAATATACCTGATTAGTAAGAAACTTAAAACCCATGGACTTATATGTCTCCGTAAGAGAATCAAGCGTGTGTACAGCGGCATAAACGAAGCAGTGAAAATCCGATAAATACCGTTATCAAAATAAACTACAAAAACAAAACACAATGACAGTGAAATAGAGAGCAATTCTTAAATAATTCATTCAGGGCTTGTGATGCAACCTGGATTTACCACATCAACACCCAGAGCTGGGTGAGACATAATGCTGGACACATGGGGCTGATAGCATTGGTTAGTTTCTGTGAGCAAATGCAGACCCTTTGAAGTTACACTGCATGGTGCGGCGAGGCGCTTCTGACCAGCAGAATGACGAATCACCACACGCTAGGTTCTTCTTGCATCACACTTTATTGGAGTACAGCTTGGTTTCGGGCGGATGGAAGGAAGACCCCATACGCTCGAGCCTGTCTGCTTATATAAGGGCTTAAGGACTCGTGTAAGTCCCTGATTCGTCCGTATGGTTATCGCATTTCGCAAGCCGGACTTTGGATAGGCCACTGCTTCAAAACCTGATTAGCATATTAGGTGCATGCGCCCTAGCGGCATACTTAGCGCATGCGCAATGGCTATCCAGCCGCGCCCTACATCTCCCCCTTTTTTCTTTTCGACCATTGCAGCGGACATTGACCTGTACCAGTGCTCATACCGGGGTATGTACACGGTGTACCGGTAGTTTCCGCTTGCATTCGCAGACACCCTCCTGCGTGCAATGCTCGCAATCGAACTGCAGGGTGCAAGGGCTGTCTTCACGTGGCATGGGCTCCTCATGGAGGTGCAATGGTAACGAGACCTCTCCATGCAGAGGCAGCCCCTAGGGCCGATCCCCTATAGAGGTGCAATGACGGCAAGGCCCCTCTGTGCAAGGGCGATCATTGATCATTTTATGTTTTTTAGGGTGGAGAGCCAGGCTGCGGGGGACTCGCCTTCACTGATGGCCACAAGCGCCTGAGTGAGCATTATCCTATCTCGCCGGGTTCGAACGCGAATACGACAGACCAACCAGAGACACAACACTATCCCAAACAAACAGCAGGCTGCGAACAGTCCCACACCCACCCATTCCTTAAAAAAGGAAAATGCTCTAGCTAGCCATGCGGTAAATTCTCCAAGAGTCACTGGATCCACTCTGGTTGCATTCAGCTGCAGGATATTCAACTTCTGCTTAAATATCATCTTCTCCGCCTCGTGGGACCAATTTCCCTTTAGGAATTCTCCAATCTGCTTGCTCTTATTCAGAGCATCCAATCTGTGCTTAGTGGCCTAGCACAAGCCGTATTCATCTCACAGCTAGTGGAATACAATACTGGGAGAACAGTACTTTGAGAATGAACGGGGATGGGGACTGGCCAGGTTCGGCTAATTCCCCAAAACGTCTTGATCTCCGCCTTGAGCAGGGGGAAGCTCATCAACAGTATCCAGCCCAGTGTCACTCCTTGAGCGCTCCACATCGTTCTTGGGATTATCTTCCACGACTCTTGTTAACCTTGTCGGGACCCAAATCGGATCTTGATCCTGTGGAAAAACACAAAGAGATCCCCTGGATCGCGTGACAATGCGATCCGGGACCTTCCATTGATTGGACAACACATCTTTCCACATCACTCTGCCGTAATCCTTTTGTTCACGTATCATATGGCGTTCAGCAGAAGTTTCTTTCTCATCATGTAAATTCAAAAAATTAATAGTAAATAAGGCAAGCGACAATATCTGCTTCGGGGTGCAATTCTCCGCTATTCCCCCTTTTTGTTTTAAAAGCAATTCTTTAAGTGTGCAATTAGTTTGCTCTATTATACCTTGGCCTTGTGGATTGTAAGGCAGGCCCGTAACATGTTCTATTTGCATTTTTTGACAAAAGAGAGCAAAGCTCTTGGAACTATAAGCTGGGCCGTTATCTGTCTTTAGTTTAGCAGGCTTGCCCCAGGCTGCCCAGGCTTCAAGGCAATGAGTAATAACATGTTGAACCCGTTCTCCAGAGAGAGGGGTAGCATGTACCACCCCGGAATAGGTATCCACAGACACATGAACATACTGGAGCTTCCCAAAGGAGGGAACATGAGTGACATCCATCAGCCACAGCTCGTTTGGGGACAAACCTCTGGGATTTACACCAGTCTTTTGGGCCGGCAAAAATTGGGCACAAGTGGAACAAGACTTAACAATATGTCTGGCCTCGGCTCTAGTAATGAAAAACTTCTTTCTCAACACTGCAGATGATACATGATATAGCTCATGAAATTCTTGTGCTTGCTGCTTTTGATCCAAGGATAAGAAAACATGCGTTGCCATATCAACTTGTTCATTGGCTTTTGCCATTGGACCAGGCAACAGGGAATGAGCCCGTATATGGGTAACATAAAAGGGGTGTTGGCGGCACAATATCTGAAACCTTATCCCAGCCAACAAGGATGCCACTGTGCTGGATGATCGAATATGGGGGGTCACTTCAAGATGTTTCACTGCATTAACCACATACAATGAATCAGAGATCAAATTAAAGGGTTCTTGAAATCGTTGAAAAACTTCCAAAACCACATGACATTCCACCACTTGAGGAGCATCAGGTCGATAGTCTATAACGACAGGATGCTGACCCTGAACCATATAAGCCCCTTTTCCGGATTTTGATCCATCCGTATAAATGGTCAGGGCATCATTTAGTGGTCGCTCTACAGTGACCCTTGGAAAAATGACAGGTTGCTGGATAATGAATTTCAAAATTTCACTCTTGGGCAAATGGTTATCAATAGTTCCAGAAAAGGTATAAATAAGTATAGACCACTCAGAGGTGGTAGCAGTTAATATTTCTATTTGATCTTTAGTATAGGGAACTACAAGTTTTTCCGGCAACATTGCAAAGGCGGAAACACATTGTTTAATACCCAAGAAGGCAACCTCAGCAACCATAGATGGATAGTGAGACAGCGTCTTCATCCCCAGGGACTTGGTATGGATCCAAAGCAAGGGCCCATCTTGCCAAAGAACACCTGTTGGAAATCCTAAGGTTGGAAGAACACACATCCAAATAGGCAAGGTACTGTCATAACGCTGTAACTGTGCTTTCATAAGAGCCTGTTCCACCTTCTGAAGAGCTGTTTGGGCCTCGGGGGTCATCTGACGCGGGGAATTAAGATCAGGATTACCTTCCAATACAGCAAACAAGGGTTGTAATTCAAAGCGAGTCAGACTCAAATACGGTCGAAGCCAATTAATATCCCCAAGCAATTTCTGAAAATCATTCAAAGTTACCAAACGGCTGGTTCTAATTTCAATTTTTTGAGGCACTATTTTGGTTTTGTTTATAACAGCTCCTAAAAAGTTAATGGCATCTCCCTTTTGAATTTTTTCAGGGGCCAAATATAAACCTCTATTCTCTAAACTCACAGATAAATCTCCCAAGACCTGCTCAAGCAGTGTCATGCTAGGGGCTGACAGCAAAACATCATCCATGTAATGAATAATTTTAACATCCGGGAACTTATCCCGTACTGGCTGTAAGGCAGTGTCAACATAAAGTTGACACATGGTGGGGCTATTGGCCATACCCTGAGGAAGCACGACCCATTGATACCTCTTATCAGGCCTTTCATGATTAATTGAGGATAATGTAAAACAAACCTCTCTTTGTCTTTGCTATTCAATGGAATGGAAAAAAAGCAATCTTTTATATCAACGGCAATAATGGGCCACCCCTGTGGGATGGCTGTCAAAGCCGGCAGGCCGCGTTGTATGGGTCCCATGACCTGCATTTGTTGATTTATTGCTCTTAGATCATGGAGCAAGCGCCATTTCCCTGATTTTTTCTTAATAACAAAAATAGGAGTATTCCAGGGTGACTGAGAGGGTTCTAGGTGTCCCAATTGTAATTGTTCCTCTACTAATTGCGATGCTGCCTCCAACTTTTCTTTAGACAATGGCCACTGAGGGATCCACACGGGCATTGTGGTCTTCCATGTAATAGGAATCATTAACTCAGTGACCCCTGAGAAAAACCCAGCCCCCTGCGACAGGGGTTTCCCTGAGCTTCTATAGGAGCAGCAGTACCTTGTAAATTTTTTCCTATTCCTCTGCCTGGTATAAAACCAGACCTGAGCATCATTTGCTGTGCAGCCTCGGAATAATCATTAGTAAGTTTTAATTTCATCTGGCTTTGCACATCCCTTCCCCACAGATTAAGTGGCAATCCTTCAACCACAAAGGGTTGAAACTTCCCTTTCTGATCTTCAAAAATCCAGGTCAGTGTTTTAGAGCTAATTTGGGGTGCTTTGGCGTATCCTAAACCCTGCAAGGTCTGAGAGGTCGTCTGTAAAGGCCAGGATTTTGGCCAGTAGGTGGCAGTAATAATACTGCGATCAGCTCCGGTATCAACCAGACCGGAAAATACCTTTCCTTCTATAATTAAATCCATCATAGGACGATCATCAAGAGACAATGATAAACAGGCCAGATCAACCCCAGTAGATCCAAATCCGCGATCTCCTCGGTCCTTGGAGCGAGCAGGGTATTTTTCATGAAGTGATGGCAACACCAACAATTGGGCAATTCGATCACCGGGATTTATAATAGCTACTCCTTTTGGGGATTGGCACATGACCTTAATTATTCCAGTATAATCAGAATCAATTACCCCGGGTAAGACTATGAGCCCTTTTAGAGCAGAGGAGGATCGGCCCAACACCAATCCGACCGTCCCTTTAGGTAGTGGTCCTTTCATATCAGTCTCCACGGGCTGTACACCCATAGTCATTGTTAGTACCATTCTGGAGGCGGCACAGAGGTCCAACCCTGCGGATCCTGACGTGGCTCACCTCGGGGTTTGGGTGGTTGGAAACTCACATTCTCGTGGGCCCCAAAAATTTTCGGGCCCTGAGACCGGGGGCCCTTCATCCCGTTTTTTGAACTGGAGGCATAAGCATTCCCTGAGTCTGCAAACGCTGTAGCGGACGGGATGGGTTGTCCATTAATATCCTTAACGGATCTACATTCATTTACCCAATGCTTCCCTTTTTTACATCTAGGACAGGTTCCTGGAGTCTTTTGAGGTGGCATATTTGGTTTTTTGCTCATTTCTCTACATTGTCTCTTAATGTGTCCAGGCCTCCCACACTGGAAACAAACCCCTGATTTTCCAGAGGGCTTTGCATTATTGGTGGCAGCCATTACTGCTGCCGCTAACCCAGCATTAGATAAAGGCCCTCCAATTTCTCTACACATCTTCATCCATGCCTCCAAAGACTTTCCTTTAATAGGTGTTATTGCCCTGCGGCACTCCTTTGTGCTTTGTTCATAAATTAGCTGTTTTACTAGCGGCAGAGCATCATCTACGCTACCAAAAATCCTTCCTGCAGCTTCCATCATCCTAGCTACAAAATCAGAAAATGGCTCAGTGCTTCCCTGTATAATCTTAGTCAAATTCCCTGTAACTTCTCCTTTATTTGGGAGGGCACGCCACGCTTGCATGCCAATCTGGTTTATTTGGCCATAAACCTCTACCGGAAACACCGTCTGATTATTTAACCACTGGCCCTGTCCTAGCAGCATCTCGGCATTCCAGGCAGGTTGCCCATTGGCGGCATTCTCTCTCGCCTTGCTGTACACCAAGTCAGCCACAATTGATTTCCAATCTAAATATTGCCCCATGGACAGGCAAGCACGAGCAATATCATGCCAATCTGTGGGCGTCAATGCATTTCACGTAAGGCGCTGCAATAGCATCAAGGTATAATTAGCAGTAACCCCATATCCCCTGGCAGCCTCTGCAAGATCCTTAAGTATTTTATGATCCACCATCTCATAATATCTTTGACGCGTGGCTGGGTCTTCAAACACCGGAAAAGCTGTGGGTACCTGAGACCAGACTTCTCTGGGTATGAATGTACACTTTGGCGGTTCCCGAACCGCAGCACCAGGGGGGGCGCTAGCAATAAAAGCGGAAGTCTGAGTACATGTTAAAGCTTTTGATTTAGCAGAAGCACAAAATGGCGGACGAGCACCCGCAGAGGCACAAAATGGCGGACGAGCACATGGGGAACTGCCATATCGTCCTCTTTCATATTCAGCAGCTGCTTCTTCCAGATCCGCCTCCTCCTTGGGATTCAACTCATCCTGAGACAAATAAAGCGCTTTAAATTCATCTAAAAGTGCATACAATCCTGGCGTTGCATCCGATTTTTCTATTTGTTTTTCTCTCTTTTTCCTAGGATTCTTAGGCCTATCTACCGTAGTCCCTATATTTTCACTTTCTGACACACTATCTTGATATATGCTAAGAGCTTTACGGCCCATCTGTACAATATCTTCGCATTTCCCTTCTCTTAAGCACAAATGTATCATTCTCCATAATGGAAACGTGCCGCGAGAGAGCTCCCCCATTTTGTGACGATCAGCCAAGTCCTTCCCCAGTTTTTCCCAAGATGGAACAGTCAGGCTTCCAGACACCGCAAACCATGGGGCGGCACCATCAATATCCTGCAACAGTTTACTAATAGTTTTATGTGAAATCTTAAGTCCTCGATCGTTCAGAAGGGCTTGGATGGGCTCATGGAATCCAACGGTTGGTTCCGCGGATGAACTATTCCCCATAGTTCACTCTCATATATGAGCAACTTGCTAAAGCGGGAAGATCTCTGACCTATCTAATGGCCAGGGGAGACACACTCGGTCGGGCTGATGGCACCGTAGCCACACGCAGACAAAAAGTGCGACAGCTACGAAGAGAACGAAAGCGAAAATAAAAATCTCGGGCTCTATTGCAGCAAAAAACATACCTAAACTGGACTACTTAACAGCGGTTCACTCCGTGGGTCGAGTTCTGAATCGGTCCTCCATGCAGGGCGCACAGGTTCCCGGGTTTCGGCACCACTCGCGGCGAGCCGCTTCTGACCAGCAGAATGACGAATCACCACACGCTAGATTCTTCTCGCATCACATTTTATTGGAGTACAGCTTGGTTTCGGGCGGATGGAAGGAAGACCCCATACGCTCGAGCCTGTCTGCTTATATAAGGGCTTAAGGACTCGTGTAAGTCCCTGATTCGTCCGTATGGTTATCGCATTTCGCAAGCCGGACTTTGGATAGGCCACTGCTTCAAAACCTGATTAGGTGCATGAGCCCTAGCGACATACATAGCGCATGCGCAATGGCTATCCAGCCGTGCCCTACAGCATGGTACACATTCCATGGGTCCCAACTCTCCAGGTTTAAGGGATTCTTTATTCAGCTACAGCATGATTGGGAAACCCAGAGTATGGTCAACCGTGTGCCTGGGAAACGTTTTCAAAAGCATCTCAGTTTTCGTCCCCTGGTACTCAGGTTCACCATTCCAGATGCTTTACTAACACTCTGCCCACTTGGAGAGACAGGGCCTTTAAACTCCTGTTTGGCACATTTCGCAATTTCTACACAAGATGAACAGGAATAGGGAGAACCAATGAGAGACAAGCTGTAGGTGTCTGCACGGGCAAATGTAACGCTCATTTCCCACGAGGAAGAGGAATTAGACAAAGGATCAGAGTGCCCTGCCCGAAACAGATTGGGGCCTGAAGCAATCCTGCGGGTTGTGCCCAGCTCATAAGAAGGGGGGTTGAAGAAAGGAGCTGAGGGGCACTGTCATTCACAAACGTGCAGAGTTATAAATGAAAGCTATCGTCCAAAAATATATTGAACTAATGTTGCGAAGAGGACTTGAAAGCGGGGCAGAATTTCAGGAAAACGATTGCAGGGGGTAGACTGGAACTGCCCTTAAAGCACAGGAAAAGAGGCAGAACGTCGAAAATGATGCACTTGGCCAAAAAGGGCGTATGCGTTTTTTCCTGAATATATTCAGGAAAAAACACATACGCCCTTTTTGGCCAACCAAGGAAGCCTATAAAGTAAATCTGCACTACAATGAAGTCTCACTGCCCCCCGGGAAAAGGGTCACCTGATAAAAGTGTAAAATCCATAAAGGCAGGACAGGACATGGAGAACAGGGAGCCCTGTTATGCTGAGTGGCAGGATGTAAATTGCCAGCAGCCACCCTGGAGAAGTGTATGGTATTTGCTGAAACACGTAAGAAACAAAGCAACACAGCCTATGGCACTTCCACATATGGTCCTATAGATTAGGGAAATTAAAATCAAAAACAGACAGCCACCTCAAAGTTTGGGACGGCTGTGTTCACAAGGAGCTTGTCTACACTACCAGGTAAATATCGCAGAAACCAAAAAATGTATAAAGAGTTTGTGGTAGGTACGTACAAAGGAATATCACTCAGCAATGAAATCTGTGTCATCAGGCCCATAGTGGCATAGTGAGTGGATTCAGGTACGGTGATTCTACGTGAACTACATCACACAGAAAAAGAAACATCATAAGATATCACTAATACACGGAATGTAAAGTTGACTACACATGAACTGAATTACAAAACAGAACAGGGTCTCAAATTTAGAAAACCAACTAGTGCTTGCATATGGGGAAAGGTGCGTTGGGGTGCTGCATAAAACCAGAGACTGAAATTAGCACAGATAACATTCCATAAGCCAAATATGTAATAGACAAGACCTACTCCTTCCTCAACGAAATGGACTCAACACCATATATTCAACGCCAAGCAATACACCTGACTAGGAAGAATCTTAAAACCCATGGATTTATATGTTTCCGAAAGAGAATCAAGCATGTGGACAGCGACATAAACACAGCCGTAAAAATCCGATAAATCCCATTATTAAAATAAATTTCAAAAACAAAACACAATGACAGTGAAATAGAGAGCAATTCTTAAATAATTCACTCAGGGCATGTGATGCAACCTGGATTACCACATCTACACCCAGAGCTGGTTGAGACATAAGGCTGGACACTTCAGGCTGATAGCATTGGTGAGTTTCGGTGAGCAAATACAGACCCTTTGACGTCATACTGCATGGTACCCATTCCATGGGTCCCAACTCTACAGGTTCAAGGGATTCTTCCTCCAGCTAAAACATGCATGGGAAACCCAGAGTATGGTCCACCGTGTGATTGGGAAACGATTTAAAATGCAACTCAGTTTTCGTATCCTGGTCCTCGGGTTCACCATTCCAGACGCTTTACTAACACTCTCCCCACTTGGAGAGACGGTGCCTGTAACCTGCTGTTTGGCACAGCTAGCAATCTCTGCGCAAGATGAACAGGAATAGGGAGAACCAATGAGAGACTAGCTGTAGGTGTCTGCACGAGCAAATGTAACGCTCATTTCCCACCAGGAAGAGGAATTAACCAAAGGTTCAGTATGCCCTGCTGGAAATAGATTAAGGTCTGAAGCAATCTTGTGGTTTTGTGCCCAGCTCACAAGAAAGCGAGTTGAAGAAAGGAGCTCAGGGGCACTGTAATTCACAAACCTGCAGAGTTATAAATGACAGCTATCCTTCAAAAATATATTGAAGTAAGCCTGCAAAGGGGACTTGAAAGCGGGGCAAAATTTCAGGAAAACGATTGCAGGGGTTAGACTGAAATTGCCCTTAAAGCATAGGAAAAGAGGCAGAACTTTGACAAAAATGCACTTGGCCAAAAAGGGCGTATGCGTTTTTTTCTGAATATATTCAGGAAAAAACGCATACGCCCTTTTTGGCCAACCAAGCAAGCCTGTAATGGAAATTTTCACTACAATGTAGTCTCAGTGCCCCCTGGGCAAAAGGGCCATCTGTAAAAAGTGTAAAATCCAGAAAGGTAGGACAGGATATGAAGAACAGGGAGCCTTGTTATTCTGCTTGGCAGGATGTAAATTGCAAACAGCCACCCTGGAGATGTGTATGGTGTTTCCAGAAACACGTAAGAAACAAAGCAACACAGCCTCTTGCACTTGCACTTATGGTCTTATAGCTTAGGGAAATTAAAATAAAAACAGACATTCACCCAAATGTTTGGGACGGCTGTGTTCACAAGAAGCTCGTCTACAGTACCAGTTAAATATCCCAGAAAGCAAAAAATGGATAAAGAAGTTGTGGCACGTACATGCAATGCAATATCACTCAGCAATGAAATCTGTGTCATCAGGCCCATAGCGGCATAGTGAGTGGATGCAGTTACGGTGATTCTACGTGAACTACGTCACACAGAAAAAGAAACATCATAGGATATCACTAATACACGGAATGTAAACTTGACTACACATGAACAGTATTACAATACAGAACAAGGTCTCAAATTTAGAAAAACAACTAGTGCTTGCTTATGGGGAAAGGTGCGTTGGGGTGCTGCATAAATCCAGAGACTGAAATTAGCACAGATAACTTTCCATAAGCCAAATATGTAATAGAAAAGACCTACGCATTGCTCAACGAAATGGACTCCACACCACATATTCAACGCCTAGGAATATACCTGACTAGGAAGAATCTTAAAACCCATGGATATATATGTCTCCGTAAGAGAATCTAGCATGTGTACAGCGGCATAAATGCAGCAGTGAAAATCTGATAAATCCCATTATCAAAATAAATTTCAAAAACAAAACACAAAGACAGTGAAATAGAGAGCAATTCTTAAATAATTCACTCAGGGCATGTGATGCAACCGGGTTTGACCACATCTACACCCAGAGCTGGTTGAGACATAAGGCTGGACACTTCAGGCTGATAGCATTGGTGAGTTTCGGTGAGCAAATGCAGACCCTTTGACGTCATACTGCATGGTACCCATTCCATGGGTCCCAACTCTCCAGGTTCAAGGGATTCTTCCTCCAGCTAAAACATGCATGGGAAACCCAGAGTATGGCCCACCGTGTGATTGGGAAACGATTTAAAATGCATCTCAGTTTTCCTATCCTGGTCCTCGGGTTCACCGTTCCAGATGCTTTACTAACATTCTCAACACTTGGAGAGTCAGTGCCTTTAACCTCCTGTTTGGAACAGCTTGCAATTTCTGTGCAAGATGAACAGGAATAGGGAGAACCAATGAGAGACTAGCTGTAGGTTACTTCACGGGCAAATGTAACGCTCATTTCCCACCAGGAAGAGGAATTAACCAAAGGCTCAGCATGCCCTGCCGGAAACAGATTAGGGCCTGAAGCAATCCTGCGGTTTTGTGCCAAGCTGAAAAGAAAGCGAGTTGAAGAAAGGAGCTCAGGGGCACTGTAATTCACAAACCTGCAGAGTTATAAATGACAGCTATCCTCCAAAAATATATTGAAGTAAGCCTGCGAAGGGGACTTGAAATCGGGGCAGAATTCCAGGAAAAAGATTGATGGGTGTAGACTGGAATTGCCCTGAAAGCATAGGAAAAGAGGCAGAACGTCGACAATGATGCACTTGGCCAAAAAGGGCGTATGCGATTTTTCCTGAATATATTCAGGAAAAAACGCATATGCCCTTTTTGGCCAACCAAGCAAGCCTGTAATGGAAATTTGCACTACAATGTAGTCTCAGTGCCCCCTGGGCAAAAGGGCCATCTGTAAAAAGTGTCAAATCCAGAAAGGTAGGACAGGATATGGAGAACAGGGAACATTGTTATGCTGACTGGCAGGATGAAAATTGCCCACAGCCACCCTGGAGAATTATATGGTGTTTCCTGAAACACGTAAGAAACAAAGCAACACAGCCTATGGCACTTGCACTTATGGTCTTATAGCTTAGGGAAATTAAAATCAAAAACAGACAGCCACCCCAATATTTGGGACGGCTGTGTTCACAATTAGCTCGTCTACAGTACCAGGTAAATATCCCAGAAAGCAAAAAATGGATAAAGATGTTGTGGCATGTATGTGCAATGCAATATCACTCAGCAATGAAATCTGTGTCATCAGGCCCGTAGCGGCATAGTGAGTGGATGCAGGTACGGTGATTCTACGTGAAATATATCACACAGAACAAGAAACATCATAAGATATCACTAATACACATGACTACACATGAACTGAATTACAAAACAGAACAGGGTCTCAAATTTAGAGAACCAACTAGTGCTTGCTTATGGGGAAAGGTGCGTTGGGGTGCTGCATAAAACCAGAGACTGAAATTAGCACAGATAACATTCCATAAGCCAAATATGTAATAGACAAGACCTACTCCTTGTTCAACGAAATGCACTCAACACCACATATTCAACGCCTAGGAATATACCTGACTAGGAAGAATCTTAAAACCCATGGATTTATATGTCTCCGTAAGAGAATCAAGCGTGTGTACAGCAGCATAAACGCAGCAGTGAAAATCCGATAAATCCCATTATCAAAATAAATTTCAAAAACAAAACACAAAGACAGTGAAATAGAGAGCAATTCTTAAATAATTCACTCAGGGCATGTGATGCAACCTGGATTGTCCACATCTACACCCAGAGCTGGTTGAGACCTAAGGCTGGACACTTCAGGCTGATAGCATTGGTGAGTTTCGGTGAGCAAATGCAGACCCTTTGAAGTCTTACTGCATGGTACCCATTCCATGGTTCCCAACTCTCAAGGATCAAGGGATTCTTCCTTCAGCTAAAACATGCATGGGAAACCCAGAGTATGGTGCACCGTGTGTTTGGGAAACGATTTGAAATGCATCTCAGTTTTCGTATCCTGATCCTTGGGTTCACCATTCCAGACGCTTTACTAACACTCTCCCCGCTTGGAGAGTCAGTGCCTTTAACCCCCTTTTTGGCACAGCTTGCAATTTCTGTGCAAGATGAACAGGAATAGGGAGAACCAATGAGAGACTAGCTGTAGGTGTCTGCACGGGCCAATGTAACGCTCATTTCCCACCAGGAAGAGGAATTAACCAAAGGCTCAGCATGCCCTGCCGGAAACAGATTAGGGCCTGAAGCAATCCTGCGGTTTTGTGCCCAGCTCACATGAAACCGAGTTGAAGAAAGGAGCTCAGGGGCGCTGTAATTCACAAACCTGAAGAGTTATAAATGACAGCTATCCTCCAAAAATATATTGAAGTAAGCCTGCAAAGAGGACTTGAAAGCGGGGCAGAATTTCAGGAAAACGATTGCAGGGGGTACACTGGAATTGCACTTAAAGCATAGGAAAAGAGGCAGAACGTCAACAATGATGCACTGGGCCATAATGGGCCTATTCGTTTTTTCCTGAATATATTCAGGAAAAAACGCATACGCCCTTTTTGGCCAACCAAGCAAGCCTGTAAAGGAAATCTGCACTACAATGAAGTCTCACTGCCCCCTGGGCAAAAGGGACATCTGAGAAAAGTGTAAAATCCAGAAAGGCAGGACAGGATATGGAGAACAGGGAGCCTTGTTATGCTGATTGGCAGGATGTATATTGCCAACAGCCACCCTGGAGAAGTGTATGGTGTTTCCTGAAACACGTAAGAAACAAGGCAACACAGCCTATGGCACTTCCACTTATGGTCCTATAGATTAGGGAAATTAAAATCAAAAACACACAGCCACCTCAAAGTTTGGGATGGCTGTGTTCACAAGAAGCTCATCTACAGTACCAGGTAAATATCCCAGAAAGCAAAAAATGGATAAAGAAGTTGTGGCACGTACGTACAATGGCATATTAGTCAGCAATGAAATCTGTGTCATCAGGCCCGTAGTGGCATAGTGAGCGGATTCAGGTATGGTGATTCTACGTGAAATATATCACACAGAACAAGAAACATCATAAGATATCACTAATACACGGAATGTAAACTTGACTACACATCAATTGAATTACAAAACAGAACAGGGTCTCAAATTTAGAAAACCAACCAGTGCTTGCTTATGGGGAAAGGTGCGTTGGGGTGCTAATGTGGAGCCTTTAGGGACTTTCCACCCCCCCTCTTGTTCCCGTAAACCAACCTCTTGCGCCACTCCTTCTCCCTATCAAAACCAATTCTCCCTATCGTGCGCCACTCCTTCTCCCTTTCGAAAGCAATTCTTCTCCCTATCGAAACCAATTCTTGGAGTTTTTCAGTTGACGGGGACTTTCCAGCCAGCGGGTAATTTTCCAGTTGCCCGTAACTGGTATACGCCCTAACCGCCACAATGATCGAACCACTGTAATGGCCAGAAGGTGGGGCAAAAGTTCCTAAGCCAATAAACTCAAAAGTCACCACATTTACCCAATCATTGTGAGAATATACCCGCCCTATGAGTAAATAAACCTATAAAAAGTATGTGATTCCGCTTTTAGGGGTTCCCCATCGGCCTCCTGTGTGAGGTTCAGGGAACCCCGGTGCATCGGCTCCTAATAAACCTCTTGCGTGTTGCAGCGGCTCTCGACTCTTGGCGGTTCTTGGGCAAGTTGGAATCCCTCGTAGACCGTTTGGGTCTAACATTTGGGGGCTCGTCTGGGATCCCCACTTGCTCCCGGGTCACAAGAACATCGGGATTCAGAGGTAACAGGTAGGCTTAAGCCTAATTGTTTGTTTGTTTGTCGTTTGTTTGTTGCTAGCCGCCATTAGGAAAAAGCCATGCAAACCGGCTTGATGTGAAGTCTGTATTGGACTCCTGGCTAGGCAGACGTGCCAATAGCTGGTGTCCACGGGCCCCGGGGGACGCCCTGGTGGTCCATCTGGAAGGAGAAACAAATTTTGTCTCCCCTTCATCTGGTTCCGGCAGGTTATATAAGCTGACATCTGAATTTGAGTTGGTTTCGGTTTTAAGTTTGCGGCGGCAATATCAATGTGTGTCTTTTGAAATTTTATTGTTTTTCTGTACTGTTATCTTTCTTTTGATGGACGACAATGGGACAAACTATGACGACTCCTCTTTCTCTCACCCTAAGCCACTGGACCGAAGTTAGGGCTAGGGCCCACAACCTTTCAGTAGAAGTAAGGAAAGGAAAATGGCAAACGCTGTGTACCTCTGAGTGGCCTACATTTCAGACAGGGTGGCCACCCGAAGGATCTTTTTTGTTAGATAAGGTCGGGCCAGTCAAGTCTAGGGTCTTTAATACAGGACCCCACGGACACCCAGACCAGATACCATATATTCTGGTCTGGGAAGATCTAGTTCTCTCCCCGCCTCCGTGGGTCCGGCCCTTTGTTTCCTCAACAGGCACGTCTGCATGCACTCCAGCACAATCGGAGATATTGGCCCTGAAGAAAACCCCAGACACGGAAAAGTCACCTGCTGCCCCGGACCCGCCAAAGGCGATATATCCTGACCTGCAGTCTGATTTGCTTCTTTTAGATCCCCCACCTCCTTATCCTCCGGCCCTAAATCCCATGCCACCCCTAGGAGCCCCAGCTTCACAACCCTCCGCACCAGTAGGGTCACCTGTTATGGCGGAAGGGGGGGTCCCTCGGCGGGCACCAGAAGCAGGAGGGCTGTTTCCCCGGATTCCACTGCTTTACTCCTTAGAGAATATGGCCCCCCCGATAACCATGTGAATACGCCCCTTCAATACTGGCCCTTTTCCTCTGCAGATCTTTATAACTGGAAGATGCATAACCCTACTTTCTCTGAAAACCCACAGGCTCTTACTGCTTTAATAGTCTCGTCTTCTCCCACCAACCCACCTGGGATGATTGTCAACAGCTCCTCCAGACTCTCCTCACAACTGAGGAGAGACAACGAGTTCTCCTGGAAGCTAGGAAGAATGTGTTAGGCGCCAATGGACAACCTACCCAGTTGCCTAACGAGATTGATGCCAGTTTTCCACTCGTCAGGCCGAATTGGGACTTTAATACCCCGGAAGGTAAGGAGCACCTGAAAATGTATCGCCAGGCTCTGGTGGCGGGTCTCCATGGAGCGGCCAGGCGCCCCACGAATTTGGCTAAGAGAGGTAACTCAGGGGCCCCAGGAATCGCCAACCGTGTTCCTAGAACGCTTAATGGAGGCTTTTAGACGATTCACTCCTTATGATCCAACCTCTGAGGAACATAAGGCCACCATAGCAATGGCCTTTATTGACCAGGCGGCCCCTGATATTAGAAAGAAGTTACAAAGGCTGGATGGCCTACAAGGTTTCTCCCTTCAGGACTTAGTAAAAGAGGCAGATAAGGTATATAATAAGAGGGAGACAGAAGAAGAAAGAGAAAAAAGAAAGCAGAAGGAACAAGAGGCTCATGAGGTAAGACGAGATAAGAGGCAAGAAAGACATTTGAGTACGATACTGGCCACTGTAGTCAGAGGAGGAAACATTAGAGACAGAAATAGACAGGAAGGGCGAACAACGGATAGAAGGCGGCCATTAGACAAGGACCAATGTGCCTACTGTAAAGAAAAAGGTCATTGGGCAAGAGAATGCCCTAAAAAAAGGAACGGGGGAAGGCCAACCAGAGATAAAATCTTAACATTGGAAGAGGAAGATTAGGGAAGTCAGGGCTCGGACCCTCTCCCCGAGCCCAGGGTAACTCTTAAAGTGGAGGGGGAACCCGTCCAGTTCTTGGTGGACACCGGAGCCCAGCACTCAGTCCTCCTCCACCCAAAGGGCCCCCTTTCAACTAAAAGGTCTTGGGTCCAGGGGGCTACAGGAAATAAACAGTACTCATGGACCACACGAAGGACAGTAGATCTTGGGGTGGGATGAGTAACCCACTCATTCTTGGTCATACCTGAGTGCCCATACCCTCTGCTAGGCAGAGACTTACTCTCTAAGGTGGGGGCCCAGATCCACTTTCAACCAGAAGGGCCCACCATAACTGACAACCAAGGGAGATTACTCCAAATTTTGACCATGAAGCTGGAAGATGAACATAGGATATATGAAACACCCTCGCCTCCACAAGTTGACATGCAGGATTGGATGACCAGGTTTCCACAGGCTTGGGCAGAAACTGCCGGTATGGAAATGGCAAAATATCGGCCCCCCGTGGTGGTAGAACTTAAAACAACCGCCACCCCGGTGACGGTCCGCCAACACCCCATGAGTAAAGAAGCCCGAGATGGCATTCGTCCTCAAATACAAAGGTTGCTGGAATTAGGGATCCTGGTAAGGTGCCAATCTTCATGGAATACCCCTCTTTTGCCAGTTAAAAAGCCAGGAACTAATAATTACCGACCGGTACAAGACCTATGAGAGGTAAATAAGCGGGTAATGGACCTCCACCCCACGGTACCCAACCCCTACAATCTCTTAAGTACTCTTCCACCTCAGCACACTTGGTACACTGTTTTGGATCTTAAAGATGCTTTCTTCTGCCTGAGACTTTCTTCTCTCAGTCAGCCTTACTTTGCCTTCGAGTGGAAGGATCCAGCCTCTGGGATGTCAGGCCAGCTGACATGGACTCGCCTGCCACAAGGATTCAAGAACTCCCCCACCATTTTTGATGAGGCTCTCCACCAGGATTTGGCATCTTATAGAGAATCCAATCCCCAGGTAACTCTACTTCAATATGTCGATGATATTCTTTTAGCTGCTGAAACCCAAGAGGACTGCATCAAGGGAACTGAGAGGCTGTTAACAGAACTGGGAACATTGGGATATCGGGCTTCAGCAAAGAAAGCACAAATATGTCAATGACAGGTTAGTTACCTGGGGTACTTGTTAAAAGGAGGACAGAGATGGCTTTCGGAAAGCAGGAAAGACACCGTTGCCTGGATACCGGCCCCCAAGAGTCCCAAACAAGTTAGAGAATTTTTGGGGACGGCCGGATTTTGTAGGCTATGGATTCTGGGGTTTGCTGAATTAGCAGCCCCTCTATATCCTCTGACGAAAAATGGCATCCCTTTTGCTTGGGGGGATAAAGAACAACGGGCCTTTGACCAAATTAAACGAGCCCTGCTATCAGCCCCAGCTTTGGGGCTACCAGATATCACTAAGCCTTTTCATCTATACATGGCCGAGAATAAAGGTATTGCAGAGGGAGTACTAACTCAGAAACTGGGCCCCTGGAATCGCCCGGTTGCGTACCTATCAAAGAAATTGGATCCTGTGGCAGCGGGATGGCCCGCCTGCTTAAAAATAATCGCCTCAGTGGCTGCCTTGGTCAAAGATGCTGACAAACTGACCTTGGGGCAGAACTTAACGATAACAGCCCCCCATGCATTAGAAAGTGTGATTCGCCAGCCACCCGACAGATGGCTAACAAATGCCAGAATGACTCATTACCAAGCCCTGCTGTTAAACTCAGATCGTATTAAGTTTACATCAGCCACAGGACTCAACCCAGCCACCTTGTTACCCGACCCTGACCTGGAAAGCACTACCATCATCCATGATTGTCAGGAAGTACTGGCTGCAGCACACGGTAGCAGACCAGACTTGATGGATCAGCCCCTCCCCAACGCCGACGTTACCTGGTTTACTGACGGAAGCAGTTTCCTACAGGAAGTTTTTATAGATACCTTCTCAGGATAGGTAGAAGCTTTCCCGACGAAGAAGGAGACAGCTACTGTGGTGGCCAAAAAGATCTTAGAAGAAATTTTCCCCCGGTTCAGGGCACCAAAGGTAATAGGATCAGATAATGGTCCCGCCTTCGTCGCCCAGGTAAGTCAGGGTGTGGCCAAATACCTGGGGACTGACTGGAAATTACATTGTGCCTATAGACCCCAGAGTTCAGGACAGGTAGAGAGAATGAATAGAACTCTAAAAGAGACCCTAACTAAATTGTCCATAGAGACTGGCAGTACAGATTGGATGGTGCTCCTTCCCTTAGCCCTGTTCCGGGCTAGAAATACCCCCTCCCGCTATCATCTTACTCCATTTAAAATACTATACGGGGCCCCACCTCCTCTTCTTACGCTAGGAAAAAAAAATAAGTCCTGACTGCCAGAATAACACTGACTTATATGCTAGGCTGTTGGGACTCCAGTTGGTCCAAAAGGAGGTGTGGTCCCAGCTGGCAGAGGCTTACCGACCAGGAACACCAGCAGAGGCTCATCCCTTCCAAGTTGGAGATTCCGTGTACGTCCGTCGGCACCGAACCCAGACTCTAGAGCCTCGGTGGAAAGGACCATACATCGTCCTGCTCACCACCCCCACAGCTATAAAGGTAGACGGCATCGCTGCGTGGATTCATGCTTCACACGTGAAGGCCGCACCAGCATCTGCATCATCGGAATGGCGAGCCCAAAAGACCAGCAACCCGCTCAAGCTCAAGCTTCTGCGATCATCAGACTTATAACTTTAACTTTGTTACCCCTACTGACTGTGAGTAATTTTAGTCCTCACCTGCCCCAGCGTTTAACCTGGCAGGTAATTTCCCAGACTGGAGATGTAATATGGTCTGTTAGCAATATCGCTCCCCCATGGACCTGGTGGCCAAACCTTTTTCCTGATGTTTGTAAACTGGCCATAGGGGCTCCCGGTTGGGATTTAGAAGACTATTATGATCAACATAATGTTCCAAAAATTTTATCAACTAGAGCTGATTCCTCCGGAAAGGGTTGCAAAAATGGGATTCGGAGAACTGGGCTCAGAGCTCCTGCTTTCTACATATGCCCCGGGTTCCATCGCCACAAGTCCCTTAATTATAAATGTGGAGGAACTGAAAACTTTTATTGCAAAAGCTGGGGATGTGAAACCACAGGAGATACGTATTGGAAGCCCACCTCTGCCTGGGATTTTATTAAGGTAACAGCCAACTATACTCATACTACTTCTGGGGGACCCCAACCCATCAGCCCCGAATGTCTAAATAACTGGTGCCACCCCCTCAAAATTTCTTTTAGTGAGCCAGGAAAAAAAGATAAAAAATGGATAAATGGCCATTCATGGGGACTTAGGTTTTACAAAGAAGGATATGATGATGGGTTACTGATGACCATCAAATTAAAAATTGAAACCCCTACTCCAGTTCCTATAGGCCCCAACCCTGAGATAGGGCACTCTTTGCTACCTTTGGCCCCTCCCACAGCGTTACCAGAGATAAGAAACCAAACTTTTGAGCCAAAAGAAATGACAATCAAGCCCAAGACCCCCCCCCCCGGGACCAAATGCTCTCATTGGTCCAGGCGGCTTTTGAGGTTTTAAATGCCACAAACCCGGAGGCTACCAAATCATGTTGGCTTTGCTATGCTGCTCCTCCCCCTTATTATGATGCTATAGGATATAATTCTAATTATAATAATGTTAACACTCCAGATCAATGTCGATGGAAACAAGAAGGAAATAGTAAATTGACCCTGGCCTCAGTATTAGGAAACGGTACATGTGTAGGAATGCCCCCCTCGTCCCATCGACATCTTTGTACCAATTCAAGCCTCCCACAGGGCTCAGGGTATCTCCTCCCTCCTCCGGATGGATGGTGGACATGTAACACGGGATTAACCCCCTGCATTTCTTTAGAGGTCCTTAAAGCTTCAACCGATTTTTGTGTGTTAGTTCAGCTGGTCCCCAGACTCATTTATCATTCAGATTCATCCTTTCTAGATGAATACGAAGGCAAAAGAAGGTTTAAGAGAGAGCCCATAACCCTCACCCTGGCTGTACTCCTAGGACTAGGAATGGCAGCCGGGGTAGGAACAGGTGCAACAGCCCTCATTCAACAACCTCACTACTATGATACCTTGAGACAAGCTGTAGATGTCGACCTCCAGGCGTTAGAAAGTTCCATAACTCAGTTAAAAGAATCCCTCACCTCGCTTTCAGAGGTGGTAATGCAAAACAGGAGGGGATTAGATCTGCTGTTCCTTAAGGAGGGCGGACTATGTGCTGCACTAAAAGAAGAATGCTGTTTTTATATTGATCATTCTGGGGCTATTATCAAAACTATGGACAAACTTAGGGAGCGCCTGGACAAAAGACAACAGGAAAGGGAAAATCAAAAAAGGATGGTTTCAATCATGGTTTGATAAATCTCCCTGGCTTACTACTATAGTTTCCACCTTGTTAGGGCCCCTCATTATTTTATTGTTGCTCTTAACTTTTGGACCATGCATTCTGAATCGCCTGATAGCCTTTATTAGAGAATGCATTAGTACGGTACAAGTTTTAATGCTAAGGCAACAATACCAAAACTCGCAAAAAGAAACTGAAATTCCATGATTGAAATTAGTTATAAAAAAACAAAAGGGGAGAATGTGGGGCCTTTAGGGACTTTCCACCCCTTCACTTGTTCCCGTAAACCAACCTCTTGCGCCACTCCTTCACCCTATCGAAACCAATTCTTCTCCTTATCGTGCGCCACTCCTTCGCCCTATCGAAACCAATTCTTCTCCCTATCGAAACCAATTCTTGGAGTTTTTCAGTTGACGGGGATTTTCCAGCCAGTGGGTAATTTTCCAGTTGCCCATAACAGGTATACGCCCTAACCGTCACAATGAATGAACAACTGTAACGGCCAGAAGGTGGGGCAAAAGTTCCTAAGCCAATAAATTCAAAAGTCACCAGATTTACCCAATCATTGTGAGAATATACCCGCCCTATGAGTAAATAAACTTATAAAAAGTATGTGATTCCGCTTTTAGGGGTTCCCCATCGGCCTCCTGCGTGAGGTTCAGGGAACCCCGGTGCATCGGCTCCTAATAAACCTCTTGCGTGTGGCAGTGGCTCTCGACTCTTGGCGGTTCTTGGGCGAGTTGGAATCCCTCGTAGACCGTTTGGGTCTAACAGTGCATAAAACCAGAGACTGAAATTAGCACAGATAACATTCCATAAGCCAAATATGTAATAGACAAGACCTACTCCTTGCTCAACAAAATGGACTCAACACCACATATTCAACGCCTAGGAATATACCTGACTAGGAAGAATCTTAAAACCCATGGATTTATATGTCTCCGTAAGAAAATCAAGCGTGTGTAAAGCGGCATAAATGCAGCAGTGAAAATCCAATAAATCCCATTGTCAAAATAAATTTCAAAAACAAAACACAATGACAGTGAAATAGAGAGCAATTCTTAAATAATTAACTCAGGGCATGTGATGCAACATGGATTTACCACATCTACACCCAGAGCTGGTTGAGACATAAGGCTGGACACTTCAGGCTGATAGCATTGGTGAGTTTTGGTGAGCAAATGCAGACCCTTTGAAGTCATACTGCATGGTACCCATTCCATGCGTCCCAACTCTGCAGGTTCAAGGGATTCTTCCTTCAGCTAAAACATGCATGGGAAACTCAGAGTATGGTCCACAGTGTGATTGGGAAACGATTTAAAATGCATCTCAGTTTTCGTATCCTGGTCCTCGGGTTCACCATTCCAGATGCTTTACTAACACTCTCCCCGCTTGGAGAGTCAGTGCCTTTAACCTCCTCTTTGGCACAGCTTGCAATTTCTGTGCAAGATGAACAGGAATAGGGAGAACCAATGAGAGACTAGCTGTAGGTGTCTGCACGGGCCAATGGAACGCTCATTTCCCACCAGAAAGAGGAATTAACCAAAGGCTCAGCGTGCCCTGCCGGAAACAGATTAGGGCCTGAAGCAATCCTGCGGTTTTGTGCCCAGCTCACAAGAGAGCGAGTTGAACAAAGGAGCTCAGGGACACTGTGATTCACAAACCTGCAGAGTTATAAATGACAGCTATCCTCCAAAAATATATTGAAGTAAGCCTGTGAAGAGGACTTGAAAGCGGGGCAGAATTTCAGGAAAACGATTGCAGGGGGTAGACTGGAATTGCCCTGAAAGCATAGAAAAAGAGGCAGAACTTCGACAATGATGCACTTGGCCAAAAAGGACGTATGCGTTTTTTCCTGAATATATTCAGGAAAAAACGCATACGTCCTTTTTGGCCAACCAAGCAAGCCTGTAAAGAAATCTGCACTACAATGAAGTCTCACTGCCCCCCGGGCAAAAGGGCCATCTGAAAAAAGTGTAAAATCCAGAAAGGCAGGACAGGACATGGAGAACAGGGAGCCTTGTTATGCTGATTGGCAGGATGTAAATTGCCAACAGCCACCCTGGAGAAGTGTATGGTGTTTCCTGAAACACGTAAGAAACAAAGCAACACAGCATATGGCACTTCCACTTATGGTCATATAGCTTAAGGAAAATAAAATAAAAAACAGACAGCCATCCCAATGTTTGGGACGGCTGTGTTCACAAGAAGCTCGTCTACAGTACCAGGTAAACATCCCAGAAAGCAAAAAATGGATAAAGAAGTTGTGGCACGTACGTACAATGGCATATCACTCAGCAATGAAATCTGTGTCATCAGGCCCGTAGCGGCATAGTGAGTGGATGCAGGTATGGTGATTCTACGTGAACTACTTCACACAAAAAATGGAACATCATAAAATATCACTAATACACGGAATGTAAATTGACTACACATGAACTGAATTACAAAACAGAACAGGGTCTCAAATTTAGAAAACCAACTAGTGCTTGCTTATGGGGAAAGGTGCGTTGGGGTGCTGCATAAAACCAGAGACTGAAATTAGCACAGATAACTTTCCATAAGCCAAATATGTTATAGACAAGACCTACTCCTCACTCAACGAAATGGACTTAACACCACATATTCAACACCTAGGAATATACCTGACTAGGAAGAATCTTAAATCCCATGGATTTATATGTCTCCATAAGAGAATCAAGCATGTGTACAGCGGCATAAACGCAGCAGTGAAAATCCGATAAATCCCATTATCAAAACAAATTTCCAAAACAAAACACAATGACAGTGAAATAGAGAGCAATTCTTAAATAATTCACTCAGGGCATGTGATGCAACCTGGATTTACCACATCTAAACCCAGAGCTGGTTGATGCGTAAGGATGGACACTTCAGGCTGATAGCATTTGTGACTTTCGGTGAGCAAATGCAGACCCTTTCAAGTCATACTGCATGGTACACATTCCATGGGTCCCAACGCTACAGGTTCAAGGGATTCTTCCTTCAGCTAAAACATGCATGAGAAACCCAGAGTATGGTCCATCGTGTGATTGGGAAACGATTTAAAATGCATCTCAGTTTTCGTCCCCTGGTACTCAGGTTCACCATTCCAAACCCTTTTCTTACACTCTCCCCATTTGTAGAGTCAGTGCCTTTATCCTCCTGTTTGGCACTGTTTGCAATTTCTGTGCAAGATGAACAGGAATATGGAGAACCAATGAGAGACTATCTGTACTTGTGTGCACGGGCAAATTTAACACTCATTTTGCAACAGGAAGAGGAATTAACCAAATGCTCAGCATGCCGTGCTGGAATAAGATTAGGGCCTGAAGCAATCCTGCGGTTTTCTGGCCAGCTCACAAGAAAGCGAGTTGAGGAAAGGAGCTCAGGGGCACTGTCATTCATATACCTGCAGACTTATAAATGACAGCTATCGTACAAAAATGTATTGAATTAAGGCTGCAAAGAGGACTTGAAAGTGGAGCAGAAGTGTTGGGATTCGATTTCAGGAAGTAGACGTGAATTGCTCTGAAAGCATAGGAGAAGTGGCAGAACCTCGTCAATGAAGCACTTGGCCAAAAAGTGCATATGCGTTTTTTCCAGGGCCATCATTAACGGGAGTAGGAGGCTCCCAGCATGCTCCAGTGGCCAACAGAGGGCCCACATCACGAAGGCGATGTGAGCTAGCCAGGCAGGAGTGACCTGACATCACAGGGCCCACCTCACAGAATGGTAAGGAACCCAGCCAGGATCAGACTCTCCCCAGAGGGCCCACATCACCAAGGTGATGGGAACCAGGCAGGAGTGTCCTCACACCCGTGGGGCCACGTCATCCAAAGTTGAGGTACCCAGAACATGTGGCCTCAAACCAGAGGACCCACATCACCATGGGTTTCAGAGTGAAGCAGGCAGGATTAACCTCACAACACATGTCCCATTGTATAAAAATTGTGAGGAATCCAGCAGTTGGACCTTCCTAGCAGGCGGCCCAGAGCACTGAGGCTATGAGATCTAGGCCGGCATGAACTCACAACAGAGGGCCCTCATTGTGATTCTGTAAGCAACCCAGCCGTTGTGACCTCAGAGCAGAAGGCCCACATCCCCATGGGGAAGGGAAACAAGCAGGAGTGTCATCGCAAGAGTGGGCACACATGAAAAAATGTGGGGAGCCCAGTAATTAGTGCCTGACGCCAGAGGGCCCTCATCACCGAGAGGCGGTGGCTCCCAGCCGGCTCCAACTGCTACCAGAGGGGCGACGTCGCCAATGCGGAGTGCGACAACCAGGCAGCAGTGACCTCAGAGCAGAGGTTCAACCTCACAGAAGTGTGAAGAACCAAAGAGGATCAGATTCTCACCAGAGGGCCCACATCACCAAGGGAATGGGAACCAGGTAGGAGTGTCCTCACACTAGTGGGGCCACATCACCGAAAAGTGAGGGACCCAGCACACGTGGCCTCAAACCAGAGGACAGACATCACAAGGGGGCTGGGATTGAGTCAGGCAGGAGGAGCCTCAAAACAGAGGAACCATAGAATTTAAAAGGTGAAGAATCCCGCAGTTGGAACCTCCCAGCAGGCGGCCAGGAGAAGCGAGGCTATGGGATCCAGGCCGGAGTGATCTCACACCAGAGGGCCGTCATCATGAAACTGTGAGCAACCTAGGCGTTGGGATCTCAGAGCTGAAGGCCCACATTCCCATGGGGTTGACAACCTGTCAGAAGAGTACTCGCACCACAGGGCACACATCAGAGAATTTAGGGAGGCCAGGAGTTAGGGCCTGACGCCAGAGGGCCCTCATTACCAAGGGGAAGAGACTCCAATCAGGCACCAACACCCAACTGAGGGCCCACGTGGCCAAGGTGACGTGTGACAGCCAGGTAGGAGTGACCTCACCGCAGAGGGCCTACCTCACAGAAGGGTGAGGAACACAGCCAGGATAAGACTCTCACCAGAGGGCCCACATCACCAAGGTGATCAGAACCAGGCAGGAGAGTCTTCTCACCAGTGTGGCCACATCATAGAAAGGTGAGGAACCCAGCACATGTGGCCTAAACCAGAAGACCCACATCTCCAAGGGGCTCGGAATGAGGCAGGCAGGAGTAGCCTCACAACACAGGGCCCATAGAATAAAAAAGCTGAGGAATCCAGCAATGGGAACCTCCCAGCAGGTGGCCAAGAGCACCAAGTCTATGCGATTCAGGCCGCAGTAAACTCACAGCAGAGGGTCCACATCATGAAACTGCGAGCAACCCAGCCATTTGGACCTCAGAGCAGAAGGTCCATATCCCCAAGGTGTTGGGAGCATGGCAGGAGTGTCCTCGCACCACTTAGCACATATCAGAAAATGTGGGTACCCAGTAGTTAGGGCCTGACGCCAGAGGGCCCTCATCACTGAGGGGAGGAGGCTCCCAGCATGTTCCAACTACCACAAGAAGGCCCACGTCACCAAGCCGGGGTGTGCCAGCCAGGCAGGAGTGACCTCACAGCAGACGGCCCACCTCAAAGAAGTGTGAGGAACCCAACCAGGATCAGACTCTCACCAGAGGGCCCATATCACCAAGGGGACGGGAACCAGGCACGAGTGTCCTCACACCAGTGGGGCCACATCACTAACAGGTGAGGAAACTGGCACATGTGACCACAAACCAGAGGACCTACATCACCAAGGGGCTGGGAGTGACACAGGCAGGAGGAGCCTCCCAACACAGGGCCCAAAGAATAAAAAAGGTGAGGAACCCAGCAGTTGGAACTTCCCAGCAGGCGGCCCAGAGTACAGAGGCTTTGGGATCTAGGAATGAGTGAACTAACACCAGAGAGCCAACATCAGGAAACTGTGAGCAACCCAGTCGTTGGAACCTCAGAGCAGAAGGCCCATATCGCCATGGGGATGGGAACATTTCACGAGTGTCCTGGCATCACTGGGCTCACATCAGAAAACCTGGGGAGCCCAGCAGTTACAGCCTGACGCCAGAGGGACCTCATCATCGAGGATAGGAGTCTCCAAAACGATCCAACTGCCACCAGAGGGCGGACGTCACCAAGGCAATGGGAGCAAGCCAGGCAGGAGTTACCTCAGAGCACAGGGCCCACCTCACAGAACAGTGAGGTACCCAGCCAGGATCAGACTCTCACCAGAGGGGCCACATCACCAAGGGGCTGGGAAACAGGCACGAGTGTCCTCACACCATTGGGGCCAGATCATCGAAAGGTGAGGGACCCAGCACACGTGGCCTCACACCAGAGGACACACATCACAACGGGGCTTGGATTGAGGCAGGCAGGAGGAGCCTCAAAACAGAGGGCCCATAGAATAAAAAGGGTGAGGTATCCCGCAGTTGGAACCTACCAGCAGGCGCCCAGGAGCAGCAAGCCTATGGGATCTAGGCCGGAATGAACGCACATCAGAGGGCCTTCATCATGAAACTGTGAGCACCCCAGGCGTTGGTACCTCAGAGCAGAAGGCCCAAATTCCCATGGGGTTGGGAACCTGGCAGGAGTGAACTCGCACCACAGGTCGCACATCCGCAAATTTTGGTAGCCCAGGAGTTAGTGTCTGACGCAAGAGGGCCCTCATTACCGAGGGGCAGAGACTCGCAACAGACACCAACTCCCAACTGAGGGCCCACGTCACCAAGGTGATGTGTGCCAGCCAGGCAGGAGTGACCTCACCGCTGAGAGCCTACCTCACAGAAGGGTGAGGAAACCAGCCAGGATAAGACTCTCACCAGAGGGCCCACATCACCAAGGGGATAGGAACCAGGCAGGAGGGTCCTCACACCAGTGTGGCCACATTATAGAAAGGTGAGGAACCCAGAACATGTGGCCTAAATCAGGGGACCCACATCTGCAAGGGGTTAGGAGTGAGGCAAGCAGGAGTATCCTCACAAAACAGAGCCCACAGAATAAAAGTTGTGAGGAATCCAGCAGTTGGAACTGGCCAGCAGGCCACCCAGAGCACAGAGTCTATGGGATCCAGGCCACAGCGAACTCACAGCAGAGGTCCCACATCATGAAACCGTGAGCAGCCTAGCAGATGGGACCTCAGAGAAGAAGGCCCACATCCCCATGGGGATGGGAACCTGACAGGAGTGTCTTTGGCCCACTTCCACGAATCAGAAAATGTGGGAACCCAGCAGTTAGGACCTGAGGCCAGAGGACCCTCATTACCGAGGGGAGGAGGCTCCCAGCAGGCTCCAACTGCCACCATAAGGCCGATGTCACCAAGGCGGGGTGTGCCAGCCAGGCAGGAGTGACTTCAGAGCAGAGAGCCCACCTCACAGAAGTGTGAGGAACCCAACAAGTATCAGACTCTCACCAGAGGGCCAACATCACCAAGGTGATGGGAACCAGGCAAGACTGTCCTAACACCAGTGGGGCCAACATCACCAAGGGAATGGGAACCAGGCAAGAGTGTCCTCACACCAGTGTGGCCACATTATAGAAAGGCGAGGAACACAGCACATGTGGCATCAAACAAGGGGACACACATCACGAAGGGGCTGGGAGTGAGGCATGCAGGAGGAGACGCACAACCGAGGGCCCATAGAATAAAAAGTTGAGGAATCGAGAAGTTGGAAACTCCAAGCAGGAGGCCCAGAGCACTGACACTATGGGATACAGGCCAGAGTGAACACACAGCAAAGGGCCCACATCATGAAACTGTGAGCAACCCAGCAGTTGGGACCACAGAACAGAAGTCCCACATGCCCATGGGGATGGGAACCTGGCAGGAGTGACTCGCACCACTGGGCACACATCAGAAAATGTGTGGAGCCCAGCACTTAGGGCCTGACACCAGAAGGCCCTCATCACTGAGGGGAGGAGGCCCCAGCATGCTCCAACTGCCACCAGAGGGTCCACGTCGCCAAGGCGACGTGTGCCAGCCAGGCAGGATTGACCTCACAGCAGAGGGCCCACATCATGAAAGTGTGAGCAACCAAGCCGTTAGGACCTCAGAACAGAAGGCCCACACGCTCATGAGGATGGGAACCTGGCAGGAGTGCCCTTGCACCACTTAGCACGTATCAGAAAATGTGGGAACCCCGCCGTTAGGGCCTGACGCCAGAGGGCCTCATCACCGAGGGAAGGAAGCTCCCAGCAGGCTCCAACTGCCACCAGGGGGCCGAAGTCGGCAAGGCGGGTTGTGCCAGCCAGGCAGGAGTGACATCAGAGAAGAGGGCTCACCTCACGGATGTGTGAGGAACCCAACCAGGATCAGAGTCTCACCAGAGGGCCCACATCACCAAGGGGATGGGAACCAGGCAGGAGTGTCCACACACCAGTGGGGCCACATCATCAAAAGATGAGGAACCCATCACATATGGCCTCAAACCTGAGGACACACATCACCATGTGCCTGGGAGTGAGGCAGGTGTCTGGAGGGGCACATTTAACTCTAATTTCCCACCAGGAAGAGGAATTAACCAAAGGCTCAGAGTGCCGAGCCAGACCCTGATTACGGCCTGAAGCAAACCTGCAGTTTTGTGGCCAGCTTACAAGGAAGCGAGTTAAGAAAGGAGCTCAGGGGCACTGTAATTCACAAACCTGCAGAGATAAATGACAGCTATTGGCAAAAATATATCGAAGTAAGTCTGCAAAGAGGACTTGAAAACGAGGCAGAATTGCAGGAATCATATTTCAAGAGGTAGATTGGAATTGCATTTAAAGCATATGAAAAGCTGCAGATCTTTGACAGTGATGCACATGGACAAAATGTGCATATACATTTTTCCTGAATATATTCAGGAAAAAACGCATATGAACATTTTGGCCAACCAAGCACTCCAGCAATGGAAATCCACACTACAATGAAGTCACATTTCCCATTCGTCAAAAAGGCCATCTGAATAAAGTGTAAAAACCAGAAACACAGGACAGGCCATGGAGAACAGGGAGCCGTGTTATGCTGATGGGCGGGATGTAAATTGCCAACAGACACTCTGGAGATGTTCATGGTGTATCCTGAAACATCTAAAAAACAAAGCTACAGAGCCTAGGGCACTTCCACTTTTGGCCGTACAGCTTAGGAAAATTACAATCAACAAGACACAGCCAACACAAAATTTAGGGCTGCTGTGTTTACAAGAACCTCGAGTCCAGTACAAATTAAATATCCCAGAAAGAAAAAAATGGATAAAGAAGTCGTGCTACTTACGTACAACGGAATATCACTCAGCAGTGAAATCAATGTCATCAGGCCTGTAGCAGCAAATTGAGTGGATTTAATTATGATGATTCTAAGAGGAATATGTCACACAGAGAAAGATAATTATCATAAGATATCACTAATAGAGGGAGTGTAAACTTGGCTACACATAAACCGAACAGAGTCTCACATTTAGATAAAAACCTTATGCTTGCTTAAGGGGAAAGTTGAGTTGGGGTGCTGTATAAAAACAGACTGAAATTAGCACACATACCATTCCATAAGCCAAATATGTAATAAACAAGACCTCCTCTTTGCTCAACGAAATAGACTCATCCATGGTGTATCACCTCACACCTATTAGAATGGGCATCATCAGAAAATCTACAAACAACAAATGCTGGAAATGGTGTGGAGATAAGGAATCCTCTTCCACTATTGTTGGGAACGTAAATTGATACAGTCACTGTGCAGAACATTATGGAGTTTCTTATAAAACTAAGAATAGAATTACCATATGATACAGCAATCCCTCCACTGGGCATATACCCAGACAAATCCATAGATCAAAAAGAGACATTCACCACAATGTTCATTGCATCACTATTTACAATATCCAGGTAATGGAAGCAACCTAAATGCCCACAGACAGACGAATGCATAAAGATGTGGTACATATATAAAATGGAATATTACTAAGCCATAAAAAGGAATGAAATTGGGACATTTGTAGAGACGTTGATGGATCTAGAGACTGTCATACAGAGTGAAGTAAGTCAAAAAGAGAAAAACAAATCTTGTATATTAATGCATATATGTGGAACCTAGAAAAATTGTACAGATGAACCGTTTTGCAAGGCAGAAATAGAGCAACAGATGTATACAGCAAACGTATGGACAACAAGGGGGGAAAGCTGTTGGGGGGTGGTGGGAGGAGTTGAGAGATTGGGATTGGCATGTATAGATTTATATGTAAAAAATAGATAACCAAAAACAACCTGCTGTATAAAAATATAAAATTAAATTCAAAATACAAAAAATAAAGTAAAACAGAAAAAAATATTCTTCCCTTCACATACATGTATTTATATGAATAAATTATTTCCATGCTTATATCTGTAAATACAGAAAAGAGGAATAAAATCTACCTTGAACCAAAAACGAAAAAGAGAAAAAAAAAAAAACAGAACCCACCAGTTACACAGAGGAAAACCGTTTCAGGGCACTTGCTCCAATTGCAAACAATTCTGAAGTTGGTCAGTGGTGGGGAATCATCTCCCATTCAGCCAGCATGCTCCTCGCAACAAGCGTCCTCACTGCAAAACTGGGGGACTGTGCCGAGGCATCTGTGAAAAAACGTGGGCTGAGCCCCGGGCCAGCTGCTGCTGAAATGTTCCCACCCTTCCAAGGCTAAACACCTGAATATGTACGAGGACTTGAAAGCCTAGAGGAAGGGCCATGGAGCCACATGAGGGACAGCATGCCAGCCGACTTGGTGCCTGCAGGTCAGCCAGGATGGTCCTGGCCCTGGGTGCTCTTCTGGAAGCTTTCCATTTCCCTGCCTGAGATACCCCTGCTGTCCCGGCCCCACTGCATTCTTCCTTCCTCACCTCTGCCCAGGGAGAAATTCCAGCGGCAGCTACGGGTGACACATCCTCTTCTTTAGCAGGTGGCATCTTGGCAACTGCTGCAGAAAGTCCAGCAGAGCCCCACTCACACTGGGCCACCCACAAAGCCGTGGCCTCTCACTCCCTCCCACCAGCCCAGCCCCGAGACTGCTGACAGGGCAGAGAAAATGGCGTCAGGCACAGTTGCAGGGGATCTTGCTGCCTGGAGCGGTGTTTATATTGATCTGAACCCAGGCACACCTGGGGAGGGCTGGCCGGCACGGTCAGGCTTCCCAGGCCAGCCAATAATCACCCCTCAGGGGCTCACAGTTGCAGCAAATGGAACTTGCTGAATCGGCCAGGTCCAAGGAACAGTTGTGGGCTCCTGAGAGTCAGGATAGACAAGGAGCTGCAGCTCTGGCTTGTTTTCTAATTATATTATCTGGCCCATGAGTGGGAGACAGCTTCAAGAAAACCCTCTCTTAATGAGAGGAACCCAGGGGTCAGGGAGAGGTGGGGTGGGTGGTGGTTGGAGACAGAGGCCTGCTTCCCCGGGTGCAGTGGAAGTCTCTGGAAGACCAGGTGGAGGAGGCCGCACAGAATGATGCCCAGGGTCACAGACCTGTCGGAGCTGCTGTTTGTTAGTTCAAGTCCTGCTCTGAGGTGTTCTGTGTCAGATCTGAGCGACAGGTGAGCTGGGAGTGCTCTGCAATGAGGGTTATGTGCACGGTTCCTGTGTGCCCAGCCCTGCCAAGGTACCTGCAAGGGTAGCTCTGTATCCTGGGAGGGGCCTGACCACGGGATCCCCATGGACTGCAGAGGACCTGCCCAGGGAATACCATATCCTGGGAGGGGCCTGAACACGAGAGCCCTGTGGGCTGGGGTGGGGGTGGGGTACCTGCCCAGGTGAGCTCCATATCCTGCGATTGGCCTGACCTCGTTAGCCCCATGGGCTGCTGGAGTCCTGGTAAAGAATGTCAGGGCAGTCAGTGAAGCCACCGAGGATATACCTCCAGTAGTTCCTAAATCCTACACCCTGCTGGTCATTCTACCAACCACCAGGACTTGGTATTCTGTATTAGTCTTCACTGATGCCTTCGTTTGTATTCCATTAGTCCCAGAGTCACAAGACATTTTGGCTTGTGAGTGACAGGACTCAACATACAACTAAAACAATACTTCCGGGCTGTCTTGCCCCAAGGGTTCAAAAATTCCCACACCATCTTTGGGGAAAGCTCAGCTAAAGACCTAAAAGTTCTACCTCTGGAAAAGGAAACACTCCTTCAATATTCAGACGACATTCTGATCGCCAGCCCTACTAAGGAGGCCTCAGAACTACCAAGCCAATAAAGAATAGAAGTTGTCCACGAAAAAGCTCAAATATCACAGACTACAGTGACTTGCCTGGGCTTCATTCTCACAGAAGGTCGGAGAAGCCCATCCCAGGAAAGGGAAGAAACAATTTACAGCCTTACCCCTTTCTGAAACTAGAAGACACATTAGGGGTTCCTGGGGAAGCCAGGGTTTCCTGCCTCTGGATCCCTAACTACAGTCTACTAGCTGGGCCTCTATATGAAACACTGAAAGGAAAAGATGATGATCCTTTTGAATAGAATCCAGAAGTGGCCTTTCAAGTATGGAAAAGGCAGTCAATTCAGACCCTTGCCCTGGAACTCCCTAATTTAGCTAAACCCTTTGACCTTTACATTCCTGGTGAAAGGTGAATCGCCATTGGAGTATTAGTGCAAAAACTGGGACCACTTGAAATGGAACAATGCAAGAATGCCATCCAGGAAGGATAAACTATGGTCACCAAGGGGCTTGGTCCACCGCCACATCTGGCCAAGATACTGGTGGTATCTGAAAACCTGGAAATCAGCAGCCCAAAAGGCCACCTCCCTTCTAAGGGAAACGGACCCCACGTGGTGATCCTAACCCCCAACCATGCCCTGAAGTTGCAGGGTTAGCTCCGTGGGCACACTGACCTCGATTGAGGAGGCCCTCCAACTCCAACCTCCAGAGAGATAACCAGGGGCAACGGGGCACCATGACGACCCGTGTGACCATCATTTGACCTGGAGTTTCTCTCATAAAACAACAAGAGTGTGTCCCAAAAGAGTAGACTACTGCTTGCAGTACTTACTGTACCCAGAGGGGAGCTAATAATCTTGGCGGGGGAACCGTATATCATGCTGTCACCATAGAAAACCCTACAGACACCCTAATGATGGTGGCCAGTAAGACCGGCTAGACTCCTGTTTACTTCCAAAGGCTCTTGACTCAGTGGCCATCATGGTCCTTCATCACCACTGACCCTGGACTGTCTAGGAGCTGAGCGGGCAGGGTCCTGAGACCTGGTGCTGTTTTTACGTTAATTCAGTGGCCTAATGGAAGAAAGCACAGACTGTTGGTCAGAGCATCTAGGCTGGCAGAAACGGTCAGCCTAAGGTGGCCGAACAATGTGGGGTGGGGTGAAACTGGACCTCACAGTGCCACTGCACATCTCCTTTCTGGACCCTTAAAGGTCATTAGAATCTATAACACTTCCATTACTGGTGCTCAGGCGGACGAGCAGGGAGGCAGGAGGCCTCGGGACAATCAACGTCACCTGGAGGCTGCTGGGGAGAAGTTCTGACCCTCGCCCACGGGTATGAGGCCTCCTAACTCAGCAGTTACAGAAGAAGGGTCTGCACCCACAGCACTCCAACAATGAGGAAAGGGACAAAAGGCAGAAGAGGAGTTTGTCCCAGGCAAGGCCCCTTAAAAATCCCTGGGAGATAAAAATAGAATCTGGGCAATAAAATGATGTCTAACCTTTTTTATTCTTTGTGCTTTGTCTAATTTCACGTGCTCCTAAGGTCCCGCATACAGAGGTTCCACACCCGGCACTTCAGACCAGAGTTCCTAGAGCATAATGGCTCGACAACACTTCAGCTACTGGGGCCCAGTTCAGACTCTGTGACATAGAGCTTGAGCTGCAGCCAACCAGGCCCTCGAGAGCTCAGCCCCCTCCCTCCTGGTGACTCTGACAGGATCTCTACACAGCAGCCCAGCCCACAGCCCACAGGGTAGCTCATGCTCTCACCTCTCCATTCTCTGATCAAAATATAAACTTTCCTTTGCTTTTGAACCAAACTCAGTCTCGATCTATTGGCTCCAGTGACACTGGGCAGGGGGACACTTGTTGGTGTCCACTCTGGAGGATCAGTAACAGAAATTGAGAACATTGTAACTTTAATGAACAGATGTGTGAGCCAAACTGTAATTAACATAGAACAGTGTATAAGGCTCGGGTAAAATAAGATGTTTCTAACACTTCCATTTGATATTTCCATCACTTTCTTATAAGCAAGTTCAGTGAAAAGGTTTGTCTTCTTTGTCAGGTCAATATTAGAGAAACAAAGTGATTTCTTTCCAAGGACGTACATCTAATAATCTTGGTTAAAGCTTCAATCTTGTTTTAAATGCTTTTCCATTGAAAATGATACCTCTCTTTCAGCTTCCCCATTTCTGTGAAGTATAAAATCTTATAATTTGTTATTACCAAAGGGGAAAGGTGGGAGGAGGGATAAATTAACAGTTTGGGATTAACACATACACACTGCTATGTATGAAATCATCAGCAAGGAACTACTGTATAGCACAGGGAACTACACTCAATATTTTGCAATAACCTATAAGGGGAAATGATCTGAAAAAGAATAGATATTTTTATTGACATCATCCATCAATGACAGTAAAAATGGAACCTAAGGGAAGACAGTGGTGAGTGCTTCTGACCCTGAAGTCTTCAATCATCTAAAGTTTGGACTCTGCCTACTTCCCAAGGCCCTTAATGAACATATGTGTAGCCGTAGCTTAAAAAATTCCCCAGTTTGGATTGCGGAGAGACACTGATATTGAAAATCCCCTGGTGTTCTCCTCACATGAATGGGAGCCTTCCTACACCTAAAACATGCCTGTCACACCCAGAGGATGGTATACCGTCTGATCGGGAAAAGTTTGGAAAAGGCATCTCATCTCATCTCTTGGTGCTAGGGTTCACAACTCCAGCGTCTTTACTAACAGTCTCCCCACTTGGAAATGTCAGCACTGTCAACATCCTGTTGCATACAGTTTGGAATTTGTCCAGAGGATGAAGCGGAAGGAGGAGAAACAATGAGAGACAAGTCCTAGGTGTTTGGACAGGCACATGTCACTCTAATTTCCAATCAGGAAGACGAATTGACCAAAGGCTAGGGTTGCCCATGGAAACAGAATAGGGCTTGAGGAATCCTGGTGCTTTGTGGCCAGTTAGCATAAACACAAGTTGAAAAATGGAACACAGGGGCACTAAAATTCACGAAACTGCAGAGTTGAAAATATCTATCACTGAAAAATGTCTTGAGGAAAGTCAGAGAAAAGGACTTGTAAGCAACAGAGAATGGCAGGAAAGGGATTGGAAGAGGTAGAAAGGACTCGCCATTAAGCACAAGAAAAGGGGCTGAACATTGCCAACATTGCAGTTGGCCAAAAAGGGTGTATGCGTCTTTTTCTGTATATATTCAAGAAAAGGGCATACACATTTTTAGCCAACCAAACAGGTGGGCAGTGGAAATCAATACTACAAAACACATCACTTTGCATCAGTCAGAAGAGCCGTCCTCATAAAGTGTAAACACCAGATATGCAGGACAGGGCAAGGAGAAAAGGGAGCCCTGTGAGTCTTATAGTGGAAATGTATATTGCCAACGGTCACTCTGGATAAGTGTATTGTGTTTACTAAAGCATCTAAAAAATGAGCTACCGAGCACAGGGCACTTGCACTCATGGACGTATATCTTGGGAAAAACAAAAATCGAGAGGACACAGGCACCCCAATGTTTACCATCTCTCTGTTTAAAAGATCCTCGACTAGGATATAACTTAAATGTTTCTGCACCGAAAAAATGGATAGAGATGTGGTGCTTATGTAGAGTGGAATATTAGCCTGGAAATCAATGAAATACGGCCAGTTGGAACAACTCCAGAGGAGTTACGTGTGATCATTCGAACTCACATAATTCAAAAAGAAAAAGATATAAGATATCACTAATACATGGAATGTTAACAAGGCTACAAATGAACTTAATTACAAAAGAGAAGAGGGTCTCAAATTAAGAAAACCAACTTATGCTTCCTTAAAGGTAAAGGTGAGTTGGGGTGCTGCATAAAACCAGAGATTGAAATTAGCACAGATACTGTTGCATAAGTCAAATATGTAATAGTCAAAACCTACACCTTGCTCAACGAAATGGACTCAACACCCCATATTCAATGCCTAGGAATATACCTGATTAGTAAGAATCTTAAAACCCATGGACTTATATGTCTCTGTAAGAGAATCAAGCGTGTGTACAGTGGCATAAACGCAGCAGTGAAAATCCGATAAATCCCGTTATCAAAATAAATTACAAAAACAAAACACAAAGACAGTGAAATAGAGAGCAATTCTTAAATAATTCACACAGGGCATGTGATGCAAACTGGATTTACCACATCTACACCAAGAGCTGGGTGAGACATAAGGCTGGACACTTCGGGCTGATAGCATTGGTGAGGTTCAGTGAGTAAATGCAGACCCTTTGAAATCATACTGCATGGTACCAATTCCATGGGTCCCAACTCTTGAGGTTCAAGAGATTCTTCCTTCAGTTAAAACATGCATGGGAAACCCAGAGTATGGTCCACCGTGTGATTAGGAAACGATTTAAAATGCATCTCAGTTTTCGTATCCTGGTCCTCGAATTCACTATTCCAGATGCTTTACTAACACTCTCCCAACTTGGAGAGTCCGTGCCTTTAACTTCCTGTTTGGCACAGTTTGCAATTTCTGCGCAAGATAAACAGGAATAGTGAGAACAAATGAGAGACTAGCTGTAGGTGTCTGCACGGGCAAATGGAACGCTCATTTCCCACCAGGAAGAGGAATTAACCAAAGGTTCAGTGTGCCCTGCCGGAAAAAGGTTACGGCCTGAAATAACCCTGAGGTTTTGTGCCCAGATCACAAGAATGCGAGTTGAAGAGAGGAGCTCAGGGTCACTGTAATTCACAAACCTGCAGAGTTATAAATGACAGCTATCCTCCAAAAATATATTGAAGTAAGCCTGCAAAGAGGACTTGAAAGCAGGGCAGAATTTCAGGAAAACGATTGCAGGGAGTAGACTGGAATTGCCCTGAAAGCATAGGAAAAGAGGCAGAACATCGACAATGATGCACTTGGCCAAAAAGGGCGTATGCGTTTTTTCCTGAATATATTCAGGAAAAAACGCATACGCCCTTTTTGGCCAACCAAGCAAGCCTGTAAAGGAAATCTGCACTACAATTAAGTCTCACTGCCCCCCGGGCAAAAGGGACATCTCAAAAAAGTGTAAAATCCAGAAAGGCAGGACAGGACATGGAGAACAGGGAGCCTTCTTATGCTGATTGGCAGGATGTAAATTGCCAACAGCCACCCTGGAGAAGTGTATGGTGTTTCCTGAAACACGTAAGAAACAAAGCAACACAGCCTATGGCACTTCCACTTAAGGTCCTATAGCTTAGGGAAATTAAAATCAAAAACACATATCCACCTCAAAGTTTGGGACGGCTGTGTTAACAAGAAGCTCATCTACAGTACCAAGTAAATAGTCCAGAAAGCAAAAAATGGATAAAGAAGTTGTGGCACGTAAGTACAATGGAATATCACTCAGCAATGAAATCTGTGTCATCAGGCCCGTAGCGGCATAGTGAGTTGATTCAGGTACGGTGATTCTACGTGACCTACGTCACACAGAAATAGAAACATCATAAGATATCACTAATACACGGAATGTCAACTTGACTACACATGAACTGAATTACAAAACAGAACAGGGTCTCAAATTTAGAGAAACAACTAGGGCTTGCTAATGGGGAAAGGTGCGTTGGGGTGCTGCATAAAACCAGAGACTGAAATTAACACAGATACCGTTCCATAAGCCAAATATGTAATAGAAAAGAGTTACTCCTTGCTCAACGAAATGGACTCAACACCCCATATACAACGCCTAGGAATATACCTGACTAGGAAGTATCTTAAAACCCATGGATTTATATGTCTCCTTAAGAGAATCAAGCGTGTGTACAGCGGCATAAACGCAGCAGTGAAAATCTGATAAATCCCATTATCAAAATATATTTCAAAAACAAAACACAATGACATTGAAATAGAGAGCAATTCTTAAATAATTCACTCAGGGCATGTGATGCAACATGGATTTACCACATCTACACCCAGAGCTGGTTGAGACATAAGGCTGGACACTTCGGGCTGAGAGCATTGGTGACGTTCGTTGCGCAAATGCAGACCCTTTGTAGTCATACTGCATAGTACCCATTCCATGGGTCCCAACACTCCAGGTTCAAGGGATACTTCCTTCAGCTAAAACATGCATGGGAAAACCAGAGTATGGTCCACAGTATAACTGGGAAATGTTTTTAAACGCATCTCAGTTTTCATCCCCTGGTACCTGTGTTAACACTTCCAGATGCTTGACTAACACTCTCCCCACTTGGAGAGTCAGTGCCTTTAACCTCCTGTTTGGCAGAGTTCGAAATTTCCGTGCAAGATGAACAGTAATAGGGAGAACCAATCAGAGACTAGCCGTAGGTGCCTGCTCGGGCAAATGTAACGCTCATTTCACACCAGGAAGAGGAATTAAACAAAGGCTCAACATGCCGTGTCAGAGCCAGAGTAACACCTGAAGCAATCCTCCAGATTTTCAGCCAGCTGCAAGAAAGCGAGTTGAAGAAAGGAGCTCAGGGGCACAGTAATTCACAAACCTGCAGAGTTATAAATCACAGTTATCGTCAAAAATATATTGAAGTAAGTCTGTGAAGAGGACTTGAAAGCGGGGCAGAATTTCAGGAAAAGGATTTCAGGGCGTAGAGCGCAATTTCATTTAAAGCATAGGAAAAGAGGCAGAACGTCGACAATGATGCACTTGGCCAAAAAGGGCGTATGCGTTTTTTCCTGAATATATTCAGGAAAAAACGCATACGCCCTCTTTGGCCAACCAAGCAAGCCTGTAAAGGAAATTTGCATTTCAATGAAGTCTCACTGCCCCCTGGTCAAAAAAGCCATCTGGAAAAAGTGTAATATCCAGAAAGGCAGGACAGGCCATTGAGAACAGGGAGCCTTGTTATGCTGATGGTCGGGATGTAAATTGCCAACAGCCACTCTGGAGATGTGTATGGTGTTTCCTGAAACACGTAAGAAACGAAGCAACACAGCCTATGGCACTTAAACTTATGGTCCTATAGCTTAGGGAAATTAAAATGAAAAACACACAGCCACCCCAAGTTTTGGGACGGCTCTTTCTACAAGAACCTTGTCTACGGTACAAGTTAAATATCCCAGAAAGCGAAAAATGGATAAAGAAGTTGTGGTACGTACGTACAATGGAATATCACTCAGCAATGAAATCTATGTCATCAGGCCGTAGCGGCATACTGAGTGGATTCAGGTACGGTGATTCTACGTGAAATAAGTCACACAGAAAAAGAAACATCATAAGATATCACTAATACACGGGATATAAACTTGACTACACATGAACTGAATTACAATAGAGAACAGGGTCTCAACTTTAGAAAACCATCTTGTGCTTGCTTATGGGGAAAGGTGAGTTGCGGTGCTGCATAAAGCCAGAGATTGAAATTAGCACAGATACCGTTCCATAAGCCAAATATGTAATAGACAAGACCTAATCTTTGCTCAAGGAGATGGACTTAGCACCACATATTCAACGCTTAGGAATACACCTGACTGGGAAGAATCTTAAAACCCATGAATTTATATGTCTCCGTAAGAGAATCAAGCGTTTGTACAGCAGCATAAATGCAGCAGTGAAAATCCGATAAAACCCTTATCAAAATAAATTTCAATAACAAAACACAATGACAGTGAAATAGAGAGCAATTCTTAAATAATTCACTCAGGGCATGTGATGCAACCGGGATTTACCACATCTAAAACCAGAGTTGGGTGAGACATAAGGCTGGACACTTCGGGCTGATAGCATTGGTGAGTTTCGGTGAGCAAATGCAGAGCATTTGAAGTCATACTGCATGGTACCCATTCCAAGAGTCCCAACTCTCCAGGTTCAAGGGATTCTTCCTTCAGGTAAAACATGCATGGGAAACACAGAGTATGGTCCACCGTGTGATTGGGAAACGTTTTTAAATGCATCTCAGATTTCGTCCCCTGGTATTCGTGTTCACCATTCCAGACGCTTTACTAACACTCTCCCCACTTGGAGAGTCAGTGCCTTTAACCTCCTGTTTGGCACAGTTTGCAATTTCTGCACAAGATGAACAGGAATAGGGAGAAACAATTATAGACTTGCTGTAGGTGTCTGCAAGGGTAAATGTAATGCTCATTTCCCACCAGGAAGAGGAATTAACCAAAGGCTCAGCATGCCCTGCCAGAACCAGATTAGGGCTTGAAAAATTCTGTGGTGTTGTGCCCAGCTCACAAGATAGTGAGTTGTAGAAAGGAGTTCAAGGGCTCTGTAATTCACAAACCTGCAGAGTTATAAATGACAGCTATCGTCCAAAATTATATTGAAGTAAGCCTGCGAAGAGGACTTGAAAGCGGGGCAGAATTTCAGGAAAACAATTTCAGGGGGTAGACTGGAATTGCACTTAAAGCATAGGAAAAGAGGCAGAACGTCGACAATGATGCACTTGGCCAAATAGGGCATATGCGTTTTATCTAGAGCCCTCATTAACGAGGGTAGGATGCTCCCAGCATGCTCCAGGGACCAACAGAGTCCCCACATCGCCAAGGCGACATGAGGCAATCAGGCAGGATTGACCTCACATAAGAAGGCACACCTCACAGAAGTGTAAGGTACCCAGCCAGGATCAGACTCTCACCAGAGGGCCCACATCACCAAGGGGATGGGAACCAGGCAGGAGTGTCCTCACACCCATGAGGCCAAAAAATCGAAGTTGAGGTACCCAGAATATGTGGCCTGAAACCAGAGGACCCACATCACCATGGGTCTCGATGTGAGGCAGGCAGGTTTAACCTCAAAACACATGGCCCATTGTATTAAAAAGGTGAGGAATACAGCAGTAGGAGCTTCCCAGCAGGCAGCCCAGATCACCATGGCTATGGGATCCAGGCCACAGTGAACTCACAGCAGAGAGCCCTCATCATGATACTGTAAGCAACCCAGCCGTTGTGACCTCAGAGCACAAGACCCACATCCCCATGGGGAAATGAAACAAGCAGGAGTGTCATCGCACCACTGGGCACACCTCAGAAAATGTGGGGAGCCCAGGAGTTAGGGCCTGATGCCAGAAGGCCCTCATCACCGAGGGGAGGTGGCTCCCAGCAGGCTCCAACTGCTACCAGAGGGCTGACATCACCAACGCGGGGTGTGCCAGCCAGGCAACAGTGACCTTGGAGCAGAGGGCCAACCTCACAGAAGTGTGAGGAACCCAAAGATGATCAGACTCTCATCAGAGGGCCCACATCACCAAGGGAATGGGAACCAGGCAGGAGTGTCCTCACACCAGTGGGGCCACGTCACGAAATTATGAGGGACCCAGCACTCGTGGCCTCCAACCAGAGGACACACATCACAAAGGGGCTAGGAGTGAGGCAGGCAGGAGGAGCCTCAAAACAGCAGGACCATAGAATAAAAAAGTTGATGAATCCCGAAGTTGGAACCTCCCATCAGGCGGCCAGGAGCAACGAGGCTATGGGATCCAGTCCTGACTGAAATCACAACAGAGGGCCCTCATCATGAAACTGTGAGCAACCCAGCCGTTAGGACCTCAGAGCAGAAGGCCCAAATTCCCATGTGTTTGGGAACCTGTCAGCAGTGTACTCGCACCACAGGTCGCACATCACAGAATTTTGGGAGACCAGGAGTTAGGGCCTGATGTCAGAGGGCCCTCATTACCGAAGGGAGGAGATTCCAAGCAGGCACCAACTCCCAACTGAGGGCCCAGGTCGCCAAGGTGATGTGTGACAGCCAGGCAGGAGTGACCTCACAGCAGAGGGCCTACCTCACAGAAGGGTGAGGAGCCCAGCCAGAATAAGACTCTCACCAGAGTGCCCACATGACCAAGGGGATCCGAACCAGGCAGGAGTGTCCTCACACCAGGGTGGCAACGTCACAGAAAGGTGAGGAACCCAGCAAATGTGGCCTAAAGCAGAGAACCAGCCTCTCAAATGGGCTCGGAGTGAGGCAGGCAGGAGTAGCCTCACAATTCAGGGCCCACAGAATAAAAAAGTTGAGGAATCCAGGCGGGAACCTCCCAGCAGGTGGCCCAGAACACCCAGTCTATGCGATCCAGGCCTTAGTGAACTCACAGCAGAGGACCCACATCATGAAACTGTGAGCAATGCAGCCTTTGGGACTTCACAGTAGAAGGCCCAAAGCCCATGGGGATGGGAACTTGGCAGGAGTGTCATTGTAGAAGTGGAAACACATCAGAACATGTGGGGAGCCCAGCAGTTAGGGCCTGATGCGAGAGGACCCTCATCACCGAGGGGAGTTGGCTCCCAGCACGCTCCAACTGCAACCAGAAGGCCCATGTGGCCAAGGCGAGGTGTCCCAGCCAGGCAGGAGTTACCTCACAGCAGAGGGCCGTCTTCCCAGAAGTGTGAGGAATCCAGCCAGGATCAGACTCTCAGCAGAGGGCCCACATCCCCAAGGGGATGGGAACCAGACAGGAGTGTCCTCACACCCGTGGGGCCACATCATCGAAAGTTGAGGTACCCAGAATATGTGGCCTCAAACCATAGGACCCAAATCACAATGGGTCTCAGAGTGAGGCAGGCAGGATTAACCTCACAACACATGGCCCATTGTATAAAAAATGTGAGGAATCCAGCAGTTGGAGCTTCCCAGCATGCGACCCAGACCACCGAGGCTATGGGATCCAGGCCACAGTGAACTCACAGCAGAGGGCCCTCATCATGATACTGTAAGCAACCCAGCCGTTGTGACCTCAGAGCACAAGGCCCACATCCCCATGGGGAAGGGAACCAAGCAGGAGTGTCATCGCACCAGTGGGCACACATCAGAAAATGTGCGGAGCCCAGCAGTTAGAGCCTGATGCCAGAGGACCCTCATCACTGAGGAGAGGAGGCTCCCAGCTGGCTCGAAATGCCACCAGAGGGCTGATGTCACAAAGGCAATGGGAGCAAGCTAGACAGGAGTTACCTCACAGCACAGGGCCCACCTCACAGAAGGGTGAGGAACCCATCCAGGATCAGACTCTCACCAGAGGGCCCACATCACCAAGGGGATGGGAACCAGGCAGGAGTGTCCTCACACCAGTGGGGCCACATCATCGAAAGTTGAGGGACCCAGCACAGGTGGCCTCAAACCAGAGGACCCACATCACCAAGGGGCTGGGTGAGGGGCAGGCGGGAGGTGCCTCAAAACAGAGCGTGCACAGAATAAAATAGGTGAGGAATCCCGCAGTTGGAACCTCCCAGCAGGCGGCCAGGAGCAGCGAGTCTATGGGATCCAGGCCGGAGTGAACTCACACCAGAGGGCCCTCATCATGAAACTGTGAGCAACCCAGGCATTGGGAACTCAGAGCAGAAGGCCCACATTCCCATGGGGTTGGGAACCTTGCAGGAGTGTACTCGCACCACAGGGCGCACATCAAAAAATTTTGGGAGCCCAGGAGTTAGGGCCTGACACCAGAGAGCCCTCATTACCGAGGGGAGGAGACTCCCAGCAGTCACCAACACCCAGCTGAGGTACAACGTCCCTAAGGTGACGAGTGCCAGTCAGGCAGGAGTGACCTCACAGCAGAGGGCCTACCTCACAGAAGGGTGAGGAGCCTAGCCAGAATAAGACTCTCACCAGAGTGCCCACATGACCAAGGGGATACGATCCAGGCAGGAGTGTCCTCACACCAGTGTGGCAACATCATAAAAAGGTGAGGAACCCAGCACATGTGGCCTAAACCAGAAAACCCACATCTCAAATGGGCTCAGAGTGAGGCAGGCAGGAGTAGCCTCACAACTCAAGGCCCATAGAATAAAAAAGTTGAGGAATCCAGGTGGGAACCTCCCAGCAGGCGGCCCAGAGCACCCAATCTATGCGATCCAGGCCTCAGTAAACTCACAGCAGAGGACCCACAACATGAAACTGTGAGCAACCCAGCCTTTGGGACTTCACAGTAGAAGGCCCAACCCCCATGGGGATGGGAACCTGGCAGGAGTGTCATCGCACCAGTGGGCACACATCAGAAAATGTGGGGAGCCCAGTAGTTAGGGTCTGACGCCAGAGGACCCTCATCACCGAGGGGAGGAGGCTCCCAGCATGTTCCAACTGCAACCGAGGGCCCATGTGGCCAAGGCAACGTGTGCCAGCCAGGCAGGAGTTACCTCACAGCAGAGGGCCTTCCTCCCAGAAGTGTGATGAATCCAGCCAGGATCTGACTCTCAGCAGAGGGCCCACATCACCAAGGGGATGGGAACCAGACAGGAGTGTCCTCACACCCGTGGGGCCACATCATCGAAAGTTGAGGTACTCAGAACATGTGGCCTCAAACCAGAGGACCCACATCACCATGGGTCTCGGAGTGAGGCAGGCAGGATTAACCTCACAACACATGACCCATTGTATATAAAAGGTGAGGAATCCAGCAGTTGGAACTTCCCAGGAGGCGGCCCAGAGGACCGAGGCTATCGGATCCAGGCCACAGTGAACTCACAGCAGAGGGCCCTCATCGTGATACTGTAAGCAACCCAGCCGTTGTGACCTCAGAGCAGAAGACCCACATCCCCATGGGGAAGGGAACCAAGCAGGAGTGTCATCGCACCAGTGGGCACACATAAAAAAATATGGGGAGCCCAGCAGTTAGAGCCGGACGCCAGAGGACCCTCATCACTGAGGAGAGGAGGCTCCCAGCAGGCTCCAAATGCCACCAGAGGGCCGATGTCACAAAGGCAATGGGAAAAAGCTAGACAGGAGTTACCTCACAGCACAGGGCCCACCTCACAGAAGGGTGAAGAACCCATCCAGGATAAGAATCTCACCAGAGAGCCCACATCACCAACGGGATCGGAACAACGCAGCAGTACCCTCACACCATTGTGGCCACATTATCAAAAGGTGAGGAACCCAGAACATGTGGCTAAACCAGAGGACCCACAATTCAAAGGGGCTCAGAGTGAGGCAGTCAGGAGAAGCCTCACAACACAAGGCCCATAGAATAAAAAAGCTGAGTAATCCAGCAGTTTGAACCTCCCAACAGGTGGCCCAGAGCACCCAGTCTATGGGATCCAGGCTGCAGTGAACTCACAGCAGAGGGCCCACATCATGAAACTGTGAGCAACCCAGATAGTGGGACCTCAGAGCAGAAGGCCCACAACCCCATGGGGATGGGAACCTCGCAGGAGTGTCCTCGCACCACTTAGCATGTATCCGAAAATGGGGGAACCCAGCTATGAGGGCCTGATGCCACAGGGCCCTCATCACCGAGGGGAGGAGGCTACCAGCAGGCTGCAATTTCCACCAGACGGCCGACGTTGCCAAGGAGGTGTGTGCCAGCCAGGCAGGAATGACCACAGAGTAGAGGGCCCACCTCACAGAAGTGTGAGGAACCCAAACAGGATCAGACTCTCATCAGAGGGCACACATCACCAAGGGGATTGAAACCAGGCAGGAGTGTCCTCAAACCAGTGGGGCTACATCAGTGAAAGATGAGGAACACAACACATGTGGCCTCAAACAAGGGGACACACATCACCATGTGGCTTGGAGTGAGGAAGGCAGGAGGAGTTTCACAACACAGGGCCCATAGAATAAAAAAGGTGAGGAATCCCGCAGTTGGAAACTCCAAGCAGGTGGCACAGAGCACCGAGGCTATGGGATCCATGCTGGAGTGAACTCACAGCAGAGGGCCCACATTCTAACACTGTGAGCAACCCAGCCGTTGGGACCTCAGAGCAGAAAGCCCACATCCCCATGGGGATGGGAACCTGGCAGGAGTGTTGTCGCACCACAGGGCGCACCTCAGAAAATTTGTGGATCCCAGGACTTAGGGCCTGACAGCAGAGGGCCCTCATCACTGAGGGGAGGAGGTTCCCAGCAGGCTCCAAATGCCACCAGAGACCTGATGTCACCAAGGCAACGTGAGCTAGCCAGGCAGGATTGACGTCACAGCAGAAGGCCCACCTCACAGAATGGTGAGGAACCCAGCCAGGATCAGACTCTCACTGGAGGGCCCACATCACCAAGGGGATGGGAAACAGGAAGGAGTGTCCTCACACCAGTGGGGCCACATTATCGAAAGGTGAGGGACCCAGCACACGAGGATTCAAACCAAAGGATACACATCACCAAGGGGCTGGGTGTGAGGCAGGAAGGAGGAGCCTCAAAACAGGCGTGCATTGAATAAAAAAGGTGAGGAATCCCACAGTTGGAACCTCCCATCAGGCACCAGGAGCAGCGAGTCAATGGGGTTCAGGCCAGAGTGAACTCACACCAGAGGGCCTTCAACATGAAACTGTGAGCAACCCAGCAGTTGGGACCTCAGAGCAGAAAGCCCACATCCCCATGGGGATGGGACACTGGCAGGAGTGTACTCGCACTACAGGGCGCACATCAGAAACTTCTGGAAGCCCATGAGTTAGGGCCTGATGCCAGAGGGTCCTCATTACTGAGGGGAGGAGACTCCTAACAGGCACCAACTCCCAACTGAGGGCCCACATCACCAAGGTGACGTGTGCCAGCCAGGCAATTGTGACCTCACAGCAGCGGGCCCACCTCCCAGAAGTGTGAGGAATGCAGCCAGGATCAGACTCTCAACAGAGGGTCCACATCACCAAGGGGATGGGAACCAGGCAGGAGTGTACTCACACCAGTGGGGCCACATCAATAAAGGTGAGGAAACTGGCACATGTGGCCTCATACCAGAGGACCTACATCAAAAGGGGCTAGGAGTGAGGCAGGCAGGAGGAGCCTGAAAACAGAGGGCCCAAAGAATAAAAAAGGTGGGAATCCAGCAGTTGGAACCTACCAGCAGGCGGCTCAGAGCACAGAGTCTATGGGATCTAGGTCTGAGTGAACTAACACCAGAGAGCCAACATCATTAAACTGTGAACAACACAGGAGTTGGGACCTTAGAGCAGAAGGCCCACATGCCCATGTGAATGGGAACCTGGCAGGAGTGCCCTCGCACCACTTAGCACATATCAGAAAATGTGGGAACCCAGCAGTTAGGTCCTGATGCCAGAGTGCCTCATCACAGAGGGGAGGAGGCTCCCATCAGGCTCCAACTGCCACCAGAGGGCCGAAGTCACCAAAGCGGTGTGTGCCAGCCAGGCAGGAGTGACCTCAGAGAAGAGGGCCCACCTCACAGAAGTGTGAGGAACCCAACCAGGATCAGACCCTCACCAGAGAGCCCACATCACCAAGGGGCTGGGAGTGAGGCAGATGTCTGGACGGGCACATTTAACTATAATTTCCCACCAGGAAGAGGAATAAACCAAAGGGTCAGAGTGCCATGCCGGACCCTCATTATGGCCTGAAGGAAACCTGCGGTTTTGTGGCCAGCTTACAAGGAGGTGAGTTAAGAAAGGAAATCACGGGCACTGTAATTCATACACCTGCAGAGTTATAAATGACAGCTATTGGCAAAAATATATTGAAGTAAGTCTGCGAAGAGGACTTGTAAACGAGGCAGAATTGCAGGAATCATATTTCAGGAGGTAGACCGGATTTGCCTTTAAAGCATATGAAATGCGGCTGATCTTTGACAGTGATGCACTTGGACAAAAAGTGCGTATACATTTTTTCCTGATTATATTCAGGAAAAAAACGCATATGCCCTTTTTGGCCAATCAAGCACTCGAGCAATGGAAATCTGCACTAAAATGAAGTCTCATTTCCCATTCGTCAAAAGGGCCATCTGAAAAACGTGTAAAATCCAGAAAGGCAGGACAAGCCATGGAGAACAGGGAGCCTTGTTATGCTGATGGGCGGGATGTAAATTGCCAACAGACACTCTGGAGATGTTTATGGTGTATCCTGAAACATCTAAAAAACAAAGCTACGGAGCCTAGGGCACTTCCATTTATGGCCCTATAGCTTAGGAATATTAAAATCAACAAGACACAGCCAACCCAAAATTTAAGGCTGCTGTGTTTACAAGAATCTCGAGTCCAGTACAAATTAAATATCCCCGAAAGAAATAAATGGATAAAGAATTTGTGCTACTTACGTACATTGGAATATCACTCAGCAACGAAATCAATGTCATCAGGCCTGTAGCAGCAAATTGAGTGGATTTAAGTATGATGATTCTAAGAGATATATGTTGCATAGAGAAAGATAATTATCATAAGATATCACTAATAGAGGGCGTGTAAACTTGGCTACACATAAACTGAATTACAAAACCGAACAGTCTCACATTTAGATAAACACTTATGCTTGCTTAAGGGGAAAGTTGAGTTGGGGTGTTGTATAAAACCAGAGATTGAAATTAGCACACATACCGTTCCATAAGCCAAATATGTAATAGACAAGACCTACTCTTTGCTCAACGAAATGGACCCATCCATGGTGTATCATCTCACACCTGTTAGAATGGGCATCATCAGAAAATCTACAAACAACAAATGCTGGAGAGGGTGTGGACATAAGGAACCCTCTTCCACTATTGTTGGGAATGTAAATTGATACAGTCACTGTGGAGAGCATTATGGAGTTTCTTATAAAACTAAGAATAGAATTACCATACGATACAGCAATCCCACTACTGGGCATATACCCAGACAAAACCATAAATCAAAAAGAGACATTCACTGCAATGTTCATTGCATCACTATTTACACTATCCAGGTAATGGAAGCAACCTAAATGCCCACAGACAGACAAATGCATAAAGATGTGGTACATATATAAAATGGAATATTACTAAGCCATAAAAAGGAATGAAATTGGGTCATTTGTAGAGACGTTGATGGACCTAGAGACTGTCATACAGAGTGAAGTAAGTCAGAAAGAGAAAAACAAAACAAATCTTGTATATTAATGCATATATGTGGAACGTAAATAAATTGTACAGATGAACCGTTTTGCAAGGCAGAAATAGAGCAACAGATGTAGACAACAAAAGCATGGACACCAAGGGAGGAAAGCTGTTGTGGGGGTGGTGGTGGGAGGAGTTGAGAGATTGGGATTGGCATGTATACATTTATATGTATAAAATAGATAACCAATAAGAACCTGCTCTACAAAAAATAAAATTAAATTAAAAATTAAAAAAATAAAATTAACAAAAGTAAAACAGAAAAAATATTCTGCCCTTCACATACATGTATTTATATGAATAAATTATTTCCATGCATATATCTGTAAATACAGAAAAGAGGAATAAAATCTACCTTGAACCAAAAATGATAAAAAGAAAAATGAAAACAGAACCCACCAGTTACACAGAGGAAAATCATATCACGGCACTTGCTCCAGTTGTAAACAATTCTGAAGTTGGTCAGTGGTGGGGAATCATCTCCCATTCAGCCAGCAGGCCCCACACAACAAGCGTCCTCATCCAAAGCTAAGGGACCATGCCGAGACGTCTGTGAGTAAACATGGGCCGAACCCCAGGCCAGCTGCTGCTGCAATGTTCCCACCCTTCCCAGGTAAAACAGCTGAATATGTACAAGGACTTGAAAGCCTAGAGGAAGGGCCATGGAACCACATGAGCGACAGAATGCCAGCCGCCTTGGTGCCTGCAGGTCAGCCAGGATGGTCCTGGCCCTGGGTGCTCTTCTGGAAGCTTTCCATTTCCCTGCCTGAGATACCCCTGCTGTCCCGGCCCCCACTGCATTCTTCCTTCCTCACCTCTGCCCAGGGAGAAATTCAAGCGGCAGCTACGGGTGACACATCCTCTTCTTTAGCAGGTGGCATCTTGGCAACTGCAGCAGAAAGTCCAGCAGAGCCCCACTCACACTGGGCCACCCACAAAGCCGTGGCCTCTCACTCCCTCCCACCAGCCCAGCCCGGAGACTGCTGACAGGGCAGAGAAAATGGCGTCAGGCACAGCTGTAGGGGCTCTTGATGCCTGGGGCGGTACTTATATTGATCTGAACCCAGGCACACCTGGGGAGGGCTGGCCGGCATGGTCAGGCTTCCCAGGCCAGCCAATAATCACCCCTCAGGGGCTCACAGTTGCAGAAAATGGAACTTGCTGAATCGGCCAGCTCCAAGGAAGAGGTGTGGGCTCCTGAGAGTCTGGATAGACAAGGGGCTGCAGCTCTGGCTTATTTTCTAATCATATTATCTGGCCCGTGAGTGGGAGACAACTTCAAGAAAACCCTCTCCTAATGAGAGGAACCCAGGAGTCAGGGAGAAGATGGGTGGGTGGTGGGTGGAGAGAGAGGCCTGGTGCCTCGGGTGCAGTGGAAGTCTCTGGAAGACCAGGTGGAGGGAGGCCGCACAGAGTGATGCCCAGGGTCACAGACCTGTTGGAGCTGCTGTTTGTTAGTTCAAGTCCTGCTCTGTGGTGTTCTGTGTCAGATCTGAGCAACAGGTGAGCTGGGAGTGCTCTGCAATGAGGGCTATGTGCACGGTTCCTGTGTGCCCAGCCCTGCCACGGTACCTGCAAGGGTAGCTCTGTATCCTGGGAGGGGCCTGACCATGAGAGTCCCATGGGCTGCAGGGGATTTGCCCAGGGAACCCCATATCCTGGGAGGGGCCTGACCACGAGAGCCCCGTGGGCTGGGGTGGGGGTGGGGTACCTGCTCGGGTGAGCTCCATATCCTGCGATTGGCCTGACCTCGATAGCCCCATGGGCTGCTGGAGTCCTGGTAAAGGATGTAAGGAGAGTCAGTGAAGCCACCGAGGATATACCTCCAGTAGTTCCTAAATCCTACAGCCTGCTGGTCATTTTACCAACCACCAGGACTTGGTATTCTGTATTAGTCTTCAATGACGCCTTCTTCTGTATTCCATTAGTCCCAGAGTCACAAGACATTTTGGCTTGTGAGTGGCAGGACTCAACATACAACTAAAACAATACTTCCGGGCCATCTTGCACCAAGGGTTCAAAAATTCCCACACCATCTTTGGGGAAAGCTCAGCTAAAGACCTAAAAGTTCTACCTCTGGAAAAGGAAACACTCCTTCAATATGCAGACGACATTCTGATCATCAGACCTACTAAGGAGGCCTCTGAACTACCAAGCCAATAAAGGATAGAAGTTGTCCACGAAAAAGCTCAAGTATCACAGACTACGGTGACCTGCCTGGGCTTCATTCTCACAGAAGGTTGGAGAAGCCCATCCCAGGAAAGGGAAGAAACAATTTACAGCCTTACCCCTTTCTAAAACTAGAAGACAGCTTAGGGGTTCCTGGGGAGGCCAGGGTTTGCTGCTTCTGGATCCCTAACTACAATCTACTAGCTGGGCCTCTATATGAAACACTGAAAGGAAAAGATGATGATCCTTTTGAATAGAATCCAGAAGTGGCCTTTCAAGAATGGAATGATCAGTCAATTCAGACCCTTGCCCTGGAACTCCCTAATTTAGCTAAACCCTTTGACCTTTACATTCCTGGTGAAAGGTGAATCGCCATTGGAGTATTAGTGCAAAAACTGGGACCACTTGAAATGGAACAATGCAAGAATGCCATCCAGGTAGGATAAACTATGGTCACCAAGGGGCTTGGCTCACCGCCACATCTGGCCAAGATACTGGTGGTATCTGAAAACCTGGAAATCAGCAGCCCAAAAGGCCACCTCCCTTCTAAGGGAAACGGACCCCACGTGGTGATCCTAACCCCCAACCATGCCCTGAAGTTGCAGGGTTTGCTCCGTGGGCACACTGACCTCGATTGAGGAGGCCCTCCAACTCCAACCTCCAGAGAGATAACCGGGGGCAACGGGGCACCATGACGACCTGTGTGACCATCACTTGACCTGGAGTTTCTCTCATAAAACAACAAGAGTGTGTCCCAAAAGCGTAGACTACTGCTTGCAGTAATTACTGTACCCATAGGGGAGCTAATAATCTTGGCGGGAGAACCGTATATCATGCTGTCACCATAGAAAAGCCTACAGACACCCTGATGATGGTGGCCAATAAGACCGGCTGGACTCCTGTTACTTCCAAAGGCTCTTGACTCAGTGACCATCATGATCCTTCATCACCACTGACCCTGGACTGTCTGGGAGCTGAGCGGGCAGGGTCCTGACACCTGGTGCTGTTTTTACGTTAATTCAGGGGCCTAATGGATGAAAGTGCAGACAGTTGGTCAGAGCATCTAGGCTGGCAGAAACGGTCAGCCTAAGGTGGCCCAACAAATGTGGGGCGGGGTGAAACTGGACCTCACAGCGTCACTGCACATCTCCTTCCTGGACCCTTAAAGGTCATTAGAATCTATAACACTTCCAATACTGGTGCTCAGGCGGACGAGCAGGGAGGCAGGAGACCTGGGGACAATCAACGTCACCTGGAGACTGCTGGGAAGAAGTTCTGACCGTCGCCCACAAGTGTGAGGTCTCCTAACTCAGCACTGAGCAGTTACAGAAGAAAGGTCTGCACCCTAAGCACTCCAAGAATGAGGAAGGGGACAAAAGGCAGAAGAGAGGTTTGTCCCAGGCAAAGCCCCTTAAAAATCCCTGGGAGATAAAAATAGAATCTGGGCAATAAAATAAAGTCTAACCATTTTTATCCTTTGTGCTTTGTCTAATTTCACGTGCTCCTAGTGTCCCGCATACAGAGGTTCCACACCCGGCACTTCAGACCAGATTTCCTAGTGCAGAATGGCTGGGTCGACACATCAGCTCCTGGGGCCCAGTGCAGACTCTGCGATATAGAGCCTGAGCTGTAGCCAACCGGGCCCTCGAGAGTTCCACCGCTTCCCTCCCACTGACTCTGACAGGATCTCTACACAGCAGCCCAGCCCACAGCCCACAGGGTAGCACATGCTCTCACCTCTCCATTCTCTGATCAAAATATAAAGTTTCCTTTGCTTCTGAACCAAACTCAGTCTCAATCTGTTGGCTCCAGTGACACTGGGCAGGGGGACACTTGTTGGGGTCCACTCTGGAGGATCAGTAACAGAAATTGAGAACATTGTAACTTTAATGAACAGATGTGTGAGCCATACTGTAATTAACAGAGAACAGTGTATAAGATGTTATACACTGTTAGAAATAAGATGTTTCTAACACTTCCATTTGATATTTCCATCACATTCTTATAAGCAAGTTCAGTGAAAAGGTTTGTCTTATGTGTCAGGTCAATATTAGAGAAACGAAGTGATTTCTTTCCAAGCATGTACATCTAATAATCTTGCTTAAAGCTTCAATCTTGTTTTAAATGCTTTTCCATTGAAAATGATACCTCTCTTTCAGCTTCCCCATTTCTGAGAAGTATAAAATCTTATAATTTATTATTACCAAAGGGGAAGGGTGGGAGGAGGGATAAATTAACAGTTTGGGATTAACACATACACAATGCTATGTATAAAATCGATCATCAACAAGGAACTACTGTATAGCACAGGGAACTACACTCAATATTTTGCAATAACCTATAAGGGGAAATGATCTGAAAAAAACAGATATTTTTATTGACATCATCTATCACTGACAGTTAAAATCGAACCTAAGGGAAGCCGGTGGTGAGTGTTTCTGACCCTGAAGACTTCAATCATCTAAAGTTTGGACTCTGCCTACTTCCCAAGGCCCTTAATGAACATATGTGTAGCCGTAGCTTAAAAAATCCCCCAGTTTGGGTTGCGGAGAGACACTGATTTTGAAAAAGCCCTGGTGTTCTCCTCACATGAATGGGACCCTTCCTACAGCTAAAACATGCCTGTCACACACAGAGGATGGTATACCGTCTGATCGGGAAGAGTTTGGAAAAGGAATCTCATCTCCTCATCACCTGGTGCTCGGGTTCACCCTTCCAGAGTCTTTACTAACAGTCTCCCCACTTGGAGATGTCAGCACTGTCAACATCCTGTTGTGCACAGTTTGGAATTTGTCCAGAGGATGAATCGGAAGGAGGAGGAACAATGAGAGACAAGTCCTAGGTGTTCAGACAGGCACATGTCACTCTAATTTCCAATCAGGAAGATGAATTAACCAAAGGCTAGGGTTGCCCATGGAAACAGAATAGGGCTTGAGGAAATCCCACTGCTTTGTGGCCAGTTCCCATAAACACAAGTGGAAAAATGGAACTCAGGGGCACAAAATTCACGAAACTGCAGAGCTCCAAATATCTATCAGTGAAAAATGTCTTGAGGAAGGTCAGAGAAAAGGACTTGTAAGCAACAGAGAATGGCAGGAAAGGGATTGGAAGATGTAGAAAGGACTCGCCATTAAGCACAAGAAAAGGGGCTGATCATTGCCAACATTGCAGTTGGCCAAAAAGGGTGTATGCATCTTTTTCTGTATAAATTCAACAAAAGGGCATACACATTTTTAGCCAACCAAACAGGTGGGCACTGGAAATCAATACTACAAAACACATCACTTTGCATCAGTCAGAAGAGCCATCCTCATAAAGTGTAAACACCAGAAATGCAGGACAGGGCAAGGAGAAAAGGGAGCATTGTGAGGCTCATAGTGGAAATGTATGTTGCCAACGGTCACTCTGGAGAAGTGTACTGTGTTTACTAAAGCATCTAAAAAATGAGCTACCGAGCAAAGGGCAGTTGCACTCATGGACGTATATCTTGGGAAAAACAAAAATGGAGAGGACACAGGCACGCCAAAGTTTACTGCCTCTCTGTTTATAAGATCCTCGACTAGGATATAACATAAATGTCTCTGGAGGGAAAAAATAGATAGATATGAGGTACTTAGGTAGAGTGGAATATTACTAAGCCCGGAAAATCATGAAATATTGCCATTTGTAACAACTGCAGAGGAGTTAAGTATGATCATAAAAAGTCACAAAATACTAAAAGGAAAACACATAAGATATCACTAATACATGGAATATAAACTTGGTTACACATGCACTGAATTACAAAACAGAACAGGGTCTCAAATTAAGAAAACCACCTTATGCTTTCTTATGGAGAAAGGTGAGTTGGGGTGCTGCATAAAACCAGAGATTGAAATTAGCACAGATACCGTTCCAAAAGCCAAATATGTAATAGACAAGACCTACTCCTTGCTCAATGCAGTGGACTCAACACCACATATTCAACACTTAGGAATATACCTGACTGGTAACAACCTTAAAACCCACGGATTTATATGTCTCCATAAGAGAATCAAGCATGTGTACAGCGGCAAAAACGCAGCAGTGAAAATCCGATAAATCCCATTACCAAAATAAATTTTAAACACAAAACAAAATGACAGTGAAATAGACAACAATTCTTAAATAATTCACTCAGGGCTTGTGATGCAACATGGATTTACCACATCGACACGCAGAGCTGGTGAGACATAGGGCTGGACACTTCAGGCTGATAGCATTGGTGAGGATTGGTGAGCAAATGCAGACCGTTTGAAGTCATACTGCATGATACCCATTCCATGGGTCCCAACTCTCCAGGTTTAAGCGAATCTTCTTTCAGCTAACACATACATGGGAAACACGGAGTATGGTCCACCATGTGATTGAGAAAAGTTTTTAAATGCATCTCAGTTTTTGTCCCCTGGTATTCGGGTTCACCATTCCAGACGCTTTACTAACACTCTCCCCACTTGGAGAGTAAGTGCCTTTAACCTCCTCTTTGGCACAGTTTGCGATTTCTGCGCAAGATGAACAGGAATAGGGAGAACCAATTAGAGACTAGCTGTAGGTGTCTGCACAGGCAAATGTAATGCTCATTTCCCACCAGGAAGAAGAATTAGCCAAAGGCCCAGCGTGCCTGCCGGAACCAGATTAGGGCCTGAAGCAATCCTGTGGTTTTGCGGTCAGCTCACATGAAAGCTAGCTGAAGAAAGGAGCTCAGGGGCACTGTAAATCACAAACCTACAGAGTTGTAAATGATAGCTATCTTCCAGAAATATATTGAAGTAAGGCTGCAAAGAGGACTTGAAAGCGGGGCAGAATTTCAGGAAAGCTATTTCAGGGGATAGACTGGTATTGCACTTAAAGCATAGGAAAAGAGGCAGATCGTCGACAATGATGCACTCGGCCAAAAAGTGCGTATGCGTTTTTTCCTGAATATATTCAGGAAAAAACGCATACGCACTTTTTGGCCAACCAAGCAAGCCTATGAAGGAAATCTGCACTACAATGAAGTCTCACTGCTGCCCGGTCAAAAGGGCCATCTGAAAAAAGTGTAAAATCCAGAAAGGCAGGACAGGCCATGGAGAACAGGGAGCCTTGTTATGCTGATGGATGGGATGTAAATTGCCAACAGCCGCTCTGGAGACGTGTATGGTGTTTCCTGAAACACGTAAGAAACGAAGCAACACAGCCTATGGCATTACACTTATGGTCCTATAGCTTAGGGAAATTAAAATCAAAAACACACAGCCACCCCAAGGTTTGGGACGGCTCTCTTTACAAGAACCTCGTCTACGGTACAATTTAAATATCCCAGAAAGCGAAAAATGGATAATGAAGTTGTGGTATGTACATACAATGGAATATCACTGAGCAATGAAATCTATGTTATCAGGCCCGTAGCAGCATAGTGGGTGGATTCGGGTACGGTGATTCTACGTGAAATAAGTCACACAGAAAGAGAAACATCATTAGATAGGACTAATACACGGGATGTAAACTTGACTACACATGAACTGAATTACAATAGAGAACAGGGTCTCAAATTTAGAAATACAACTTGAGCTTGCTTATGGGGAAAGGTGAGTTGGGGTGCCGGATGAAACCAGAGATTTAAATTAGCACAGATACCGTTCCATAAGCCAAACTTGTAATAGACAAGACCTACCCCTTGCTGAAAGAAATGGACTCAACACCACATATTCAACGCCTAGGAATATATCTGACTAGGAAGAAACTTAAAACCCATGGATTTATATGTTTCAGTAAGTGAATCAAACGTGTGTAAAGACGCATAAATGCAGCAGTGAAAATCCGATAAATCCCTGTATCAAAATAAATTTCGAAAACAAAACACAATGACAGTGAAATAGAGAGCAATTCTTAAATAATTCACTCAGGGCTTGTGATGCAACCGGGATTTACCACATCTACAACCAGAGCTGGTTGAGACATAAGGCTGGACCCTTACCCGAAGCCTTACCCTAACCCGTTCCCTAATCCTAACCGGTACGCTAACATTAAACGGTACCCTAACACGTACGCTCACCCTAAATTTTGTCGTACACTAACCTGTCCCCTAAAGCTTCCCGGTCCCCGTCCCCGTCCCCTAAACCTAACCCTAAACCTAACGCGACCTCTAACCCTAACCCTAACCCTAACCCCTAACCCTAACCCTACCCCTAACCCTAACCCTAACCCGAAAACTTACCCATACCCTAACACGTACCCTAACCCTAAACTGTTGTCGTACACTAACTTGTCCGCTAAACTGTCCCCGTCCCCTAAACCTAACCCAAAACCTTACCCGAAGCCTTACCCTAAACCGTCCCCTAATCTTAACCCGTACACTAACACTAACCCATACCCTAACACGTACGCTCACCCTAAACGGTTGTTGTACCCTAACCTGTCCCCTAAACCGTCCCCATCCCCTAACCATAAACCTAACCCTAACCCTAACCCTTCCCCAAAGCCTTACCCTAACCCGTCCCCTAATCCTAACCCGTATGCTAACACTAATCCGTACCCTAATACGTACGCTCACCCTAAATCAATATCGTACACTAACCTGTCCCCTAAACCATCCCCGTCCCCTAACCCTAACCTTAAACGTAACCCTAACCCTTACCCGAAGACTTACACTAAACCGTACCCTAATCCTAACAGGTACGCTAACACTAAACCATACCCTAACACGTACGCTCACCTTAAACCGTTGTTTTATGCTAACCTGTCCCCTAAACCGTCCCCGTCACCTAACCCTAACCCTAACCCTAACCCTAACACTTACCCGAAGCCTTACCCTAACCTGTCCCCTAATCCTAACCCGTACGCTAACACTAATTCGTACCCTAAAATGTACGCTCACCCGAAACCGTTGTCGTAACCTAACCTGTCCACTAAACCGTCCCCGTGCCCTAATCCTAACCCTAACCCTAAACGTTACCCGAATCCTTACCCTAAACCGTCCCCTAATCTTAAACCGTAGGCTAACACTAACCCGTACCCTAACACGTACACTCACCCTAAACCGTTGTCATACACCGGCCTGTCCCCTAAACCGTCCCCATCCCCTAACCCTAACCCTAACCCTAACCATAACCCGAAACCTTACCCGAAGCCTTACGCTAACCCGTACCCTAATCCTAACCCGTACGCTAACACTAACCCATACCCTAACACGTATGCTCACCCTAAACCGTTGTCGTACCCTAACCTGTCCCCTAAATCGCCCCCTAACCCTAACCCTAACCCTAACCCTAAACCTAACCCTAACCCTAACCCTAACACTTACCCGAAACCTTACACATACCCGTCACCTAAACCTAAACTGTACGCTAACACTAAGCCGTACCCTAATATGTACGCACACCCTAAAAAGTTGTTGTACGCTAACTTGTCCCCTAAACCCTCCCCGTCCCCTAACCCGAACCCTAACCCTAACCCTAAACCTAACCCTTACCCGAAGCCTTACCCTAACCCGTACCCTAATCCTAACCAGTACGCTAACACTAAAATGTACCCTAACACGTACGCTCACCCTAAATCGTTGTCGTAACCTAACCTGTCCCCTAAGCCATCCCCGTCCCCTAACCCTAACACTAACCCTTACCCGAATCCTTACCGTAACCCGTCTCCTAATCCTAACCCGTACGCTAACACAAACCCGTAGCCTAACGCGTACACTCACCCTAAACCGTTGTCGTACCCTAGCCTGTCCCCTATACCGTCCCAATCCCCTAACACTAACCCTAACCCTAACACTAACCCTAACCCTAACCCTTACCCGAAGCCTTACCCTAACCCGTCACCTAAACCTAACCTGTACCCTAACACTAACCCGTACCGGAACACGTACGCACACCCTAAAACGATGTCTTATGCTAACCTGTCGCTAAACCCTCCTCGTCCCCTAACCCGAACCCTAAGCCTAACCCTAACCCTAACACTACCCGAAGCCTTACCCTAACCTGATTCCTAATCCTAACACGTACGCTAACACTAAACCGTACCCTAACACGTACGATCACCCTAAACCGTTGTCGTACCCTAACCTGTCCCCTAAACCGTCCCCTTCCCCTAACCCTATCCCTAACCCTTACCCGAAACATTACCCTAACCCGTCCCCTAATCCTAACCCGTACGCTAACACTAACCCGTAACCTAACACGTACGATCACCCTAAAGCGTTGTCGTACATTAACCTGTCCCCTAAACTGTTCCCGTCCCCTAACCCTAACCCTAACCCTATCCCAAACACTAACACTTACCCAAAGCCTTACCCTATCCCGTCCCTTAAACCTAAACCGTACGCTAAAACTAACCCATATCCTAAGACGTACGCTCACCCTAAACCGTTGTCGTACACTAACCTGTCCCCTAAACCGTCCCCGTCCCCTGACCCTAACCCTAACCCTAACCCTAACCCCAACCCTTACCCGAAGCCTTATCCTAAGCCGTACCCTAATCCTAAAACGTACGATAACACTAACCCGAACCCTAACACGTACGCTCACTCTAAACCGCTGTCGTAACCTAACCTGTCCCCTAAACCGTCCCCGTCCCCTAACCCTAACCCTAACCCTAACCCAAAACCTAACCCTTACCCGAAGCCTTACCCTAACCCGTCACATAAACCTAACCCGTACGTTAACACTAACCTGTACCCTAACACGTACGCACACCCTTAAACGTTGTCGTATGCTAATCTGTCCCCTAAACCCACCCCGTCCCCTAACCCGAACCCTAACCCTAACCCTAACCCTAACCCTTACCCGAAGACTTACCCTAACCCGTCCCCTAATCTTAACCCATACGCTAACACTAAACTGTACCCTAACACGTACGCTCCCTCTAAATCGTTGTCGTACCCTAACCTGTCCCCTAAACCGTCCCCGTCCCCTAACCCTAACCGTAACCCTAACCCTAACCCTTACCCGAAGCCTTACCCTAACCCGTCCCCTAATACTAACCCGTACGATAACACTAACCCGTACCCTAACACGTACGCTCACCCTAAAGAGCTGTCGTACCCTACCCTGTCCCCTAAACCGTCCCCATCCCCTAACCCTAACCCTAACCCTAACAATAACCCTAACCCTTACCCGAAGCCTTACGCTAACCCATCCCCTAATCCTAACCCGTACGCTAACACTAACCCGTTCCCTAACATGTATGCTCACCATAAACCGTTGTCGTACCCTAACCTGTCACCTAAACCGTCCCCATCCCCTAACCCTAACCCTTACCCGAATCCTTACCCTAACCCGTCCCCTAATCCTAACCCGTACGCTAACACTAACCCGTACCCTAACACGTACACTCACCCTAAACCGTTGTCGTACCCTAGCCTGTCCCCTAAACCGTCCCCGTACCCGTCCCCTAACCCTATCCCTAACCCTAAACCTAACCCTTACCCGAATCCTTACACTAACCCGTCACCTATTCCTAACCCGTACGCTAACACTAACCCGTACCCTAACACGTACGCACACCCTAAAACTTTGTCGTACGCTAGCCTGTCCCCTAAACCCTCCCCATCCCCTAACCTGAACAATAACCCTAACCCTAACCCTACCCCTTACCCGAAGGCTTACACTAACCCATCCCCTAATCCTAACCCGTACGCTAACACTAAAATTTTCCCTAACACGTACGCTCACCCTAAATCGTTGTCGTACACTAATCTGTCCCCTAAACCGTCCCCGTCCCCTAACGCTAACCCAAAACCTAAACCTAACCCTAAACCTTACCCGAAGCCTTACCCTAACCCGTCCCCTAAACGTAACCCATACGCTAACAGTAACCCGTACCCTAACCCGTACGCTCACCCTTAACCGTTGTCGTACCCTAAACTGTCCCCTAAACCGTCCCCGTCCCCTAACCCTAACCCTAACCCTTACCCGAACCCTTACTCTAACCCGTCCCATAATCCTAACCCATATGCTAACACTAAACCGTACCCTAACACGTACGATCACCCTAAACAGTTGTCGTACCCTAACCTGTCCCCTAAACCGTCCCCTTCCCCTAACCCTATCCCTAACGCTTACCCGAACCATTACCCTAACCCATCCCCTAATCCTAACCCGTACGCTAACACTAACCCGTAACGTAACACGTACGATCACCCTAAAGCGTTGTCGTACATTAACCTGTCCCCTAAACTGTTCCCGTCCCCTAACCCTAACCCTAACCCTATCCCAAACACTAACACTTACCCAAAGCCTTACCCTATCCCGTCCCTTAAACCTAAACCGTACGCTAACACTAACCCATATCCTAAGACGTACGCTCACCCTAAACCGTTGTCGTACACTAACCTGTCCCCTAAACCGTCCCCGTCCCCTAACACTAACCCTAACCCTAACCCTAACCCCAACCCTTACCCGAAGCCTTATCCTAAGCCGTACCCTAATCCTAAAACGTACGCTAACACTAACCCGAACCCTAACACATACGCTCACTCTAAACCGTTGTCGTACCCTAACCTGTGCCCTAAACCCTCCCCGTCCCCTAACCCTAACCCTAACCCTAACCCGAACCCTAACCCTTACCCGAAGCCTTACCCTAAACCGTCACATAAACCTAACCCGTACGCTAACACTAACCTGTACCCTAACACGTACGCACACCCTTAAACGTTGTCGTATGCTAATCTGTCCCCTAAACCCTCCCCGTCCCCTAACCCGAACCCTAACCCTAACCCTAACCCTAACCCTTACCCGAAGACTTACCCTAACCCGTCCCCTAATCTTAACCCATACGCTAACACTAAACTGTACCCTAACACATACGCTCCCTCTAAATCGTTGTCGTACCCTAACCTGTCCCCTAAACCATCCCCATCCCCTAACCCTAACCCTAACCCTAACCCTAACCCTTACCCGAAGCCTTACCCTAACCCGTCCCCTAATACTAACCCGTACGATAACACTAACCCGTACCCTAACACGTACCCTCACCCTAAACAGTTGTCGTACCCTACCCTGTCCCCTAAACCGTCCCCATCCCCTAACCCTAACCCTAACCCTAACAATAACCCTAACCCTTACCCGAAGCCTTACGCTAACCCATCCCCTAATCCTAACCCGTACGCTAACACTAACCCGTTCCCTAACATGTATGCTCACCATAAACCGTTGTCGTACCCTAACCTGTCACCTAAACCGTCCCCGTCCCCTAACCCTAACCCTTACCCGAATCCTTACCCTAACCCGTCCCCAATCCTAACCCGTACGCTAACACTAACCCGTACCCTAACACGTACACTCACCCTAAACCGTTGTCGTACCCTAGCCTGTCCCCTAAACCGTCCCCGTACCCGTCCCCTAACCCTATCCCTAACCCTAACCCTAACCCTTACCCAAATCCTTACACTAACCCGTCACCTATTCCTAACCCGTACGCTAACACTAACCCGTACCCTAACACGTACGCACACCCTAAAACTTTGTCGTACGCTAGCCTGTCCCCTAAACCCTCCCCGTGCCCTAACCTGAACGGTAACCCTAACCCTAACCCTACCCCTTACCCGAAGGCTTACACTAACCCGTCCCCTAATCCTAACCCGTACGCTAACACTAAACTTTTCCCTAACACGTACGCTCACCCTAAATCGTTGTCGTACCCTAATCTGTCCCCTAAACCGTCCCCGTCCCCTAACCCTAACCCAAAACCTAAACCTAACCCTAAACCTTACCCGAAGCCTTACCCTAACCCGTCCCCTAAACGTAACCCGTACGCTAACAGTAACCCGTACCCTAACCCGTACGCTCACCCTTAACCGTTGTCGTACCCTAAACTGTCCCCTAAACCGTCCCCGTCCCCTAACCCTAACCCTTACCCGAACCCTTACTCTAACCCGTCCCATAATCCTAACCCATATGCTAACACTAAACCGTACCCTAACACGTACGATCACCCTAAACCGTTGTCGTACCCTAACCTGTCCCCTAAACCGTCCCCTTCCCCTAACCCTATCCCTAACGCTTACCCGAACCATTACCCTAACCCGTCCCCTAATCCTAACACGTACGCTAACACTAACCCGTAACCTAACACGTACGATCACCCTAAAGCGTTGTCGTACATTAACCTGTCCCCTAAACTGCTCCCGTCCCCTAACCCTAACCCTAACCCTATCCCAAACACTAACACTTACCCAAAGCCTTACACTATCCCGTCCCTTAAACCTAAACCGTACGCTAACACTAACCCATATCCTAAGACGTACGCTCACCCTAAACCGTTGTCGTACACTAACCTGTCCCCTAAACAGTCCCCGTCCCCTAACACTAACCCTAACCCTAACCCTAACCCCAACCCTTACCCGAAGCCTTATCACAAGCCGTACCCTAATCCTAAAACGTACGCTAACACTAACCCGAACCCTAACACATACGCTCACTCTAAACCGTTGTCGTACCCTAACCTGTCCCCTAAACCGTCCCCGTCCCCTAACCCTAACCCTAACCCTAACCCGAACCCTAACCCTTACCCGAAGCCTTACCCTAAACCGTGACATAAACCTAACCCGTACGCTAACACTAACCTGTACCCTAACACGTACGCACACCCTTAAACGTTGTCGTATGCTAATCTGTCCCCTAAACCCTCCCCGTCCCCTAACCCGAACCCTAACCCTAACCCTAACCCTTACCCGAAGACTTACCCTAACCCGTCCCCTAATCTTAACCCATACGCTAACACTAAACTGTACCCTAACACGTACGCTCCCTCTAAATCGTTGTCGTACCCTAACCTGTCCCCTACACCGTCCCCGTCCCCTAACCCTAACCCTAACCCTAACCCTTACCCGAAGCCTTACCCTAACCCGTCCCCTAATACTAACCCGTACGATAACACTAACCCGTACCCTAACACGTACCCTCACCCTAAACAGTTGTCGTACCCTACCCTGTCCCCTAAACGGTCCCCATCCCCTAACCCTAACCCTAACCCTAACAATAACCCTAACCCTTACCCGAAGCCTTACGCTAACCCAACCCCTAATCCTAACCCGTACGCTAACACTAACCCATTCCCTAACATGTATGCTCACCATAAACCGTTGTCGTACCCTAACCTGTCACCTAAACCGTCCCCGTCCCCTAACCCTAACCCTAACCCTTACCCGAATCCTTACCCTAACCCGTCCCTTAATCCTAACCCGTACGCTAACACTAACCCGTACCCTAACACGTAAACTCACCCTAAACCGTTGTCGTACCCTAGCCTGTCCCCTAAACTGTCCCCGTACCCGTCCCCTAAACCTATCCCTAACCCTAACCCTTACCCGAATCCTTACACTAACCCGTCACCTATTCCTAACCCGTACGCTAACAATAACCCGTACCCTAACAAGCACGCTCACCCTAAACCGTTGTCGTACCTTAACCTGTCCCCTAAACCCTCTCCATCCCCTAACCCGAACCCTAACCCTAACCCTATCCCTAACCCTTACCCGAAGCCTTACCCTAACCCGTCCCCTAATCCTAACCTGTACGCAAACACTAACCCATACCCTAACACGTACGCTCACCCTAAATTGTTGTTGTACCCAAACCTGTCCCCTAAACCGTCTCCATTCCCTAACACTAACCCTAACTCTAACCCTAACCCTAACCCTTACCCGAAGCCTTACCCTAACCCGTCCCCTAATACTAAACCGTTCGCTAACACTAAACCGTACCCTAACACATACGCTCAACCTAAACCGTTGTCGTGCCCTAACCTGTCGCCTAAACCGTCCCCGTCCCCTAACCCTAACCCTAAACCTAAACCTAAGTCTAATCCTTACCCGAAGCCTTACCCTAAACCGTCCCCTACTCCTAACCTGTACGCTAACACTAACCCATACCCTAACACGTACGCTCACCCTAAACCGTTGTCGTACACTAACCTGTCCCCTAAACCGTCCCCGTCCCCTAACCTTAACCCTAAACCTAATCGTAACCCTAACCCTTACCCGAAGCCTTGCCCTAACCCGTCCACTAATCCTAACCCGAACGCTAACACTAACCAGTACCCTGAAACGTACGGTCACACTAAACCGTTTTGTAACCTAACCTGTCCCCTAAACCGTCCCGTCCCCTAACCCTAACCCCAACCCTAACCCTAACACTTACCCGAAGCCTTACCCTAACCCGTCACCTAAACCTAACCCGTACGCTAACACTAACCCGTACCCTAACACGTACGCACACACTAAAACGTTGTCGTACACTAACCTGTCCCCTAAACCGTCCCCATCCGTGACCCCTAACCCTAACCCTAACCCTAACCCTAACCCTTACCCGAAGCCTTACCCTAAACCGTCCCCTAATCCTAACCTGTACGCTAACACTAAACCGTACCCTAACACGTACACTCACCCTAAACCGTTGAAGTACCCTAATCTGTCCCCTAAACAGTCCCTGTCCCCTAACCCTAACCCTAACCCTAACCTTATCCCTAAACCTTACCCGAAGCCTTACCCTAACCCGTCCCCTAATCCTACACCGTTCGCTAACACTAACCCATACCCCAACACGTACACTCACCCTAAACCGTTGTTGTGCCCTAACCTGTCGCCTAAACCGTCCCCGTCCCCTAACCCTAACCCTAACCCTAACCCTAACCCGAAACCTTACCCGAAGCCTTACCCTAACCCGTCCCCTAACCTTACCTGTTCGCTAACACTAAACCGTACCCTAACACGTACGCTCACCGTAAACCGTTGTCGTACACTAACCTGTCCCCTAAACCGTCCCCGTCCCCTAACCTTAACCCTAAACCTAATTGTAACCCTAACCCATACCCGAAGCCTTGCCGTAACCCGTCCACTACTCCTAACCCGTACGCTAACACTAACCAGTACCCTAACACGTACGCTCACCATAAACCGTTGTCATAAACTAACCTGTCCCTTAAACCGTCCACTTCCCTTAACAATAACCCTTATCAAACCCTAACCCTAACCCTTACCCGAAGCCTTACCGTAACCCGTTCCCAAATCTTAAACCGTACGCTAACACTAACCCATACCCTAACACGTACGCTCAACCTAAACCGTTGTCGTACCTTAACCTGTCACCTAAACCGTCCCAGTCCCCTAACCCTAACCCTAACCCTAACCCTAAACCTTACCCGAAGCCTTACCCTAACCTGTCGCGTAATCCTAAACCGTACGCTAAAACTAAACCATACCCTAACAAGTACGCTCACCCTAAACCGTTGTCGTACCCTAACCTGTCCCCTAAACCTTCCCCGTCACCTAACACTAACCCTAACCCTAACCGTAACCCTTACCCGAAGCCTTAACCTAACACGTCCCCTAATCCTAAGCCGTTTGTTAACACTAACCCGCACTCTAACACGCACGCTCATCTAAACAATTGTTGTACCCTAACCTGTCCCCTACACCGTCCCCGTCCCCTAACCCTAACCCTAACCCTAACCCTAACCCTAACCCTTACCCGAAGCCTTACCCTAACCCGTCCCCTAATCCTAACCTGTTCGTTAACACTAACCCGTACCCTAACACGTACGCTCACCCTAAAAGTTTGTCGTACCCTAACCTGTCCCCTAAAACGTCCCCGTCCCCTAACCCTAACCCTAACCCTAACCCTAACCCTAAACCTAACCCTAACACTAACCCTAACCCTTACCCGAAGCCTTACCATAAGCCGTCCCCTAATCCAAAACCGTACGCTACCACTAACCCATACCCGAACACGTACGCTCACACTAAACCGTTGTCGTACCCTAACCTGTCCTCTAAATCGTCCCCGTCCCCTAACCCTAACCCTAAACCTTACCCTAACCGTAACCCTTACCCGAAGCCTTACCCTAACCCGTCCCCTAATCCTAACCCGTACGCTAACACTAACCGGTACCCTAACACGTACGCTCACCCTAAACCATTGTCGTACCCTAACCTGTCCCCTAAACTGTCCCCTTCCCTAACCCTAACCCTAACCCTAACCCTAACCCTAACCCTTACCCGAAGCCTTACCCTAACCCGTCCCCTAATACTAACCCGTACGATAACACTAACCCGTACCCTAACACGTACCCTCACCCTAAACAGTTGTCGTACCCTACCCTGTCCCCTAAACGGTCCCCATCCCCTGACCCTAACCCTAACCCTAACAATAACCCTAACCCTTACCCGAAGCCTTACGCTAACCCAACCCCTAATCCTAACCCGTACGTTAACACTAACCCATTCCCTAACATGTATGCTCACCATAAACCGTTGTCGTACCCTAACCTGTCACCTAAACCGTACCCGTCCCCTAACCCTAACCCTAACCCTTACCCGAATCCTTACCCTAACCCGTCCCTTAATCCTAACCCATACGCTAACACTAACCCGAACCCTAACACGTAAACTCACCCTAAACCGTTGTCGTACCCTAGCCTGTCCCCTAAACTGTCCCCGTACCCGTCCCCTAAACCTATCCCTAACCCTAACCCTTACCCGAATCCTTACACTAACCCGTCACCTATTCCTAACCCGTACGCTAACACTAACCCGTACCCTAACAAGCACGCTCACCCTAAACCGTTGTCGTACCTTAACCTGTCCCCTAAACCCTCTCCGTCCCCTAACCCGAACCCTAACCCTAACCCTATCCCTAACCCTTACCCGAAGCCTTACCCTAATCCGTCCCCTAATCCTAACCTGTACGCTAACACTAACCCATACCGTAACACGTACGCTCACCCTAAATTGTTGTTGTACCCAAACCTGTCCCCTAAACCGTCTCCATTCCCTAACACTAACCCTAACTCTAACCCTAACCCTAACCCTTACCCGAAGCCTTACCCTAACCCGTCCCCTAATACTAAACCGTTCGCTAACACTAAACCGTACCCTAAAACATACGCTCAACCTAAACCGTTGTCGTGCCCTAACCTGTCGCCTAAACCGTCCCCGTCCCCTAACCCTAACCCTAAACCTAAACCTAAGTCTAATCCTTACCCGAAGCCTTACCCTAAACCGTCCCCTACTCCTAACCTGTACGCTAACACTAACCCATACCCTAACACGTACGCTCACCCTAAACCGTTGTCGTACACTAACCTGTCCCCTAAAGCGTCCCCGTCCCCTAACCTTAACCCTAAACCTAATCGTAACCCTAACCCTTACCCGAAGCCTTGCCCTAACCCGTCCACTAATCCTAACCCGAACGCTAACACTAACCAGTACCCTGAAACGTACGGTCACACTAAACCGTTTTGTAACCTAACCTGTCCCCTAAACCGTCCCGTCCCCTAACCCTAACCCTAACCCTAACCCTAACACTTACCCGAAGCCTTACCCTAACCCGTCCCCTAAACCTAACCCGTACGCTAACACTAACACGTACCCTAACACGTACGCACACACTAAAAGGTTGTCGTACACTAACCTGTCCCCTAAACCGTCCCCATCCGTGACCCCTAACCCTAACCCTAACCCTAACCCTAACCCTTACCCGAAGCCTTACCCTAAACCGTCCCCTAATCCTAACCTGTACGCTAACACTAAACCGTACCCTAACACGTACACTCACCCTAAACCGTTGAAGTACCCTAATCTGTCCCCTAAACAGTCCCTGTCCCCTAACCCTAACCCTAACCCTAACCTTATCCCTAAACCTTACCCGAAGCCTTACCCTAACCCGTCCCCTAATCCTACACCGTTCGCTAACACTAACCCATACCCCAACACGTACACTCACCCTAAACCGTTGTTGTGCCCTAACCTGTCGCCTAAACCGTCCCCGTCCCCTAACCCTAACTCTAACCCTAACCCTAACCCGAACCCTTACCCGAAGCCTTACCCTAACCCGTCCCCTAACCTTACCTGTTCGCTAACACTAAACCGTACCCTAACACGTACGCTCACCGTAAACCGTTGTCGTACACTAACCTGTCCCCTAAACCGTCCCCGTCCCCTAACCTTAACCCTAAACCTAATTGTAACCCTAACCCATACCCGAAGCCTTGCCGTAACCCGTCCACTACTCCTAACCCGTACGCTAACACTAACCAGTACCCTAACACGTACGCTCACCATAAACCGTTGTCATAAACTAACCTGTCCCTTAAACCGTCCCCTTCCCTTAACAATAACCCTTATCAAACCCTAACCCTAACCCTTACCCGAAGCCTTACCGTAACCCGTTCCCAAATCTTAAACCGTACGCTAACACTAACCCATACCCTAACACGTACGCTCACCCTAAACCGTTGTCGTACCTTAACCTGTCACCTAAACCGTCCCAGTCCCCTAACCCTAACCTTAACCCTAACCCTAACCCTAAACCTTACCCGAAGCCTTACCCTAACCTGTCGCGTAATCCTAAACCGTACGCTAAAACTAAACCATACCCTAACAAGTACGCTCACCCTAAACCGTTGTCGTACCCTAACCTGTCCCCTAAACCTTCCCCGTCCCCTAACCCTAACCCTAACCCTAACCGTAACCCTTACCCGAAGCCTTAACCTAACCCGTCCCCTAATCCTAAGCCGTTTGTTAACACTAACCCGCACTCTAACACGCACGCTCATCTAAACAATTGTCGTACCCTAACCTGTCCCCTACACCGTCCCCGTCCCCTAACCCTAACCCTAACCCTAACCCTAACCATAACCCTTACCCGAAGCCTTACCCTAACCCGTCCCCTAATCCTAACCTGTTCGTTAACACTAACCCGTACCCTAACACGTACGCTCACCCTAAAAGTTTGTCGTACCCTAACCTGTCCCCTAAAACGTCCCCGTCACCTAACCCTAACCCTAACCCTAACCCTAACGCTAAACCTAACCCTAACACTAACCCTAAACCTTACCCGAAGCCTTACCATAAGCCGTCCCCTAATCCAAAACCGTACGCTACCACTAACCCATACCCGAACACGTACGCTCACCCTAAACCGTTGTCGTACCCTAACCTGTCCTCTAAATCGTCCCCGTCCCCTAACCCTAACCCTAACCCTTACCCTAACCGTAACCCTTACCCGAAGCCTTACCCTAACCCGTCCCCTAATCCTAACCCGTACGCTAACACTAACCGGTACCCTAACACGTACGCTCACCCTAAACCATTGTCGTACCCTAACCTGTCCCCTAAACTGTCCCCTTCCCTAACCCTAACCCTAACCCTAACCCTAACCCTAACCCTTACCCGAAGCCTTACCCTAACCCGTCCCCTAATACTAACCCGTACGATAACACTAACCCGTACCCTAACACGTACCCTCACCCTAAACAGTTGTCGTACCCTACCCTGTCCCCTAAACGGTCCCCATCCCCTGACCCTAACCCTAACCCTAACAATAACCCTAACCCTTACCCGAAGCCTTACGCTAACCCAACCCCTAATCCTAACCCGTACGTTAACACTAACCCATTCCCTAACATGTATGCTCACCATAAACCGTTGTCGTACCCTAACCTGTCACCTAAACCGTACCCGTCCCCTAACCCTAACCCTAACCCTTACCCGAATCCTTACCCTAACCCGTCCCTTAATCCTAACCCATACGCTAACACTAACCCGAACCCTAACACGTAAACTCACCCTAAACCGTTGTCGTACCCTAGCCTGTCCCCTAAACTGTCCCCGTACCCGTCCCCTAAACCTATCCCTAACCCTAACCCTTACCCGAATCCTTACACTAACCCGTCACCTATTCCTAACCCGTACGCTAACACTAACCCGTACCCTAACAAGCACGCTCACCCTAAACCGTTGTCGTACCTTAACCTGTCCCCTAAACCCTCTCCGTCCCCTAACCCGAACCCTAACCCTAACCCTATCCCTAACCCTTACCCGAAGCCTTACCCTAATCCGTCCCCTAATCCTAACCTGTACGCTAACACTAACCCATACCGTAACACGTACGCTCACCCTAAATTGTTGTTGTACCCAAACCTGTCCCCTAAACCGTCTCCATTCCCTAACACTAACCCTAACTCTAACCCTAACCCTAACCCTTACCCGAAGCCTTACCCTAACCCGTCCCCTAATACTAAACCGTTCGCTAACACTAAACCGTACCCTAAAACATACGCTCAACCTAAACCGTTGTCGTGCCCTAACCTGTCGCCTAAACCGTCCCCGTCCCCTAACCCTAACCCTAAACCTAAACCTAAGTCTAATCCTTACCCGAAGCCTTACCCTAAACCGTCCCCTACTCCTAACCTGTACGCTAACACTAACCCATACCCTAACACGTACGCTCACCCTAAACCGTTGTCGTACACTAACCTGTCCCCTAAAGCGTCCCCGTCCCCTAACCTTAACCCTAAACCTAATCGTAACCCTAACCCTTACCCGAAGCCTTGCCCTAACCCGTCCACTAATCCTAACCCGAACGCTAACACTAACCAGTACCCTGAAACGTACGGTCACACTAAACCGTTTTGTAACCTAACCTGTCCCCTAAACCGTCCCGTCCCCTAACCCTAACCCTAACCCTAACCCTAACACTTACCCGAAGCCTTACCCTAACCCGTCCCCTAAACCTAACCCGTACGCTAACACTAACACGTACCCTAACACGTACGCACACACTAAAAGGTTGTCGTACACTAACCTGTCCCCTAAACCGTCCCCATCCGTGACCCCTAACCCTAACCCTAACCCTAACCCTAACCCTTACCCGAAGCCTTACCCTAAACCGTCCCCTAATCCTAACCTGTACGCTAACACTAAACCGTACCCTAACACGTACACTCACCCTAAACCGTTGAAGTACCCTAATCTGTCCCCTAAACAGTCCCTGTCCCCTAACCCTAACCCTAACCCTAACCTTATCCCTAAACCTTACCCGAAGCCTTACCCTAACCCGTCCCCTAATCCTACACCGTTCGCTAACACTAACCCATACCCCAACACGTACACTCACCCTAAACCGTTGTTGTGCCCTAACCTGTCGCCTAAACCGTCCCCGTCCCCTAACCCTAACTCTAACCCTAACCCTAACCCGAACCCTTACCCGAAGCCTTACCCTAACCCGTCCCCTAACCTTACCTGTTCGCTAACACTAAACCGTACCCTAACACGTACGCTCACCGTAAACCGTTGTCGTACACTAACCTGTCCCCTAAACCGTCCCCGTCCCCTAACCTTAACCCTAAACCTAATTGTAACCCTAACCCATACCCGAAGCCTTGCCGTAACCCGTCCACTACTCCTAACCCGTACGCTAACACTAACCAGTACCCTAACACGTACGCTCACCATAAACCGTTGTCATAAACTAACCTGTCCCTTAAACCGTCCCCTTCCCTTAACAATAACCCTTATCAAACCCTAACCCTAACCCTTACCCGAAGCCTTACCGTAACCCGTTCCCAAATCTTAAACCGTACGCTAACACTAACCCATACCCTAACACGTACGCTCACCCTAAACCGTTGTCGTACCTTAACCTGTCACCTAAACCGTCCCAGTCCCCTAACCCTAACCTTAACCCTAACCCTAACCCTAAACCTTACCCGAAGCCTTACCCTAACCTGTCGCGTAATCCTAAACCGTACGCTAAAACTAAACCATACCCTAACAAGTACGCTCACCCTAAACCGTTGTCGTACCCTAACCTGTCCCCTAAACCTTCCCCGTCCCCTAACCCTAACCCTAACCCTAACCGTAACCCTTACCCGAAGCCTTAACCTAACCCGTCCCCTAATCCTAAGCCGTTTGTTAACACTAACCCGCACTCTAACACGCACGCTCATCTAAACAATTGTCGTACCCTAACCTGTCCCCTACACCGTCCCCGTCCCCTAACCCTAACCCTAACCCTAACCCTAACCATAACCCTTACCCGAAGCCTTACCCTAACCCGTCCCCTAATCCTAACCTGTTCGTTAACACTAACCCGTACCCTAACACGTACGCTCACCCTAAAAGTTTGTCGTACCCTAACCTGTCCCCTAAAACGTCCCCGTCACCTAACCCTAACCCTAACCCTAACCCTAACGCTAAACCTAACCCTAACACTAACCCTAAACCTTACCCGAAGCCTTACCATAAGCCGTCCCCTAATCCAAAACCGTACGCTACCACTAACCCATACCCGAACACGTACGCTCACCCTAAACCGTTGTCGTACCCTAACCTGTCCTCTAAATCGTCCCCGTCCCCTAACCCTAACCCTAACCCTTACCCTAACCGTAACCCTTACCCGAAGCCTTACCCTAACCCGTCCCCTAATCCTAACCCGTACGCTAACACTAACCGGTACCCTAACACGTACGCTCACCCTAAACCATTGTCGTACCCTAACCTGTCCCCTAAACTGTCCCCTTCCCTAACCCTAACCCTAACCCTAACCCTAAACCTAACCCTTACCCGAAGCCTTACCCTAACCCGTCCCCTAATCCTAACCCATATGCTAACACTAACCTGTACCCTAACACGTACGCTCACCCTAAACCGTTGTTCTACACTAACCTGTCCCCTAAACCGTCCCCGTCCCCTAATGCTAACCCTAAACCTAACCCTAACCCTAACACTAAACCTTACCCGAAGCCTTACCCTAACCCGTCCACTAATCCTAACCCGTACGCTAACACTAAACCATACCCTAACACGTACACTCACCCTAAACCGTTGAAGTACCCTAACCTGTCCCCTAAACTGTCCCCGTCCCCGAACCGTAACCCTAACACTAACCCTAACCTTAAACCTTACCCGAAGCCTTACCATAACCCGTCCCCGAATCCTAACCCGTAGGCTACCACTAACCCGTACCCTAACACGTACGCTCAACCTAAACGGTTGTCGTGCCCTAAACTGTGGCCTAAACCGTCCCCGTCCCCTAACCCTAATCCTAACCCTAATCCTAACCCTAACCCTTACTCGAAGCCTTACACTAACCCGTCCCCTAATCCTAACCTGTACGCTAACACTAACCCGTACCCTAACAAGTACACTCACCATAAAGCGTTGGCGTACCATAACCTGTCCCCTTAACCGTCCCCGTCCCCTAAAACTAACCCTAACCCTAACCCTAACCCTTACCCGAAGCCTTACCCTAACCCGCCCCCTAATTCTAAACCGTACACTAACACTAACCCGTACCCTAACAAGTACACTCACCCTAAACCGTTGAAGTACCCTAACCTTTCCCCTAAAACGTCCCTGTCCCCTAACCCTAACCATAACCCTAACCTTAACCCTAAACCTTACCCAAAGCCTTACACTAACCCGTCCCCTAATCCTAACCCGTTCGCTAACACTAACCCGTACCCTAAAACGTACGCTCACCCTAAACCGTTGTTGTGCACTAACCTGTCACCTAAACCATCCCCGTCTCCTAACCCTAACCCTAACCCTAACCCTAACCCTTACCCGAAGCCTTACCCTAACCCGTCCCCTCATCCTTAACTGTACGCTAACACTAACCCGTACCCTAAAACGTACGCTCACCCTAAACCGTTGTCGTACACTAACCTGTCCCCTAAACCGTCCCCGTCCCCTAACCTTAACCCTAACCCTAATCGTAACCCTAACCCTTACCCGAAGCCTTGCCCTAACCCGTCCAATAATACTAACCCGTACGCTAAAACTAACCAGTACCCTAACACGTACGCTCACCCTAAATCGTTGTCGTAAACTAAACTGTCCCCTAAACCGTCCCCATCCCTTAACAATAACCCTAATCCTAACCCTAACCCTAATCCTTACCCGAAGCCTTACCCTAACCCATTCCCAATCCTAACCCGTACGCTAACACTAACCCATACCCTAACACGTAAGCTCACCCTAAACCGTTGTCGTACCCTAACCTGTCCCCTAAACCGTCCCAGTCCCCTAACCCTAACCCTAACCCTAACCCTAAACCTTACCCGAAGCCTTACCCTAACCCGTCCCCTAATCCTAAACCGTACGCTAACACTAACCCGTACCCTAACATGTACGCTGACCCTAAACCGTTGTCGTACCCTAACCTGTCCCCTAAACAATCCCCGTCCCCTAACCCTTACCCTAATCCTAACCCTTACCCGAATCCTTACCCTAACCCGTCCCCTAATCCTAACCCGTACGCTAACACTAACCCTTACCCTAACACGTACACTCACCCTAAACCGTTGTCGTACCCTAACCTGTCCCCTAAACCGTCCCCGTCCCATAAACATAAACGTAACCCTAACCCTAACCCTAAACCTTACCCGAAGCCTTACCCTAACTCGTCACCTAATCCTAACCTGTATTCTAACTCTAACCCGTACCCTAACACGTACGCTCACCCTAAACCATTGTCGTACCCTAACCTGTCCCCTAAACCGTCCCCGTTCCCTAACCCTAACCCTAACCCTAACACTTACCCGAATCCTTATCCTAACCCGTCCCTTATTCCTAACCCGTACGCTAACACTAAACCGTACCCTAACACGTATGCTCACCCTAAAGAGTTGTCGTACCCTAACCTGTCCCCTAAACCGTCCGCGTCCCCTAACCCTAACCCTAACCCTAATCGTAACCCTAACCCTTACCTGAAGTCTTACCCTAACCCGTCCCCTAACACTAACACGTACGCTACAACTAAACCGTACCCTAAAACTTTCGCTCACCCTAAACAATTATCGTACCCTAACCTGTCCCGTAAACCGTTCCCATCCCCTAACTATAACCCTAACCCTAACCCTAACCCTTACCCGAAGCCTTACCCTAACTCGTCCCCTAATCCTAACCCGTACGCTAACACTAATCCGTACCATAATACGTCCGCTCACCCTAAACCATTGTCGTACCCTAACCTGTCCCTTAAACCGTCCACATCCACTAACCCTAACCCTAACCCTAACCCTAACCCTAACCCTAAACCTTACCAGAATCCTTACCGTAAAACATCTCGTAATCCTAAACCGTACGCTAACACTAAACCGTACCGTAACACGTACGCTAACCGTAAACCGTTGTCGTACCCTAACCGGTCCCCTAAACCGACCCTGTCCCCTAACCCTAACCCTAACCCTAACCCTAACCCTAACCCTAACCGTTACCCGAAGCCTTACCCTATCCCGTCCCCTAATCCTAACCCGTACGCTAACACTAACCTGTACCCTAACACATACGCTCACCCTATAACGTTGTCGTACACTAACCTGTCCCCTAAACCGTCCCCGTCCCCTAACCCTAAACCTAACCATAACCCTAACACTAACCCTTACCCGAAGCCTTACCCTAACCCGTCCCATAATCCTAACCCATACGCTAACACTAACTCGTACCCTAACACGTATGCTCACCCTAAACCGTTGTCGTACCCTACCCTGTCCCCTAAACCGTACCTGTCTCCTAACCCTAACCCTAACCCTTACCCTAACCCTAACCCTTACCCGAAGCCTTAAACTAACCAGTCCCCTAATCCTAAACCCTACGCTAACACTAACGCGTACCCTAACACGTACGCTCACCCTAAACCGTTGTCATACCCTAACCTTTCCCCTAAACCGTCCCCGTACCCTAACCCTAACCCTAACCCTAACCCTAACCCTAACCCTTACCCGAAGCCTTACCCTAACCCGTCCCCTAATCCTAACCCGTACGCTAACACTAACCCGTATCCTAACATGTACGCTCACCGTAAACCGTTAACGTACCCTAACCTGTCCCCTAAACAGTCACCGTCCCTATCCCTAACCCTAACCCTAACCCTTACCGGAAACCTTACACTAACACGTCCCCTAATCCTAACCCGTACGCTCACCCTAAACCGTTGTCGTACACTAACCTGTCCCCTAAACTGTCCCCGTCCCATAACCCTAACCCTAACCCTAACCCTAACCCTAAACCTTACCCAAAGCCTTACCCTAACCCGTCCCGTTATCCTAACCCGTACGCTAAAACTAACCCATACCCTAACACGTACGTTCACCCTAAACCATTGTCATACCCTAACCTGTCCCCTAAACCGTACCCGTCCCCTAACACTAACCCTAACCCTAACCCTTACCCTAAACCTTACCCGAAGCCTTACCCTAACCCGTCCCCTAATCCTAACCCGTACGCTAACACTAACACGTACCCTAAAACGTACGCTCACCCTAAACCGTTGTCGTACACTAACCTGTCCCCTAAACCGTCCCCTTCCCCTAAACCTAACCCTAAACCTATCCATAACCCTAACCCTTACCCGAAGCCTTACCCTAACCCGTCCCATAATCCTAATCCGTACGCTAACACTAACCCATACCCTAACACGTACGCTCACCCTAAACCGTTGTCGTACCACAACCTGTCCCCTAAACCGTCCCCGTCCCATAACCCTAACCCTAACCCTAAACCTAACCCAAAACCTTACCCGAAGCCTTACCCTAACCCGTCCCGTTATCCTAACCCGTACGCTAAAACTAACCCATATCCTAACATGTACGCTCACCCTAAACCATTGTCGTACCCTAACCTGTCCCCTAAACCGTAACGGTCCCCTAACCCTAACCCTAACCCTAAACCTTACCCAAAGCCTTACACTAATCCGTCCCCTAATCCTAACCCGTACGCTAACAATAACCCGTAACCTAAAACGTACGCTCACCCTACACCGTTGCCGTACCCTACCCTGTCCCCTAAACCGTCCCTGTCCCCTAACCCTAACCCTAACCCTAACCCTAACCCTAACCCTTACCTGAAGTCTTACCATAACCCGTCCCCTAACACTAATACGTACGCTACTACTAACCAGTACCCTAACACGTTCGCTCACCCTAAACAGTTGTCGTACCCAAAACTGTTCCCTAACCCGTTCCCACCCCTAACCCTATCCCTAACCCTAACCCTTACCCGAAGCCCTACCCTAACTCGTCCCTCTAATCCTAACCCGTACGCTAACACTAATCCGTACCATAACACGTACGCTCACCCAAAACCATTGTCGTACAATAACCTGTCCCCTAAACCGTCCGCATCCCCTAACCCTAACCCTAACCCTAACCCTAACCCTAACCCGTACCTTACCCGAATCCTTACAGTAACCCATCTCCTAATCCTAACCCGTACGCTAACACTAACCCGTACCGTAACACGTACGCTCACCCTACATCGTTGTTGTACACTAACCTGTCCCCTAAACCATCCCCGTCCCCTAACCCTAACCCTAACCGTAACCCTAACCCTAACCCTTACCCGAAGCCTTACCCTAACCCGTCCCATAATCCTAACCCGTACGCTAACACTAACCCATACCCTAACACGTACGCTCACCCTAAACCTTTGTCGTACCCTAACCTGTCCCCTAAACCATCCCCGTTCCCTAACCCTAACCCTAACCCTAACACATACCCGAATCCTTACCCTAACCCGTCCCTTATCCTAACACGTACGCTAACACTAAACCGTACCCTAACACGTACGCTCACCCTAAACCGTTGTCGTACCCTAACGTGTCCCCTAAACCGTCCCCGTCCCCTAACCCTAACCCTAACCCTTACCCTAACCCTAACCCTTACCCGAAGCCTTAAACTAACCCGTCCCCTAATCCTAAACCCTGCGCTAACACTAACCCGTACCCTAACACTTATGCTCACCCTAAACCGTTGTCATACCCTAACCTTTCCCCTAAACCGTCCCCGTCCCTGTCCCATAACCCTAACCCTAACCCTAACCCTAACCCTAAACCTTACCCGAAGCCTTACACTAAGCCATCCCGTTATCCTAACCCGTACGCTAAAAGTAACCCATACCCTAACACGTACGCTCACCCTAAACCGTTGTCGTACCCTAACCTGTCCCCTAAATCGTACCCGTCCCCTAACCCTAACCCTAACCCTAAGCCTAACCCTAAACCTTACCCGAAGCGTTACCCTAATCCGTCCCCTAATCCTAACCCGTACGCTAACACTAACCCGTACCCTAAAACGTACGCTCACCCTAAACCGTTGTCGTACACTAACCTGTCCCCTAAACCGTCCCCGTCCCCTAACCCTAACACTAAACCTAACCAGAACCCTAACCCTTACCTGAAGTCTTACCCTAACCCGTCCCCTAACACTAACACGTACGCTACCACTAACCCGTACCCTAACACGTTCGCTCACCCTAAACAGTTGTCGTACCCTAACCTGTCCCCTAAACCGTTCCCATCCCCTAACCCTAACCCTAAACCTAATCCTTACCTGAAGCCTTACCCTAACTCGTCCCTTAATCCTAACCCGTACGCTAACACTAATCCGTACCATAACATGTACGCTCACCCTAAACCATTGTCGTACCCTAACCTGTCCCCTAAACCGTCCACATCCCCTAACCCTAACCCTAACCCTAACCCTAACCCTTACCTGAATGCTTACACTAACCCATCTCCTAATCCTAACCCGTACGCTAACACTAACCCGTACCGTAACACGTACGCTCACCATAAACCGTTGTCGTACCCTAACCGGTCCCCTAAACTGAACCCATCCCCTAACCCTAACCCTAATCCTAACCCTAACCCTAACTCTAACTGTTACCCGAAGCCTTACCCTAACCCGTCCCCTAATCCTAACCCGTACGCTAACTCTAACCTGTACCCTAACACGTACACTCACCCTAAATCGTTGTCGTACACTAACCTGTCCCCTAAACCGTCCCCGTCCCCTAACCCTAACCCTAACCATAACCCTAAACCTTACCGAAGTCTTAACATAACCCGTCCCCTAATCCTAACCTGTACCCTAACCCGAATGCTAACACTAACCAGTACCCTAAAACTTACGCTCACCATAAACAGTTGTTGTAACCTAACCTGTCCCCTAAACCGTCCCCGTCCCCTAACCCTAACCCTAACCCATACCCGAAGACTTACACTAACCCGTCCCCTAATCCTAACCCGTACGCTAACACTAACCCTTACCCTAACACGTACGCTCACCCTAAACCATTGTTGTACATTAAACTGTCCCCTAAACCGTCGCCTTCCCCTAACCCTAACCCTAACCCTAACCCTAAACCTTACCCGAAGCCTTACGATAACACGTCCCCTAATCATAAACCGTACGCTAACACTAACCCGTAGCCTAACACGTACGCTCACCCTAAACCGTTGTCATACCCTAACCTGTCCCCTAAACCGTCCCCGTCCCCTAACCCTAACCCTAAACCTAACCCTAACCCTTATCCGAAGCCTTACCCTAATGCGTCCCATAATCCTAAACCGTACGCTAACACTAACCCGTACCCTAATACATACGCTCACCCTAAACCGTTGTCTTACCCTAACCTGTCCCCTAAACCATTCCCGTCCCCTAACCCTAAACCTAACTCTAACCCTAACCCTAACACTTACCCGAAGCCTTACCCTAACCCGTCGCCTAAACCTAACCCGTACGCTAACACTAACCCTTACCCTAACACGTACACTCACCCTAAACCGTTGTCATACACTAACCTGTCCCCTAAACCCTCCCCGTCCCCTAACACTAACCCTAACCCTAACCCTAACCCTAACCATTACCCGAAGCCTTACCCTAACACGTCCCCTAATCCAAACGCGTATGCTAACACTAACCCTTACCCTAACACGTACGCTCACCTTAAACCATTGTCGTATACTAACCTGTCCCCTAAACTGTCCCCGTCCCCTAACCTTACACCTAACACTAACCCTAACCCTTACCAGAAGCCTTACCCTAAGCCGTCCCCTAATCCTAACCTGTACGCTAACACTAACCCGTACCCTAACACGTACGCTCACCCTAAACCGTTGTTGTACCCTAACCTGTCCCCGTTCCCTAACCATAAGCTTAACCCTAACCCTTACCCGAATCCTTACCCTAACCCGTCCCCTAATCCTAACCCGTACGCTAACACTAACCCGTACCGTAACACGTACACTCACCCTAAATGGTTGAAGTACCCTAACCTGTCCCCTAAACCGTCCCTGTCCACTAACCATAACCCTAACCCGTCCCCTAATCCTAAACCGTACGCTAACACTGAACCGTACCCTAACATGTACGTTCACCGTAAAACGTTGTCGTACCCTAACCTCTCCCCTAATCCGTCCCCGTCCCCTAACCCTAACCCTAACCCTAACCCTAACCCTAACCCTAACACTTACCCAAAACCTTAAACTAACACATCGGCTAATCCTAATCCGTACGCTAACAATAAAACATAACCTAACACGTATGCTCACCCTAAACAGTTGTCGTACCCTAACCTGTCCCCTAAACCGTTCCCGTCCCCTAACCCAAACCCTAACCCTAACACTAACCGTAACCCTTACCCGAAGCCTTACTCTAACTCGTCCCCTAAACCTAACCCGTACGCTAACACTAACCCTTACGCTAACACGTACGCTCACCCTAAACCATTGTCATACCCTAACCTGTCCCCTAAACCGTCCCCGTCCCTTAACCCTAACCCTAACCCTTACCCGAAGCCTTACCCTAACACGTCCCCAATCATAACCCGTAGGCTAACACTCACACTTACCCTAACACGCACGCTCACCCTAAACCATTGTCGTTCACTAACCTGTCCCCTAAACCGTCCCCGTCCCCTAACCCTAACCCTATCCCTAACACTAACCCTAACACTTACCCGAAACCTTACACTAACCCGTCCCCTAATCCTAACCCGTACGCTAACACTAACCCGTACGCTAACACTTAGGCTCACCCTAAACCGTTGTCGTACACTAAATTCCCCCCTAAAGCGTCCCCATACCCTAACCCTAAACCTAAACCTAACCCTAACCCTAACCCTTACCCGAAGCCTTACCATAACCCGTCACCTAATCCTAACCCTTACGCTAACACTAACCCGTACCCTAACACGTACACTCACCCTAAAACGTTGTCGTACCTTAAGCTGTCCCCTAAACAATCCCCGTCCCCTAACCCTAACCCTAACCCTAACCCTAACTCTAACTCTTACCCGAAGCCTTACCATAACCCTTCCCCTAGTCCTGACACGAACGCTAACACTATCCCGTACCCTAACACGTACGCTCACCTTAAAACGTCGTTGTACCCTAACCTGTCCCCTACACCGTCCCCATACCCTAACCCTAACCCTAACCCTAAACCTCACCCTAACCCTTACCCGATGCCTTACTCTAACCCGTCCCCTAATCCTAACCCGTACGCTAACGCTAACCAGTACCCTAACACGTACGCTCACTGTTAACCATTGTCGTACCCTTACCTGTCCCCTAAACCGTCCCCGTCCCATAACCCTAACCCTAAACCTAACCCTAAACATACCTGAAGACTTACCCTAACACGTCCCCTAATCCTCAACCGTAGGCAAACACTGACCCGTACCCTAACACGTACGCTCACCCTAAAACGTTGTTGTACCCTAACCTGTCCCCTAAACCGTCTCCGTCCCCTAACCCTAACCCTAAGCCTAACACTTAACCGAAGCCTTACCCTAACCCGTCCCCTAACCCGTCCCCTAACCCTAACCCTAACCCTTACCCGAAGCCTTACCCTAACACGTCCCCTAACCCTAACCCGTACGCTAACACTAAAACATACCCTAATACGTACGCTCACCCTAAACCGTTGTCGTGCCCTAAACTGTCCACTAAACTGTCGCCGTCTTCCAACCCTAACCCTAATCCTAACCCTAACACTAACCCTTACCCGAAGCCTTACCATAACCCGTCCCCTAATCCTAACCCGTACGCTAACACTAAACCGTACCCTAACACGTACGCTTATCCTAAACCGTTGTCATACCCAAAACTGTCCCCTGAACCGTCCCCATCCCCTAACCCTAACCCTAACCCTAAACCTAACCCTAACCCTTACCCGAAGCCTTACCCTAACCCGTCCCCTAATCCTAACCCATACGCTAACACTAAACCATACCCTAACATGTACGCTCACACTAAACCATTGTCGTACACTAAACTGTCCCCTATACCATCCCCGTCCCTGTCCCCTAACCCAAACCCTAACCCTAACCCTAACCCTAACCCTTACCCGGAGCCTTACACTAAGCCGTCCCCTAATCCTAACCTGTACGTTAGCACTAACCCTTACCCTAACACGTACGCTCACCCTAAACTTTTGTGGTACCCTAACCTGTCCCCTAAACCATCCCCGTCCCCTAACCCTAACCCTAACCCTAACCCTAACCCTTACCCGAAGCCTTACCCTAACCTGTCCCCTAATCCTAACCCGTACAATAACACTAACCAGTACCCTAAAACTTACACTGATCATAAACCGTTGTCGTACCCTAACCTGTCCCATAAACCGTCCCTGTCCCCTAAACCTAACCCCAACCCTAACCCTAACCCTAACCCTACCCGAAGCCTTACCCTAATACGTCCCCTAATCCTCAACCGTAGGCTAACACTAACCCGTACCCTAACACGTACGCTCACCCTAAACCGTTTTTGTACCCTAACCTGTCCCCTAAATCGTCTCCGTCCCCTAACCCTAACTCTAACCCTTACCCGAAGCCTTACCCTAACCCGTCCCCTAATCCTAACCCGTACGCTAACACTAACCTGTACCCTAACACGTAAGCTCACCCTAAACCATTGTCATACCCTAATCTGTCCCCTAAACCGTCCCCGTCCCCTAACCCTAACCCTAACCCAAACCCTAACACTAACCCTTACTCGAAGCCTTACCCTAAACCGTCCCCTAATCGTAACCCGTACGCTAACACTAACACTTACGCTAACATGTAGGATCACCCTAAACCGTTGTCGTACCCTAAACTGTCCCCTAAACCGTCCCCCTCCCCTAACCCTAACCCTAACCCTAACCCTAACCCTAACCCTAACCCTTACCCGAAGACTTACCCTAACCCGTCCCCTAATCCTACCACGTACACTAACACTAACCATTACCCTAACACGTACGCTCACCCTAAACCATTCTCGTACCCTAACCTGTCCCCTAAACCGTCCCTGTCCCCTAACCGTAACCTGACCCTAAACCTAACCCTAACCCTTACCCGAATCCTTACCCTAACCCGTCCCCTAATCCTAACACGTATGCTAACACTAACCCGTACCATAACACGTACGTTCACCCTAAATCATTGTCATACCCTAACCTGTCCCCTAAACCATCCCCGTCCCCGTCCCCTAACCCTAACCCTAACCCTAACACTTACCCGAAGCCTTACCCTAACCTGTCACTTAATCCTAACCTGTACGCTAACACTAACACTTACCCTAGCACGTACGCTCACCCTAAACCGTTGTTGTAACCTAACCTGTCCCTAAACCGTCCCCGTCCCCTAACCCAAACCATGACCCTAACTCTAACCCTAACCCTTACCCGAAGCCTTACCCTAACCCGTCCCCTAATCCTAACCCGTACATTAACCCTAACCAGTACCCTAACACGTACGCTTATCCTAATCCATTGTCGTACCCTAATCTGTCTCATAATCCATCCCTGTACCCTAACCCTAACCCTAACACTAACCCTAAACCTAACCCTTACCCGAAGCCTTACCCTATCCCGTCCCCAATCCTAACCCACACGCTAACACTAACCCGTACCCTATCACGTACGCTCATTCTAAACCATTGTCGTAACCTAACCTGTCCCCTAAACTGCCCCCGTCCCCTAACTCTAACGCTAACCCTAACCCTAACCCTAAGCCTTACCCGAAGCCTTACCCTAACCCGTTCCGTAATCCTAACCCGCACGCTAACACTAACCCGTACCCTAACACGTACGTTCACCCTAAACCATTGTCGTACCCTAACCTGTCCCCTAAACCTTCCCGTCCCCTAACCCTAACACTAACCCTAAACCTAACCCTAAACCTTACCCGAAGCCTTACCCTAAAACGTCCCCTAATCCTAACCCGTACACTAACACTAACCCGTACCCTCACACGTACGCTCACCCTAAACCGTTGTCGTACCCTAACCTGTCCCTTAAACCGTCCCCGTCCCCTAACCTTAACACTAACCCTAACCCTAACCCTAACTTTTGCCCGAAGCCATACCCTTACCCGTCCCCTAATCCTAACCCGTACACTAACACTAACCCGTACTGTAACACTTACGCTCACCCTAAACCGTTCACGTACCCTAACCTGTCCCCTAAACCATCCCCATCCCCGTCCCCTAACCCTGACCCTAACCCTAACCCTTACCCGAAGCCTTACGGTAACACGTCTCCTAATCCTAATCCGTACGCTAACACTAACCCGTACCCTAACACGTACGCTCACCCTAAACCGTTGTTGTACCCTAACCTGTCCCCTAAACTGTCCCCGTATCCTAACCCTAACCCTATCCCTAACCCTCACCCTAACACTAAACCTTACCCGAAGCCTTACCCTAACCCGTCCCCTAATCCTAACCCGTACGCTAACACTAACCCGTACCCTAACATGTACGTTAAACCTAAACCATTGTGGTACCCTAACCTGTCCCCTACACCGTCCCCGTCCCCTAACCCTAACCCTAACCCTAACACTAAACCTCACCCTTACCCGAAGCCATACGGTAACCCATCCCCTAATCCTAATCCATATGCTAACACTAACCCGTACCCCAACACATACACTCACCCTAAACCGTTGTTGTACCCTAACCTGTCCCCTAAACTGTCCCCGTATCCTAACCCTAACCCTACCCCTAACCCTCACCCTAACCCTAAACCTTACCCGAAGCCTTACCCTAACCAGTCCCCTAATCCTTACCCATACGCTAACACTAACCCGTACGCTAAAACGTACGTTCACCCTAAAGCTTTGTCGTACATTAAAATGTCCCCTAAACCTTCTGCGTTCCCGTCCCCTAACCCTAACGCTAACCCTAACCCTAACCCTAACCCTTACCCGAAGCCTTACTCTAATCCATCCCCTAATTCTAACCTGTACGCTAACACTAACCCTTACCCTAACACGTACACTCACCCTAAACCATTGTCGTACACTAACCTGTCCCCTAAACCGTCCCCGTCCACTAACCCTATCCCTAACCCTAACCCTAACCTTAACCCTAACCTTACCCAAAGCCTTACCATAACCTGTCCCCTAATCCTAATCTGTACGCTAACACTAACCCTTACCCTAACTCGTACGCTCACCCTAAAACGTTGTCGTACCCTAAACTGTCCCCTACACCGTCCCCGTCCCCTAACCCTAAAGCTAACCCTAACCCTTACCCTAACACTTACCCGAAGCCTTACCCTAACCAGTCCTCTAATCCTAACCCGTACGCTAACACTAACCCATACCCTAACACGTACGCTCACCCTAAACCGTTGTCATAAACTAAAATATCCCCTAAACCGTCACTGTCCCCTAACCCTAACACTAACCCTAACCCTAACCCTAACCTTTACCCGAAGCCTTACGGTTACCCGTCCCCTAATCCTAACCCGTACGCTAACACTGACACGTACCCTAATACGTACGCTCACCCTAAACTGTTGTCGTACACTAAACTGTCCCCTAAACCGTCCCAATCCCCTAACCCTAACCCTAAACCTTACCCGAAGCCTTACCCTAACCCGGCCCCTTATCCTAATCCGTACGCTAACACTAACCCGTACCCTAAAACGTATGCTCACCCTAAACCGTTGTTGTAGCCTAACCTGTCCCCTAAACCATCCACGTCCCCTAATCCTAACCCTAAACCTAACCCTAACCCTTAACCGAAGCCTTACCATCACCCGTCCCCTAACCCTAACCCTAACACTAACCCTAACCCTTACCCGGAGCCTTACCCTAACCCGTCCCCTAATCCTAACCCGTACAATAACACTAACCAGTACCCTAACACTTAAGCTCATCATAAACCGTTGTCGTACCCTAACCTGTCCCATAAACCGTCCCTGTCCCCTAAATCTAACCCCAACGCTAACCCTAAATCTGACCCTTACCTGAAGCCTTACCCTAACCCGTCCCCTAATCCTAAACCGTACGCTAACACTAAAACATACCCTAACAAGTACGCTCACCCTAAACCGTTGTCGTACCATAAGCTGTCCCCTAAACCGTCCCCGTCCTCTAACCCTAACCCAAACCCTAACCATAACCCTTACCCGATGCCTTACCCTAACCCGTCCCCTAATCCTAACGCGTACGCTAAAACTAACCCATACCCAACAAGTATTCACACTCTAAACCGTTGTCGTACCCTAACCTGTCCCCTAAACCGTCCCCGTCCCCTAACCCTAACCCTATCCCTAACCCTAAACCTAATTCTTACCCGAAGCCTTACCCTAACCCGTCCCCTAATCCTAACCTGTATGCTACCACTAACCCGTACCCTAACACGTACCCTCACCCTTAACCGTTGTCATACCCTTACCTGTCCCCTAAACCGTCCCCGTCCCCTAAACCTAACCCTAACCCTAACCCTACCCCAAGCCTAACCCTAACACGTCCCCTAATCCTCACCCGTAGGATAACACTAACGCGTACCCTAACACGTACGCTCACCCTAAACCGTTGTCGTACCCTAACCTGTCCCCTAAACCGTCTCCGTCCCCTAACCCTAACCCTAACCCTAACCCTTACCCGAAGCCTTACACAAACCCGTCCCCTAATACTAACACATACGCTAACACTAACCTGTACCCTAACACGTATGCTCACCATAAACCGTTGTCATACTCTAATCTGTCCCCTAAACCGTCCCCGTCCCCTAACCCTAACCCTAACCCAAACCCTAACACTAACCCTTACCCAAAGCCTTACCCTAACCCATCCCCTAATCCTAACCAGTACACTAACACTAACCAGTACCCTATCACGTACGCTCACCCTAAACCATTGTCGTACACTAACCTGTCCCCTAAACCGTCCCCGTCCCCTAACCGTAACCCTGACCCTAACCCTAACCCTAACCCTTACCCGAAGCCTTACCCTAACCCGTCCCCTAATCCTAACACGTACGCTAACACTAACCCTTACCCTAACACGTACGTTCACCCTAAACCATTGTCATACACTAACCTGTCCCCTGAACCGTCCCCGTACCCGTCCCCTAACCCTAACCCTAACCCTAACCCTAACCCTTAACCGAAGCCTTACCCTAACCCGTCCCTTAATCCTAAACTGTACGCTAACACTAACCCTTACCCTAATACGTACGCTCAACCTAAACCGTTGTCATACCCTAACCTGTCCCTAAACCGTCCCCGTCCCCTAACCCTAACCATAACCCTAACTCTAACCCTAACCCTTACCCGAAGCCTTACCCTAACCCGTCCCCTAATCCTAACCCGTACACTAACACTAACCAGTACCCTAACAAGTACGCTGACCCTAAACCATTATCGTACCCTAACCTGTCCCCTAATCCGTCCCCGTTGCCTAACCTTAACCCTAAACCTAACCCTAACCATTACCCAAAGCCTTACCCTAACCCGTCCCCTAATCCTAACCTGTACGCTAACACTAACACGTACCCTAACACGTACACTCACCCTAAACCGTTGTCGTACCCTAACTTGTCCCCTAAACCGTCCCCATGCCCTAACCCTAACCCTAACTCTAACCCTAACCATTACCCTTACCCGAAGCCTTACCCTAACCCGTCCCCTAATCCTTACCCGTACGCTAACACTAACCTGTACACTAACACGTATGCTCAACCTAAACCGTTGCCGTACCCTAACCTGTCCCCTAAACCGTCCCCGTCCCCTAAACCTAACCCTAACCCTAACCCTAACCCTTACCCGAAGCCTTACCCTAACCCGTCCCCTACTCCTAACCCGTACATTAACCCTAACCAGTACCCTAACACGTACGCTCACCCTAAACCATTGTCGTACCCTAATCTGTCTCATAATCCGTCCCCGTCCCCTAACCCTAACCCTAACCCTAACCCAAACCCTAACCCTTACCCGAAGGCTTACCCTTACCCGTCCCCTAATCCTAACCCGCACGCTAACACTAACCCGTACCCTAACACGTACGCTCATCCTAAACCGTTGTCGTACCCTAACCTGTCCCCTAAACTGCCCACGTCCCCTAACTCTAACGCTAACCCTAACCCTAACCCTAAGCCTTACCCGAAGCCTTACCCTAACCCGTCACCTAAACCTAACCCATACGCTAACACTAACCCGTACCCTAACACGTACGTTTACCCTAAACCATTGTTGTACACTAACCTGTCCCCTAAACTGCCCCCGTCCCCTAACTCTAACGCTAACCCTAACCCTAACCCTAACCCTTACCCGAAGCCTTACCCTACCCCGTCCCCTATTCCTAAACCGTACACTAACACTAACCAGTACCCTAAAACGTACGATCACCTTAAACCGTTGTCGTACCCTAACCTGTCCCCTAAAGCGTCCCCGTGCCCTAACCCTAACCCTAACCCTAAACCTAACACTAACCGTAACCCTTACCCGAAGCCTTACCCTAACCCGTCTCCTAATCCTAAACCGTACGCTAACACTAACCCATACCCTAACACGTACACTCACCCTAAACCGTTCTCATACACTAACCTGTCCCCTAAACCGTCCCAGTCCCGGTCCCCTAACCCTAAACCTAACCCTAACCCTTACCTGAAGCCTTACGGTAACCCGTTTCCTAATCCTAACCCGTACGCTAACACTAACCCTTACCCTAACACGTACGCTCACCCTAAACCGTTGTTGCACCCTAACCTGTCCCCTAAACCGTCCCCATCCCCTAACCCTAACCCTAACCCTAACCCTCACCCTAAACCTAAACCTTACCCGAAGCCTTACCCTAAACTGTCCCATAATCCTAACCCGTACGCGAATATTAACCCGTACCCTAACACGTACGTTCAACCTAAACCATTGTGGTAACATAACCTGTCCCCTAAACCGTCCCCGTCCCCGTCCCCTAACCCTAACCCTAACCCTAACCCTAACCCTAAACCTTACCCAAAGCCTTACCATAACCCGTCCCATAATCCTAATCTGTACGCTAACACTAACACTTACCCTAACTCGTACGCTCACCCTCAAACGTTGTCGTACCCTAAACTTTCCCCTACACCGTCCCCGCCCCCAACCCTAACCCTAACCCTAACCCTAACCCTAACACTTACCGGAAGCCTTACCCTAACCAGTCCCCTAATACTAACCCGTACGCTAACACTAACCCGTACCCTAAAACGTACGTTCACCCTAAAACTTTGTCGTACACTAACCTAACCCCTAAACCGTCCACGTTCCCGTCCCCTAACCCTAACGCTAACCCTAACCTTAACCCTAACCCTTACCCTAAGCCTTACACTAACCCGTCCCCTAATCATAAATTGTACGCTAAAACTAACCCTTACCCTAACACGTACGCTCACCCTAAAGCATTGTCGTACCCTACCCTGTCCCCTAAACCGTCCCCAACCACTAACCCTAACCCTAACCCTAACCCTAACCCTAACCCTTACCCGAAGCCTTACCCTAACGCGTACCATAATCCTAAAGCGTACACTAAATCTAACCCATACCCTAACACGTACGCTCACCCTAAACCATTGTCGTAGCCTAACCTGTCCCCTAAATGGTCCCCTAACCCTAACCCTAACCCTAACCTTAAACCTAACCCTTACCCAAAGCCTTACCCTAACACGTCCCCTAATCCTAACCCGTACGCTAACACGTACGTTCACCCTAAACCATTGTCGTACACTAACCTGTCCCCTAAACCGTCCCTTTCCCGTCCCCTAAAGCTATCCCTAACCCTAACCCGAACCCTTACCCGAAGCCTTACCCTAACCCGTCCCCTAATCCTAACCTGTACGCTAACACTAACACTTACCCTAACACGTACGCTCACCCTAAACGGTTGTCGTACCCTAACCTGTCCCCTAAACCGTCCCCGTCCACTAACCGTAACCCTAACCCTAACCCTAACCCTAAGCCTTACCCGAAGCCTTACCCTATCCCGTCCCCTAATCCTAAACCGTACACTAACACTAACGAGTACCCTAACACGTACGCTCACCCTAAACCGTTGTCGTACCCTAACATGTCCCCTAAACCTTCCCCATCCCCTAACCCTAACCCTAAACCTTACCCGAAGCCTTACCGTAACCCGTCCCCTAATCCTAACCCGTACGCTAACAATAATCCGTACCCTAACACGGACGCTCACCCTAAACCATTGTTGTACCCTAACCTGTCCCCTAAACCGTCCATGTCCCCTAACCCTAACCCTAACCCTAACCCTCACCCTAACCCTAAACCTTACCCGAAGCCTTACCCTAACCCGTCCCCTAATCCTAACCCGTACGCTAACACTAACCCGTACTCAAACACGTACGTTCACCCTAAACCATTGTTGTACCCTAACCTGTCCCCTAAACCGTCCCTGTCCCCTAACCCTAACCCTAACCCTAACCCTTACCCGAAGCCTTAACCTAACCCGTTCCCTAATCCTAACACGTACGCAAACACTAACCCGTACCCTAACACGAACGCTCACCCTCAACTGCTGTCATACCCTAACCTGTCCCTTAAACCGTCCCCGTCCCCTAAAACTAACCCTAACCCTAACGCTAACCCTAACCCTTACCCAAAGCCTTACCCTAACCCGTCCCCTAATCCTAACCCGTACGGTAACACTAACCCGTACCCTATCTCGTACGCTCACCCTAAACCGTTGTCGTACCCTAACCTGTCACCTAAACCTTCCACGTCCCCTAACCCTAACATTAACCCTAACCCTTACCCGAAGCCTTACGATAACCCATCCCCTAATCCTAACCCGTACGCTAACACTAACCCATACCCTAACACGTACGCAAACACTAAACCATTGTCGTACCCTAACCTGTCCCCTAAAATTTCCCCGTCTCCTAACCCAAACGCTAACCCTAAACCTAACTCTAAACCTTACCCGAAGCCTTACCTTAACCGGTCACTTAATCCTAACCCGTACGTTAACACTAACACGTACCCTAACACGTACGCTCACCCTAAAGAGTTGTCGTACCCTAAACTGTCCCCTAAACCATCCCCGTCCCCTAACATTAAACCTAACCTTAACACTAACCCTAACCCTTACCCGAAGCCTTACCCTAACCCGTCCCCTAATCCTAAACCGTACACTAACACTAACCAGTACCCTAAAACGTACGCTCACCCTAAACTCTTGTCGTACACTATCCTCTCCCCTAAACCATCCCCGTCCCCTAACCCTAAACCTAACCTTTACCCTAAACCTAAGCCTTACCCGAAGCCTTACCCTAATCCGTCCCGTAATCCTAAACCGTACGCTAAACCTAACCCATACCCTAAAACGTACGCTCACCCTAAACCGCTGTCGTACACTAACCTGTCCCCTAAACCGTCCCCGTCCACTAACCCTAACCCTAACCCTAACCCTAACCCTAACCCTTACCCGAAGCCTTAACCTATCACATCCTCTAATCCTAAACCGTACACTAACACTAACCAGTTCCCTAACACGTACGCTCACCATAAACCGTTGCGTACCCTAACCTGTCCCCTAAACCTTCCCCATCCCTTAACCCTAACCCTAACCCTAACCCGAACCCTAAACCTTACCCGAAACCTTACCCTAACCCGTCCCCTAATCCTAACCTGTACGCTAACACTAACGCTTACCCTAACACGTACGCTCACCCTAAACCTTTGTCGTACTCTAAACTGTCCCCTAAACCGTCCCCGTCCCCTAACCCTAACCCTAACCTTAACCCTAAACATAACTCTTACCCGAAGCCTTAACCTAACCCGTCCCCTAATCCTAACGCGTACACTAAAACTAACCCATACCTTAACACGTACGCTCACCCTAAACCGTTGTCGTACCCTAAGTTGTCCCCTAAATCGTCCCCTAAACCTAACCCTAAACTTAAACCTAAACCTAACCCTTACCCGAAGCCTTACCCTAACCCGTCACCTAAACCTAAACCGTACACTAACACTAAGAAGAACCCTAACACGTACGCTGACCCTAAACAGTTTTCGTACCCGAACCTGTCCGCTAAACCGTCCCCGTCCCCTAACCCTAACCCTAACCCTAACCCTAACCCTTACCCGAAGCCTTACCCTAACCTGTCCCCTAATCCTAACCCGTACACTAATACCAAGCCGTAACCTAACACGTACGTTCACCCTAAACCATTGTCGTACACTAACCTGTCCCATAAACCATCCCCTTTCCCGTCCCCTAACCCTAACGCTAACCCTAACCCTAACCCGAACCCTTACCCGAAGCCTTACCCTAACCCTTCCCCTAATCCTAACCTGTACGCTAACAATAACACTTACCCTAACACGTACGCTCACCCTAAACCGTTGTCGTACCCTAACCTGTCCCCTAAACCGTCCCCGTCCACTAACCCTAACCCTAACCCTAACCCTAACCCTTACCCGAAGCCTTACCCTAACCCGTCCCCTAATCCTAACCCGTACGCTAACACTAACCCGTACCCTAACACGTATGCTCACCCTAAACAGTTGTCGTACCCTAAGCTGTCCCCTAAATCGTCCCCGTCCACTAACCCTAACCCTAATCCTAACCCTAACCCTTACCCGAAGCCTTACCCTAACCCGTCCCCTAATCCTAACCCGTACACTAACACAAACGAGTACCCTAAAACGTAAGCTCACCCTAAACCGTTGTTGTACCCTAACCTGTCCCCTAAACCTTCCCCATCCCCTAAACCTAACCCTACCCCTAACCCTAACCCTAACCCTTACCCGAAGCCTTACCCTAACCCGTCTCCTAATCCTAACAAGTACGCTAACACTAACCCGTACCCTAAAACGTACGCTCACCCTAACCGTTGTCGTACCCTAACCTGTACCCTAAACCGTCCCCTAACCCTAACCCAACCCTAACCCTAAACCAAAACCTTACCCGAAGCCTTACCCTAACCCGTCCCCAAATCCTAACGCGTACGCTAACACTAACCAGTACCCTAAAACGTACGCTCACCCTAAAGAATTCTCGTACCCTAACCTGTCCCCTAAACCGTCCCCGTCCCCTAACCCTATCCCTAAACCTAACCCTAACCCTTACCCGAAGCCTTACCCTAACCCGTCCCCTAAGCCTAACCCGTACACTAACCCTAACCCGTACCATAACACATACGTTCACCCTAAACCATGGTCGTACATAAACCTGTCCCCAAAACCGTCCCCATTCCCGTCCCCTAACCCTAACGCTAACCCTAACCCTAACCCTAAACCTTACCCGAAGTCTTACCCTAACCCGTCCCCTAATCCTAAACTGTACGCTAACACTAACCCTTACCCTAACACGTACGCTCACCCTAAACCGTTGTCGTACACTAACCTGTCCCCTAAACTGTCCCCGTCCAGTAACCCTAACCCTAATCCAAACCCTAACCCTAACCCGTACCCGACGCCTTACCGTAAACCGTCACCTAATCCTAACCCGTAAACTAACACTAACCAGTACCCTAACACGTACGCTCACCCTAAACCGTTGTCGTACCCTAACCTGTCCCCTAAACCTTCCCCATCCCCTAACCCTAACCCTAACACTAACCCTAACCCTAAACCTTACCCGAAGCCTTAACCTAACCCGTCCCCTAGTCCTAACCCGTAGGCTAACACTAACCCATACCCTAACACGTACGCTCACCCTAAACTGCTGTCGTAACCTAAGCTGTCCCCTAAACCATCTCCGTCCCCTAACCCTAACCCTAACCCTAACCCTATCCCTAACCCTTACCCGAAGCCTTACCCTAACCCGTCCCCAAATCCTAACGCGTACGCTAACACTAACCAGTACCCTAACACGTATGCTCACCCTAAACCATTCTCGTACCCTAAACTGTCCCCTAAACCGTCCCCGTCCCCTAACCCTATCCCTAACCCTAACCCTAATACTTACCCGAAGCCTTACCGTAACCCGTCCCATATTCCTAACCCGTACGCTAACACTAACCAGTACCCTAACACGTACACTCACCCAAAACCATTGTCGTACCCTAACCTGTCCCCTAAACCATCCCCGTCCTCTTATCCTAACCCTAACGCTAACCCTAACCATTACCCGAAGCCTTACGATAACCCGTCCCCTAATCCTAACCCGTACGCTAACACTAACCCATACCCTAACACGTACGCAAACACTAAACCATTGTCGTACCCTAACCTGTCCCCTAAGCCTTCCCCATCCCCTAACCCTAACCCTAACCCTAAACCTAACGTTAAACCTTACCCGAAGCCTTACCCTAACCGGTCACCTAATCCTAACCCGTACGTTAACAGTAACCCGTACCCTAACACGTACGCTCACCCTAAACAGTTGTCGTACCCTCAACTGTCCGCTAAACCATCCCCATCCCCTAACCTTAAACCTAACCTTAACCCTAACCCGAACCCTTACCCGAAGCCTTACCCTAAACCGTCCCCTAATCCTAAACCGTACACTAACACTAACCAGTACCCTAACACGTACGCTCACCCTAAACCGTTGTCGTACACTATCCTCTCCCCTAAAACGTCCCCGTCCCCTAACCCTAAACCTAACCCTTACCCTAAACCTAACCCTTACCCAAAGCCTTACCCTAATCCGTCCCGTAATCCTAAACCTTACGCTAACCCTAACCCGTACCCTAAAACGTACGCTCACCCTAAACCGTTATCGTACACTAACCTGTCTCCTAAAAAGTCCCCGTCCACTAACTCTAACCCTAAACCTAACCCAAACCCTAACCCTTACCCGAAGCCTTACCCTATCCCGTCCTCTAATCCTAACCCGTACACTAACACTAACCAGTTCCCTAACACGTATGCTCACCCTAAACTGTTGTCGTACCCTATCCTGTCCCCTAAAACTTCCCCATCCCTTAACCCTAACCTTAACCCTAACCCTTACCCTAAGCCTTACCATATCCTGTCCCCTAATCCTAATCTGTACGCGAACACTAACAATTACCCTAACACGTACGCTTACCCTAAAATGTTGTCATACCCTAACCTGTCCCCTACACCGTCCCCGTCCCCTAACCCTAACCCTAAACTTAACCCTAACCCTAACACTTACCGGAAGCCTTACCCTAACCCGTCCCCTAATCCTAACCCTTACACTAACACTAACCAGTACCCTAACACTTACGCTCACCCTAAACATTTGTCGTACCCTAACCTGTCCCCTAAACCGTCCCCGTCCCCTAAACCTAACCCTAACCCTAACCCTAACCCTAACACTTACCCGAAGCCTTAACCTAACCATTCCCTAATCCTATCCCGTACGCTAACACTAACCAGTACCCTAACCCGTACGCTCACCCTAAACTGTTGTCGTACCCTAAGCTGTCACCTACACCATCTCCGTCCCCGTCCCCTAACCCTAACCCTAACCCTAAACCTTACCGGAAGCCTTACACTAACCCGTCCCCTAATCCTAACCCGTACGCTAACACTAACCCGTACCCTAACACGTACGTTCACCCTAAATTGTTGTCATACCCTAACCTGTCCCTTAAACCGTCCCCGTCCCCTAAACCTAACCCTAACCCTAATGCTAACCCTAACCCTTACCCGAAGCCTTACACTAACCCGTCCCCTAATCCTAAACCGTACAGTAACACTAACCCGTACCTTATCTCGTATGCTCACCCTAAACCGTTGTCGTACACTAATCTGTCCCCTAAACCTTCCACGTCCCTTAACCCTAACCCTAACCCTAACACTAACACTAACCCTTACCCGAAGCCTTACCCTAACCCGCCCCATAAACCTAAACCGTACGCTAACACTAACCTGTACCCTAACACGTACACTCACCCTAAACCATTGTCGTACCTTAACCTGTCCCCTAAAGCGTCCCCATCCCCTAACCCTAACCCTAACCCTAAACCTAACCCTAACCCTTACCCGAAGCCTTACCCTAACACGTCCCCTAATCCTAAACCGTACGCTAACACTAACCCATACCCTAACACTTACGCTCACCCTAAACCGTTGTTGTACCCTAACCTGTCCCCTAAACCGTCCCTGTCCCCTAACCCTGACCCTAACCCTAACCCTCACCCTAACCCTATACCTTACCCGAAGCCTTACCCTAACCCGTACCCTAACACGTAGGCTCACCCTAAACTGCTGTCATACACTAACCTGTCCCTTAAACCGTCCCCATCCCCTAACCCTAACCCTAACCCTAAACCTAACCCTAACCCTTACCCTAAACCTTACCCTAACCCTTCCCCTAATCCTAACCTGTACGCTAACACTAACCCTTACCCTAACACCTACGCTCACCCTAAACCGTTGTCGTACCCTAACCTGTCCCCTAAACCATCCCCGTCCACTAACCCTAACCCTAACCCTAACCCTAACCCTTACCCGAAGCCTTACCCTAACCCGTCCCCAAATCCTAACGGGTACGCGAACACTAACCAGTACCCTAATACGTACGCTCACCCTAAACCATTCTCATACTCTAGCCTGTCCCCTAAACCGTCCCCGTCCCCTACCCCTAACCCTAACCCTAACACTTACCCGAAGCCTTACCGTAACCCGTGCCGTTATCCTAACCCGTACGCTAACACTAACCCATACCCTAACACGTACGCTCACCCTAAATCGTTGTTGTACCCTAACCTGTCCCCTAAACCATCCCCGTCCCCTAACCCTAAACCTAACCCTAACCCTCACCATAACCCTAAACCTTACCCGAACCCTTACCCTAACCCGTCCCCTAATCCAAACCCGTACGCTAAAACTAACCCGTACCCTAACACGTACGTTCACCCTAAACCATTGTGGTACCCTAACCAGTCCCCTAAACCGTCCCCGTCCCCATCACCTAACGCTAACCCTAACCTTAACCCTAACCCTAACCCTTACCCTAAGCCTTACCATAACCCGTCCCCTAATCCTAATCTGTACGCTAACACTAACAATTACCCTAACACGTACGCTTACCCTAAAATGTTGTCATACACTAACCTGTCCCCTACACCGTCCCCGTCCCCTAATCCTAAACCTAAACCTAACCCTAACCCTAACGCTAACCCTAACACTTACCCGAAGCCTTACCGTAACCCGTCCCCTAATCCTAACCCGTACGCTAACACTAACCATTACCCTAACACGTACGCTCACCCTAAACCGTTGTTGTACCCTAATCTGTCCCCTAAACCGTCCCCGTCCCCTAACCCTAACCCTAACCCTAACCCGAACCCTTACCCGAAGCCTTACCCTAAACCGTCCCCTAATCCTAACCTGAACGCTAACACTAACCCTTACCGTAACACGTACGCTCACCCTAAAAGGTTGTCGTACACTAACCTGTCCCTTAAACTGTCCCGTCCACTAACCCTAACCCTAACCCTAACCCTAACCCTAACACTTACCCGAAGCCTTACCCTAAACCATCCCCTAATCCTAACCCGTACACTAACACTAAAGAGTACCCAAACACGTACGCTCACACTAAACCGTTGTCGTAACCTAACCTGTCCCCTAAACCTTCCCCATCACCTAACCCTAACCCTAACCCTAACCCTAACCCTAACCCTTACCCGAAGCCTTACCCTAACCCGTCCCCTAATCCTAACCCGTACGCTGACACTAATCCGTACCCTAACACGTACGCTCACCCTAAGCCGTTGTCGTACACTAACCTGTCCCATAAACTGTCTCCGTCCACTATCACTAACCCTAACCCTAACCATAACCATAACCCTTACCCGAAGTCTTACCCTAACCCGTCCCGTAATCCTAACGCGTACGCAATAACTAACCCATACCCTAACACGTACGTGCACCCTAAACCGTTGTCGTACCCTAACCTGTACCCTAAACCGTCCCCTAACCCTAACCCTAACCCTAACCCTTACCCGAAGCATTACCCTAACCCGTCCCCAAATCTTAACGCGTACGCTAACACTAACCAGTACCCTAACACGTATGCTCACCCTAAACCATTCTCGTACCTTAACCTGTCCCCTAAACCGTCCCCGTCCCCTAACCCTAACCCTAATCCTAACCCTAACACTTACCCGAAGCCTTACACTAACCCGTCCCCTAATCCTAACCCTTACGCTAAGCCTAAGCCGTACCCTAACACGTACGTTCACCCTAAACCATTGTCATACATAAACCTGTCCCCGAAACCGTCCCCATTCCCATCCCCTAACCCTAACGCTAACCCTAACCCTAACCCTAAACCTTACCAGAAGCCTTACCCTAACCCGTACGCTAACACTAACACGTACCCTAACACGTACGCTCACCCTAAACCGTTGTCGTACACTAACCTGTCCCCTAAACCATCCCCGTCCCTTAACCCTAACCCTAACCCTAACCCAAACGCTAAATCTTACCGAAGCCTTACACTAACCCGTCCTCTAATCCTAACCCGTACACTAACACTAACCCATACCCTAACAAGTACGCTGACCCTAAACCTTTGTTGTACGGTAACCTGTCCCCTAAACCGTCCCCATCCCCTAACCCTAAACCTAACTGAAACCCTAACCCTTACCTGAAGCCTTACCCTAACCCATCCGCAATCCTAACCCGTACGCTAACACTATCCCGTACCCTAAAACGTACACTCACCCTAAACCGTTTTCGTACACTAACCTGTCCCCTAAACCGTCCCCGTACCCTAACCCTAAACCTAACACTAACCCTAATCTTTACCCGAAGCCTTACCATAAAATGTCCCCTAATCCTAACCCGTACGCATACACTAACCCATACCCTAACACGTACGCTCAACCTAAACCGTTGTCGTACCCTAACGTGTCCCCTTACCCTTCCCCGTCCCCGTCCCCTAACCCTAACCTTAACCTAACCCTAACCCTTACCCGAAGCCTTACCCTAACCCGTCCCCTAATTCTAACCCGTACACTAAATCTAACCCGTACCCTAACAAGTATGCTCACACTTAACCGTTGTCGTACCCTATCCTGTCCCCTAAACCATCCCCGTCACATAACCCTAACCATAACCCTAACCCTAACACTTGCCCGAAGCCTTACCCTAACACGTCCCTTAATCCTAACCCGAACGCTAACACTAACACGTACCCTGACATATACGCTCACACTAAACCATTGTCGTACCCTAACCTGTCCCCTAAAACGTCCCCGTCCCCTAACCCTAACCGTAACCCTAAGCCTTACCCGAAGCCTTAACCTAAACCGTCCCCTAATCCTAACCTGTACGCTAACACTAACCCTTACCCTTACACGTACGCTCACCCTAAACCGTTGTCGTACCCTAACCTGTCCCCTAAACCGTCCCCGTTCCCTAACCCTAACCCTAACCCTAACACTAACCCTAACCCTTACCCGAAGCCTTACCCTAACCCGTCACTTAATCCTAACCCGTACGCTAAAACTAACCTGTAACCTAACAAGTAGGCTCACCCTAAACCGTTGCCGTACCATAACCTGTCCTCTAAACCATCCCCGTCAACTAACCCTAACCCTAACCCTAACCCTAACCCTTCCCCCGTAGCCTTACCCTAACCCGTCCCTTAATCCTAACCAGTACGCTAACACTAACCCGTACCCTGACATGTACGCTCACATTAAACCGTTGTCGTACCCTAACCTGTCCCCTAAACCGTCCCCGTCCACTAAACCTAACCCTAAACCTAACCCTAACACTTACCCGAAGCCTTACCCTAACCCGTCCCATAATCCTAACCCGTACGCTAACACTAACCCGTACCCTAATACGTACGCTCACCCTAAACCATTGTTGTACCCTAACCTGTCCCCTAAACCGTCCCCGTCCCCTCACCGTAACCCTAAACCTAACCCTAACCCTAACACTTACCCGAAGCCTTACACTAACCCGTCCCCTAATCCTAACCCGTACACTAACACTAACCCGTACCCTAGCACGTACGATCACCCTAAACCGTTGTCATACCCTGACCTGTCCCATAAACTGTCCCCGTCCCCAAACCCTAACCCTAACCCTAACCTTAAAACTTACTCGAAGCCTTACCCTAACACGTCCCCTAATCCTAACCCGTACGCTAACACTAACCTGTACCCTAACACGTAGGCTCACCCTAAACAGTTGTCATACCCTAAAATATCCCCTAACCGTACCTGTCCCCTAACACCAACCCTAACCCTAAACCTAACCCTAACCCTTACCCGACGCCTTACCCTAACCCGTTCCCTAATCCTAAGCCGTACGCTAACACTAATCCTTACCCTAACACGTACGCTCACCCTAACCCGTTGTTGTACCATAACCTCTCCCCTAAAACCTCCCCATCCCTTACCCTAACCCTAACCCTAATACTTACCTGAAGCCTTACCCTAACCTGTCCCCTAATCCTAACCCGTACGCTAACACTACCCCAACCCTAACACATACGCTCACCTTAAACCTTTGTCGTACCCTAACCTGTCCCCTAAACCGTCCCTGTCCCCTAACCCTAACCCTAACCATAACCCTAACACTTACCCGAAGCCTTAAACTAACCCGTCCCCTAATCCTAACCCGTACGCTAACACTAACGCTTACCCTAACACATACGCTCACCCTAAAACATTGTCGTACCCTAACCGGTCCCCTAGACCATCCCCGTCCCCTAACCCTAACCCTAACCGTAACACTAACCCTAACCCTTACCCGATACCTTACCCTAACCCGTTCCCTAATCCTAAGCGGTATGATAACGCTAACCCTTACCCTAACACGTACGCTCAACCTAAACCGTTGTTGTACCATAAACTGTCCCCTAAACTGTCCCCAACCCTTACCCTAACCCTAACACTTACCCGAAGCCCTACCATAACCCGTCCCTTAATCCTAACCCGTACGCTAACACTAACACCTACCGTAACACGTACGCTCACCCTAAAACGTTGTCGTACCCTAACCTGTCCCCTCAACCGTCCCCGTCCCCTAACCCTAACCCTAAACCTAACCCTTACCTTAAGCCTTACCCTAACCCGTCACTTAATCCTAACCTGTACGCTAACACTAACACGTACCCTAACACGTACGCTCAACCTAAATCTTTGTCATACCCTAACATGTCCCCTAAATCGTCCCCGTACCCTAACCCTAACCCCAACCCTAACCCTTACCTGAAGCCTTACCCTAACCCGTCACGTAATCCTAATCCGTACGCTAACACTAAACCGTACCCTAACACGTACGCTCACCCTAAACCGTTGTCGTACCCTAACCTGTCCCCTAAATCGTCCCCGTCACCGAAACCTAACCCTAACCCTAACCCTAACCCTAACCCTAACCCTAATACTTAACTCGAAGCCTTACCCTAACCCGTACGCTAACACTAACCCGTAACCTAACACGTACGCTCACCCTAAACCATTGTCGTACCCTAAACTGTCCCCTAAACCTTCCCGTCCCCTAACACTAACCCTAAACCTAACCATAACCCTAACCCTTACTCGAAGCCTTACCCTAACCCATCCCCTAATCCTAAACCGTACGCTAACATTAACCCTTACCCTAACACCTACGCTCACCCTAAAACATTGTCGTACCCTAACCGGTCCCCTAAACCATCCCCGTCCCCTAACCCTACCACTAACTCTAACACTAACCCTAACCCTTACCCGAAGCCTTACCCCAATCCGTCCCCTAATCCTAACACGTACGCTAACACTAACCCGTACCCTAACACCTACGCTCACCCTAAACCCTTGTCGTACCCTAACCTGTCCCCTAAACTGTCCCTGTCCCCTAACCCTAACCCTAACCCTAACCCTTACACTTACCCGAAGCCTTACCCTAACCCGTCACATAATACTGACCCGTACGCAAACACTAATCTGTACACTAACACGTACGCTCACCCTAAACCATTGTCGAACCCTAACCTGTCCCCTAAACCGTACCCATCCCCTAACCCTAACCCTAACCCTAACCCTAACCCTAACCCTAACCCTTACCCGAAGCCTTACCCTAACCCGTCCCCTAATCCTAACCCGTACGCTAACACTAACCCGTACCTTAACACGTACGCTCACCATAAACCGTTGTCGTACCACAACATGTCCCCTAAACTGTACCCATCCCCTAATCGTAACCCTAACGCTAACACTAATCCTAACCCTTACCCGAAGCCTTACCATAACCCGTCCCCTAATCCTAACCCGTACGCTAACACTAACCCGTACTCTAACACGTACGCTCACAATAAATCTTTGTCGTACCCTAAACTGTCCCCTAAACCGACCCCGTCCCCTAACACTAACCCTAACCCTAATCCTAACCATAAAACTTACCCGAAGCCTTACCCTAACCCGTCCCCATATCCTAACCCGTACGCTAACACTAACCTGTACCCAAACACGTACGCTCACCCTAAAACGTTGTTGTACCATAAACTGTCCCCTAAACCGTCCCCATCCCTTACCCTAACCCTAACACTTACCAGAAGTCTTACCATTACCCGTCCCTTAATCCTAACCCGTACGCTAACACTAATCCGTACCGTAACAGGTACGCCCACCCTAAACCTTTGTCGTACCCTAACCTGTCCATTAAATGTACCCGTCCCCTAACCCTAACCCTAACCCTAACCCTAACCCTAACCCTTACCTGAAGCCTTACACTAACCCGTCACCTTATCCTAACCCGTACGCTAACACTAACCCGTACCATAACACGTACGCTCACCCTAAATCGTTGTCATACCCTAACATGTCCCCTAAACCGTCCCCGTCCCCTAAGCCTAACCCTAACCCTAACCCTTACCCGAAGCCTTACCCTAACCCGTCACCTAACCCTAAACCGTATGCTAACACTAACCCATACCCTAACACGTACGTTCACCCTAAACCGTTGACGTACCCTAACCTGTCCCCTAAACCGTCCCCGTCCCCTAACAATAAACCTAACCCTAACCCTAACCCTAACCCTTACCTGAAGCCTTACCCTAACCCGTCACCTAATCCTAACTGGTATGCTAACAATAACACTTACCCTAACACGTACGCTCACCCTAAACCGTTTTCGTACCCTAACCTGTCCCCTAAACCGTCCCCGTCCGCTAAACCTAACCGTAACCCTAACCCTAACCCTTACCCGAAGCCTTACACTAACCCGTCCCCTAATCCTAACCCGTACGCTAACACTTACACGTACCCTAACACGCACGCTCACCCTAAACCGTTGTCGTACCCTACCTGTGTTTAAACCGTACCCGTCCCCTAACCCTAACCCTAACCCTAACCCTAACCCTTACCCGACGCCTTACCCTAACCCGTCCCCTAATCCTAACCCGTACGCTAACACTAACCCTTACCCTAACACGTACGCTCACCCTAAACCGTTGTCATACCCTAACCTGTCCCCTAAACCATCCCCATCCCCTAACCCTAACCCTAACCCTAACCCTAACACTTACCCGAAGCCTTACCCTAACCCGTCCCCTAATCCTAACCCGTATGCTAACACTAACCCGTACCCTAACACGTACGCTCACCCTAAACCGTTGTTGTACCCTAACCTGTCCCCTAAACCGTCCCCGTCCCCTAACCCTAACTCTAACCCTAACCCTAACCCTAACTCTTACACGCAGCCTAATCCTAACCCGTCCCCTAATCCTAACACGTACGCTCACACTAACCCATACCCTAACACGTACGCTCCACCTCAACCTTTGTTGTACCCTAATCTGTCCCCTAAACCGTCCCCAACACTAACCCTAACCCTAACCCTAACCCTAACCCTTAACTGAAGCCATACCCTAACCTGTCCCATAATCCTAACCCGTACGCTAACCCTAACCCCTACCCTAACACGTACGCTCAACCTAAACCATTGTCGTACCCTAACCTGTCCCCTAAACCGTCACTGTCCTCTCACCCTAACCCTAACCCTAACCCTAACCCTAACCCTTAACCGAAGCCTTACACTATCCGGTCCCCTAATCCTAACCCGTACACTAACACTAAGCCGTACCCTAACACGTACGCTCAACCTAAACCATTGTCGTACCCTAACCCTGCCCCTAAACCGTCCCCGTCCCCTAACCATAACCCGAACACTAACCCTAACCCTTACCCAAAGCCTTAACCTAACCCGCCCTCTAATCCCAACTATTACGCTAACACTAACCTGTACCCTAACACGTACGCTCATCCTAAACCGTTGTCGTATACTAACATGTCCCCTAAACCGTCCCCGTCCCCGTCCCCTAACCCTAAACCTAACCCTAACCCTAACCCTAACCCTTACCCGAAGACTAACCCTAACCCGTCCCCTAATCCGAACCCGTACGCTAACACTAACCCGTACCCTAACACGTATGCTCACCCTAAACCATGGTCGTACCCTAACCTGTCCCCTAAACCGTCCCTGTCCACTAACCCTAACCCTAACCCTAACCCTAACCAGAACCCTAACACTTACCGGAAACCTTACTCTAACACGTCCCCTAATCCTAATCCGTACACTAACACTAACCCGTACCCTAACACGTATGCTCACCCTAAATGGTTGTCGTACCCTAATCTGTGCCCTAAACCGTCCCCGTCCCGTAAGCCTAACCCTAACCCTAAACCTAACCCTAACCCTTACCCGAAGCTTTACCCTAACCCGTCCCCTAATCCTAAACCGTACGCTAACACTAACCCGTAACCTAACATGTACGCTCACACTAAACCGTTGTCGTACCCTAACCTGTCCCCTAAACCGTCCCCGTCCCCTAATCCTAACCCTAAACCTAACCATAACCCTAACCCTTACCCGAAGCCTTACCCTAACCAGTCCCCTAATCCTAACCCGTACGCTAACACTAACCCGTACCCTAACACGTACGCTCACCCTAAACCGTTGTCGTACACTAACCTGTTCCCTAAATCGTCCCCGTCCACTATCGCTAACTCTAACCCTAACCCTAACCCTTACCCTATGACTTACACTAACCCGTCACCTAAACCTAACCCGTACGCTAACACGTACCCTAACACCTATGCTCACTCTAAACCGTTGTCGTACCCTAAACTGTCCCCTAAACCATCCCCATTCCCTAACCCTAACCCTAACACAAACCCTAACCCTTACCCGAAGCCTTACGCTGACCCGTCCCCTAATCCTAACCTGTACGCTAACACTAACCCGTACCCTAACACGTACGCTCACCCTAAACCATTGTCGTACCCTAACCTGTCCCCTAAACCGTCCCCGTCCCCTAAACCTAACCCTAACCCTTACCCTAACCCTAACCCTTACCCGAAGCCTTACCCTAACCCGTCCCCTAATCCTATCCCGTACGCTAACACTAACCCGTACCCTAGCACGTACGCTCACCCTAAAACGTTGTCGTACCCTAACCTGTCCCCTAAACCATCCCCGTGCCCTAACCATAACCCTAACTCTTACCCGAAACCTTACTCTAAACCGTCCCCTAATCTTAACCCGTACGCTAACACTAACCCGTACCCTAACACGTACGCTCACCTTAAAACTTTGTCGTACCCTAACCTGTCCCCTAAACCGTCCCGTACGCTCACCCTAACCCTAACCCTAACCCTAACCCTAACCCTAACCCTTACCAGAAGCCTTAACCTAACCCGTCCCCTAACCCTAAACCGTACGCTAACACTAACCCGTACCCTAACACATACGCTCACCCTAAACCGTTGAGGTACCCTAACCTGTCCCCTAAACCGTCCCCGTCCCCTAACCATAAACCTAACCCTAACCCTAACCCTAACCCTTACCTGAAGCCTTACCCTAACCCGTCACCTAATCCTAAATGGTATGCTAACAATAACACTTACCCTAACACGTACGCTCACCCTAAACCGTTTTCGTACCCTAACCTGTCCCCTAAACCGTCCCCGTCCGCTAACCCTAACCGTAATCCTAACCCTAACCCTTACCCGAAGCCTTACACTAACCCATCCCCTAATCCTAACCCGTACGCTAACACTTACCCGTACCCTAACACGCACGCTCACCCTAAACCGTTGTCGTACCCTACCTGTGTTTAAACCGTACCCGTCCCCTAACCCTAACCCTAACCCTAACCCTTACCCGACGCCTTACTCTAACCCGTCCCCTAATCCTAACCCGTACGCTAACACTAACCCTTACCCTAACACATACGCTCACCCTAAACCGTTGTCATACCCTAACCTGTCCCCTAAACCATCCCCATCCCCTAACCCTAACCCTAACCCTAACCCTAACCCTTACCCGAAGCCTTACCCTAACCCGTCCCCTAATCCTAACCCGTACTGTAACACTAACCCGTGCCCTAACACGTACGCTCACCCTAAACTATTGTCGTACCCTAACCTGTCCCCTCAGCCGTCCCCGTCCCCTAACCCTAACCATAAACCTAACCCTAACACTAACCCTTACCCGAAGCCTTACCCAAAACCGTCCCCTAATCCTAACCCGTACGCTAACACTAACCCGTACCCTAACCGGTACGCTCACCCTAAAAATTTGTCGTACCCTAAACTGTCACCTAAACTGTCCCCGTTCCCTAACCCTAACCCTAACCTTAACCCTAACCATAACCCTTACCCGAAGCCTTACCATAACCCGTCCCATAATCCTAACCCGTACGCTAACACTAACCCGTACCCTAACACGTACGCTCACCCTAAACCGTTGTCGTACACTAAACTGTCCCATAAACTGTCACCGTCCCCATCCCCTAACCCTAACCCTAAACCTAACACTAACCCTTACCCGAAGCCTTACACTAACCTGTCCCATAATGCTAACCCATACGCTAAAACTAACCCATACCCTAACACGTACGCTCACCCTAAACCTTTGTCATACCCTAACCTGTACCCTAAACCGTCCCTGTCACCTAACCCTAAACCTAACCCTAGCCCTAACCCTAATCCTTACCCGAATCATGACCCAAACCCGTCCCCTAATCCTAACCCGTACGCTAAAACTAACCCGTACCCTAACACGTACGCTCCCCCTAAACCGTTGTCGTACACTAACCTGTCCCCTAAACTATCCCCGTCCCCTAACGCTAACCCTAAACGTTACCCAAAGCCTTACCCTAACTCGTCCCCTAATCCTAACCCGTACGCTAACACTAACCCGTAACCTAACACGTACGCTCACCCTAAACCATTGTCGTACCCTAAACTCTCCCCTAAACCGTCCCCATCCCCTACCCCTAACCCTAACCCTAACCCTAACCCTAACCCTAACCCGAATCTTGACACAAACCCATCCCCTAATCCTAACCCGTACCCTATCACTAACCCGTACGCTAACATGTACGCTCACCCAAAACTGTTGTCGTACCCTAACCTGTCCCCTAAACTGTCCCCGTCCCCTAACCCTAACCCTAACCCTAATCCTAACCCTAACCCTAACCCTTACCCGAAGCCGTACCCTAACCCGTTCCCAAATCCTAACCCGTACGCTTACACTAAACCGTACCCTAACACGTATGCTCACCCTAAACGGCTGTTGTACACTAACATGTCCACTAAAATGTCCCCGTCCCCGTCCCCTAATCCTAACCCTAAACCTAACACCAACACTTACCCGAAGACTTACACTAACCCGTCCACTAATCCTAACCCGTACGCTAACACTAACAGGTACCCTAACACGTACGCTCACCCTAAACCGTTGTCGTACCCTAACCTGTCCCCTAAACCATCCCTGTCCCCTAACCCTAACCCTAAACCCTAAACCTAACCCTTACCCGCAGCCTTACCCTAACCCGTCCCCTAATCCTAACCTGTACGCTAACACTAACCCTTACCCTAACACGTACCCTCACCCTAAACCGTTGTCGTACACTAAACTGTCCCCTAAACCGTCCCTGTCCCCTAACGCTAGCCCTAACCCTAACTCTAACCCTAACCCTTACCCGAAGCCTTACACTAACCCGTCCCCTAATCCTAAACCGAACGCTAACACTAACCCGTCCCCTAACACGTACGCTCACCCTAAAATATTGTCGTACCCTAAACTGTCCCCTCAACCGTCCCCGTCCCTTAACTCTAACCATAAAACTAACTCTAACACTAACACTTACCCGAAGCCTTACCCTAAACCGTCCCCTAATCTTAACCCGTACGCTAACACTAACCCGTACCCTAACACGTACGCTCACTCTAAACCGTTGTCGTACCCTAAACTGTCCCCTAAACCGTCCCCGTCCCCTAACCCTAAACCTAAACCTAATCCTGACACTTACCCGAAGCCTTACCCTAACCCGTCCCCTAATCCTAACCCGTACGCTAACACTAACCCGTACGCTAACATGTACGCTCCCCCTAAACAGTTGTCGTATACTAACCTGTCCCCTAAACCGTCCCTATCCCCTAACCCTAACCCTTACCGTAAAACTTCCCCTAATCCTAACCTGCACGCTAACACTACACCATACCCTAACACGTACGCTCACCCTAAACCGTTGTCGTACCGTACCCTGTCCCCTAAACCGTCCCTGTACCCTAACCCTAACCCTAGCCCTAACCCTAACCCTAACCCTTACCCGAAGCCTTACCCTAACCCTTCCCCTAATGCTAACCCGTACGCTAACACTAACCCATACCGTAAAATGTATGCTCACCCTAAATTGTTGTTGTCCCCTAACCTGTCCTCTAAAATGTCCCCGTCCCTGTCGCCTAACCCTAACCCTAATGCTAACCCTTACCCGAAGCCTTACACTAACCCGTCCCCTAATCCTAAAACGTATGCTAACACTAACCCATACCCTAACATGTACGCTCACTCTAAACCGTTGTCGTACCCTAACCTGTCCCCTACACCGTCCCCATCCCCTAACCCTAACCCTAACCCTTACCCGAAGCCTTACACTAACTACGTACATTCACCCTAAACCTTTTTCATACTCTAACCTGTCCCCTAAACCGTCCCCGTCCCCGTCCCCTAACCCTAACCCTAACCCTAACACTTATCCGAAGCCTTACCCTAACCCGTCCGCTAATCCTAACCTGTACGCTAACACTAAGCCATACCCCAACACGTACGCTCCCCCTACACCGTTGTCGTACACTAACCTGTCCCCTAAACCATCCCCTTCCCCTAACACTAACACTAACCCTAACCCTAACCCTTACCCGAAGCTTAACACTAACCTGTCCCCTAATCCTAACCCGTACGCTAACACTAACCCGTACCCTAACACGTACGCTCAACCTAAACCGTTGTCGTAACCTAACCTGTCCCCTAAATCGTCCCGGTCCCCTAACCCTAACCCTAACCCTAACACTAACCCTAACCCTTACCCGAAGACTTACGCTAACCCGTCCCTTAATCCTTACCCATACGCTAACATTAACTGGTACCCTAAAACATATGCTCACCATAAACCGTTGTCGTACCCTTACCTGTCCCCGAAACCGTCACCTAACCCTAACCCTAACCCTAACCCTAACCTTAAACCTTACCAGCAGCCTTACCCTAACCCGTCCCCTAATCCTAACCTGTACGCTAACACTAACCCTTACCCTAACACATACGCTCCCCTAAACCGTTGTCGTACACTAACATGTCCTCTAAAACGTTCCCGTCCCCTAACCCTAACCCTAACCCTAACCCTAACACTTACCCAAAGCCTTACACTAACCCGTCCCCTAATCCTAAACCGTACGCTAACACTGAACCGTACCCTAACACGTACGTTCACCCTAAACCGTTGTCGTACCCTAACCTGTCCCCTAAACCGTCCCCGTCCCCTAACCCTAGCCCTAACCCTAAACCTAACCCTTACGCAAAGCCTTACCCTAACCCGTCCCCTAATGCTAAACCGTACGCTAACACTAACACGTATCCTAACACGTACGCTCACCCTAAACCGTTGTTGTACACTAACCTGTCCCCTAACCCGTACCCGTCCCCTAACCCTAACACTAACCCTAACCCTAACCCTAACCCTAACCCTTACCCGAAGCCTTATACTAACCCGTCCACTAATCCTAACCCGTACGCTAACACTAACACATACCCTAACACGTACGCTCAGGCTAAACAGTTGTCATACCGTAACTTGTCCCTTAAAACGTCCCCGTCCCCAAACCCTAAACCTAACACTGACCCTAACCCTAACACTTACCCGAAGCCTTACCCTAACCTGTCCCCTAATCCTAACACGTACGCTAACACTAACATGAACCCTAACACGTACACTCACCCTAAATTGTTGTCGTACACTAAACTGTCCTCTAAACCGTCCCCATCCCCTAACCCTAACCCTAAACCTAACCCTTACCCGAAGGCTTACACTAAGCCATCCCCTAATCCTAACCCGTACGCTAACACTAACCCATAACCTAACATGTACGCTTACCCTAAACCGTTGTCGTACCCTAACCTGTCCCCTAAACCGTCCCCTAACCCTAACCCTAACCCTAACCCTAAACCTTACCCGCAGCCTTACCTTAACCCGTCCCCTAATCCTAACCTGTACGCTAACACTAAACCTTACCCTAACACGTACGCTCACCCTAAACCGTTGTCGTACACTAACATGTCCCATAAACCGTCCCCGTCGCCTAACACTAACCCTAACCCTAACCCTAACCCTAACACTTACCCAAAGCCTTACCCTAAACCGTCCCCTAATCCTAAACCGTACGCTAACACTAAACCGTACCGTAACACGTATGCTCACCCTAAACCGTTGTCGTACCCTAACCTGTCCCCTAAACCGTCCCCGTCCCCTAACCCTAACCCTAACCCTAACCCTAACCCTAACCCTAATCCTAACCCTTACCCGAAGCATTACACTAACCCGTCCCTTAATCCTAACCCGTACGCTAACACTAAGCCATACCCTAACACGTACGCTCACCCTAAACCGTTGTTGTACACTAACCTGTCCCCTAAACCGTCCCCGTTCCCTAATCCTAACCCTAACCCTAAATCTAACCCTTACAGAAAGCCTTACCCTAACCCGTCCCCTAATCCTAACCCGTACGCTAACACTAACTCATACCCTAACACGTACGCTCACCCTAAACCGTTGTCGTACCATAACCTGTCCCGTAAACCGTCCTCGTCCCCTAACCCTAACCCTACCCCTTACCCGAAGCCTTACACTAACCCGTCCCCTAATCCTAACACGTACGCTAAAACTAACCCGTACCCTAACACGTACGCTCACCCTAAACCGTTGTCGTACCCTAACCTGTCCACTAAAACGTCTCCGTACGCTAACCCTAACACTAACCCTTACCCTAACCCTAACCCTTACCCGAAGGCTTACACTATTCCATCCCCTAATCCTAACACGTATGCTAACACTAAAGCATACCCTAACACGTACGCTCACCCTAAACCATTGTCGTACCCTAAGCGGTCCCCTAAACATTCCCCGTCCCCTACCCCTATCCCTAACCCTAAACCTAACCCTTACCCGAAGCCTTACACTAACCCGTCCCCTAATCCTAACCCGTACGCTAAAACTAACCTGTATCCTAACACATACGCTCACCCTAAACCGTTGTCGTACACTAACCTGTCCCCTAAACCGTCCCCGTCCCCTAACCCTAACCTTAACACTAACCCTAACACTAACCCTTACCCGAAGCCTTACCCTAACCCGTCCCCTAATCCTAACCCGTACGCTAACACTAACACGTACCCTAACACCTACGTTCACCTAAAGCGTTGTCGTACACTAACCTGTCCCCTAAAACGTCCCCGTCCCCTAACCCTAACCCTAACCCTTACCCGAAGCCTTACACTAACCCGTCCCCTAATCCTAACCCGTACGCTAACACTAAACCATACCCTAAAACCTACGCTCAACCTAAACCGTTGTCGTACAATAACCTGTCACCTAAACCATCCCGTCCCCTAACCCTAACCCTAACACTAACACTAACCCTATCTCTTACCCGAAGCCTTACCCTAACCCGTCCCATAATCCTAACCCATACGCTAACACTAACCCATACCCTAACACGTACGCTCACCATAAAACCTTGTCGTATGCTAACCTGTCCCCTAAAACGTCCCCGTCCCCTAAACCTAACCCTAACCCTAACCCTAAACCTTACCCGAAGCCTTACCCTAAACCGTCCGCTAATCCTAACCCGTACGCTAACACTAACCCATACCCTAACACGTACGTTCACCGTAAACCGTTGTAGTACCCTAACATGTCCCCTATACCGTCCCCGTCCCCTAACCCTAACCCTAACCTTAACACTAACCCTAACCCTTACTCGAAGACTTACACTAACCCTTCCCCTAACCCTAACCCGTACGCTAACACTAACCCGCACCCTAACACGTACGCTCACCCTAAAAAGTTGTCGTACCCTAACATGACCCCTAAATCGTCCCCATCCCCTAACCCTAACCCTAAACTTAACCCTTACCCTAAACCTTACCCTAACCTGTCCCCTGATCCTAACCCGTACGCTAACACTAACCAGTATCCTAACACGTACGCTCACCCTAAACCGTTGTCGTACCATAACCTGTCCCCTACCTGTTCGCATCCCCTAACCCTAACCCTAACCCTAACCCTAACACTAACCCTTACCCAAAGTCTTACCCTAACCCGTCCCAAATGCTAACCTGTACGCTAACACTAACCCGTACCCTAATATGTACGCTCACCCTAAAACGTTGTCGTACACTAACCTGTCCCCTAAACCGTCCCCTAACCCTAACCCTAACCCTAACCCTAACCCTAACACTAACCCTTACCCGCAGCCTTACCCTAACCCGTCCCCTAATCCTAACCTGTACGCTAACACTAACCCTTACCCTAACACGTACCCTGACCCTAAACCGTTGTCGTACAGTAACATGTCCCATAAACCGTCCCCGGCCTCTAACCCTAACCCTAACCCTAACCCTAACCCTAACACTTACCCGAAGCCTTACCCTAACCCGTCCCATAATCCTAACCCGTACGCTAACACTAACCCGTGCACTAACACGTACGCTAACCCTAAATAGTTGTCGTACACTAAACTGTCCCCTAAACCGTCCCTGTCCCCTAACGCTAGCCCTAACCCTAACTCTAACCCTAACCCTTACCCGAAGCCTTACACTAACCCGTCCCCTAATACTAAACCGAACGCTAACACTAAACCGTACCCTAACATGTACGTTCACACTAAACCGTTGTCGTACCGTAACCTGTCCCCTAAACCCTCCCCATCCCCTAACCCTAACCCTAACACTTACCCGAAGCCTTACCCTAACCCGTCCCCTAATCCTAACCCTAACCCTAAACCTAAACTTTACGCAAAGCCTTACCCTAACCCGTCCCCTAATCCTAACCCGTACGCTAACACTAACCCGTACCCTAACACGTACTCTCACCCTAAAGTGTTGTTGTACACTAACCTGTCCCCTAAACCGTCCCCATACCCTAACCCTAACCCTAACCCTAAACCTAACCCTTAACCGAAGCCTTATCCTAACCCATCCACTAATCCTGTCCCATACACTAACACTAACCCATACACTAAAACGTACTCCCCCCTAAACCTTTGTCGTACCCTAACCTGTCCCCTAAACCATCCCTATCCCCTAACCCTAACTCTAACACTAACCCTAACCCTAACCCTTACCCGAAGCCTTACCCTAACCCGTCCCTTAATCCTAACCCGTACGCTAAAACTAACCCGTCCCCTAACACGTACGCTCACCCTAAACTATTGTCGTACCCTAAACTGTCCCCTCAACCGTCCCCGTCCCTTAACCCTAACCATAAAACTAACCCTAACACTAACACTTACCCGAAACCTTACCCTAAACCGTCCCCTAATCTTAACCCGTACGCTAACACTAAGCCGTACCCTAACACGTACGCTCACTCTAAACCGTTGTCATACCCTAAACTGTCCCCTAAACCGTGCCCGTCCCCTAACCCTAAACCTAAACCTAATCCTGACACTTACCCAAAGTCTTACCCTAAACCGTCCCCTAATCCTAACCCGTACGCTAACACTAACCTGTACGCTAACATGTACGCTCACCCTAAACCCGTGTCGTACACTAACCTGTCCCCTAAACCGTCCCCGTCCCCTAACCCTAACCCTAATGCTAACACTTACCCGAAGCCTGACCCTAACCCGTCCCCTAATCCTAACCCGTACCCTAACACTTACCCGTACGCTAACATGTACGCTCCCCCTAAACAGTTGTCGTACACTAACCTGTCCCCTAAACCGTCCCTATCCCCTAACCCTAAACCTTACCGTAAAACTTCCCCTAATCCTAAACTGTACGCTAACACTAACACGTCCCCTAACACGTACGCTCACCCTAAACCGTTGTCGTACCCTAAACTGTCCCCTAAACTATCCCCGTCCCCTAACCCTAACTCTAACCCTAACCCTAACCATAACCCTTACCTGAAGCCTTACACTAACACGTCCCCTAATCCTAACCCGTACGCTAACACTAACCCGTACCCTAATACGTACGCTCACCCTAAACCGTTGTCGTAACCTAACCTGTCCCCTAAACCGTCCACGTGTCCTAACCCTAACCCTAACCCTAACCCTAACCCTCACCCGGAGCCTTACCCTAATCTGTCCCCTAATCCTAACCCGTACGCTAACACTACACCATACCCTAACACGTACGCTCACCCTAAACCGTTGTCATACCGTACCCTGTCCCCTAAACCGTCCCTGTCCCCTAACCCTAACCCTAGCCCTAACCCTAACCCTAAACCTTACCCGAAGCCTTACCCTAACCCTTCCCCTAATGCTAACCCGTACGCTAACACTAACCCATACCGTAAAATGTACGCTCACCCTAAATTGTTGTCGTCCCCTAACCTGTCCTCTAAAATGTCCCCGTCCCCGTCGCCTAACCCTAACCCTAATGCTAACCCTTACCCGAAGCCTTACACTAACCCGTCCCCTAATCCTAACACGTATGCTAACACTAACCCATACCCTAACATGTACGCTCACCCTAAACCGTTGTCGTACCCTAACCTGTCCCCTACACCGTCCCCATCCCCTAAACCTAACCCTAACCCTAAACCTAACCCTTACCCGAAGCCTTACACTAACTACTTACACTCACCCTAAACCTTTTTCATACTCTAACCTGTCCCCTATACCGTCCCCGTCCCCGTCCCCTAACCCTAACCCTAACCCTAACACTTATCCGAAGCCTTACCCTAACCCGTCCCCTAATCCTAACACTTACTCTAACACTAAGCCATACCCCAACACGTACGCTCTCCCTAAACCGTTGTCGTACACTAACCTGTCCCCTAAACCATCCCCTTCCCCTAACACTAACACTAACCCTAACACTAACCCTAACCCTAACCCTTACCCGAAGCTTAACACTAACCTGTCCCATAATCCTAAACCGTACGCTAACACTAACCCGTACCCTAACACGTACGCTCAACCTAAAACGTTGTCGTACCCTAACCTGTCCCCTAAATCGTCCCGGTCCCCTAACCCTAACCCTAACCCTAACACTAACCCTAACCCTTACCCGAAGACTTACGCTAACCCTTCCCTTAATCCTTACCCATACGCTAACATTAACTGGTACCCTAAAACGTATGCTCACCCTAAACAGTTGTCGTACCCTAACCTGTCCCCTAAACCGTCACCTAACCCTAACCCTAACCCTAACCTTAAACCTTACCAGCAGCCTTACCCGTCCCCTACTCCTAACCTGTACGCTAACACTAACCCTTACCCTAACACATACGCTCCCCTAAACCGTTGTCGTACACTAACATGTCCTCTAAACCGTTCCCGTCCCCTAACCCTAACCCTAACCCTAACCCTAACACTTACCCGAAGCCTTACACTAACCCGTCCCCTAATCCTAAACCGTACGCTACACTGAACCGTACCCTAACACGTACGTTCACCCTAAACCGTTGTCGTACCCTAACCTGTCCCCTAAACCGTCCCCGTCCCTTAACCCTAACACTAACCCTAACCCTAACCCTAACCCTAACCCTTACCCGAAGCCTTATACTAACCCGTCCACTAATCCTAAACCGTACACTAACACTAACCCGTACCCTAACACGTACTCTCCCTCTAAACCGTTGTCTTACACTAACCTGTCCCCTAAACACTCCCTATCCCCTAACCATAACCATAACACTAAACCTAACCCTGACCCTTACCCAAAGCCTGACACTAACCCGTCCTCTAATCCTAACCCGTACCCTAACACTAACCCATACCCTAACATGTACGCTCACCCTAAATCGTTGTCATACCCTAAGCTGTCCCCTAAACTGTCCCCGTCTCCTAACCCTAACTCTAACCCTAACCCTAATGCTAACCCTTATCCGAAGCCTTACACTAACACGTCCCCTAATCCTAACCCGTACGCTAACGCTGAACCGTACCCTCACACGTACGCTCACCCTAAACCGTTGTCGTAAACTAACCTGTCCCCTAAACCATCCCCGTCTCCTAACCCTAACCCTAACTCTAACCCTAACCATAACACTTACCCAGGGCCTTACCATAACCCGTCCCCTAATCCTTAACTGTACGCTAACACTAACACATACCCTAACACGTACGCTCAGGCTAAACAGTTGTCGTACCGTAACCTGTCGCTTAAAACGTCCCCGTACCCAAACCCTAAACCTAACCCTGACCCTAACGCTAACACTTACCCGAAGCCTTACTCTAACCTGTCCCCTAATCCTAACCCGTACGCTAACACTAACATGAACCCTAACACGTACACTCACCCTAAAACGTTGTCGTACATTAACCTGTCCTCTAAACCGTCCCCATCCCCTAACCCTAACCCTAAACCTAACCCTTACCCGAAGGCTTACACTAAGCCGTCCCCTAATCCTAACCCGTACGCTAACACTAACCCATACCCTAACAGGTACGCTTACCCTAAACCGTTGTCGTACCCTAACCTGTCCCCTAAACCGTCCCCATTCCCTAACCCTAACGCTAACCCTTACTCTAAACCTAACCCTTACCCGAAGCCTTACACTAACCTATCCCCTAATCCTAACCCCTACGCTAACACTAACCCGTAAAATAACACGTACGCTCAACCTAAACCGTTGTCGTAGCCTAACCTGTCCCCTAAATCGTCCCGGTCCCCTAACCCTAACCGTAAACCTAACACTAACCCTAACCCTTACCCGAAGATGTATGCTAACATGTCCCCTAAACCTAACACGTACGCTAACACTAAAAGGTACCCTAACACGTACGCTCACCCTAAACCGTTATCATACCCTATCCTGTCCCCGAAACCGTCCCCTAACGCTAACCCTAACCGTAACCCTAACCCTTACCCGAAGCCTTACACTAACCCGTCCCTTAATCCTAACCCGTACGCTAACACTAAGCCGTACCCTAACACGTACGCTCACCCTAAACCGTTGTTGTACACTAACCTGTCCCCTAAACCGTCCCCGTTCCCTAATCCGAACCCTAACCCTAAACCTAACCCTTACGGAAAGCCTTACACTAACCCGTCCCCTAATCCTAACCCGTACGCTAACACTAATCCATACCCTAACATGTACGCTCACCCTAAACCGTTGTCATACCCTAACCTGTCCCCTAAACTGTCCCCTTTCCCTAACCCTAACTCTAACCCTAACCCTAACCCTTACCCGAAGCCTTACGCTAACACGTTCCCTAATCCTAACCCGTATGCTAACACTAAACCGTACCCTCACACGTACGCTCACACTAAACCGTTGTCGTAACCTAACCTGTCCCCTAAACTGTCCCCGTCCCCTGACCCTAAACCTAAACCTGACCCTAACCCTAAACCTTACCTGAAGCCTTACCCTAACCCGTCCACTAATCCTAACCCGTACGCTAACACTAACCCGTATCCTAACACGTACGCTCACCCTAAAACTTTGTCGTACACTAACCTTTCCACTAAACCGTCCCCGTCCCCTAACCCTAAACCTAATCCTAACTCTAACCCTAACCCTTACCTGAAGCCTTACCCTAACTCGTCACATAATCCTAACCCGTACGCTAACACTAACTCGTACACTAATACGTACGCTCAACCTAAACCGTTGTCGTACCCTAACCTGTCACCGAAACCGTCTACATCACGTAACACTAACCCTAACCCTAACCCTAAACCTAACCCTTAACCGAAGCCTTACCATAACCCGCCCCCTAATCCTACCCCGTACGCTAACACTAACCCGTACCCTAACACGTACGCTCACCGTAAACCGTTGTAGTACACTAACCTGTCCCCTAAACCGTCCCAATTCCCTAACCCTAAACCTAACACTTACCTGAAGCCTTACCCTAACCCGTCCCATAATCCTAACCCGTACTCTAACACTAAACCGTACCTTAACAAGTACGCTCACCCTAAACCGTTGTCGTACATTAACCTGTCCCCTAAACCGTCCCCGTCTCCTAACCCTAACACTAACCCTAACCCTAAACCTTACCCGAAATCTTACCCTAACCCGTCCCATAATCCTAAACCGTACGCTAACACTAACCCGTACCCTAACAACTACGCTCAACTTAAACCGTTGTCGTAACCTACCCTGTCCCCTAAGCCGTCCCCAACCACTAACCCTAAACCTAACCCTAAACCTTTCCCGAAGCCGTACCCTAACCCGTCCCCAATCCTAACCCGTACGCTAACACTAACCTGTACCCTAACACGTATGCTCACACTAAACCGTTGTCGTACACTAACCTGTCCCCTAAACCGTCCCCGTCCCCTAACCCTAACCCTAACCCTTACACGAAGCCTTACACTAACCCGTCCCCTAAACCTAACCCGTACGCTAACACGAAACCGTACCCTAACACGTACGCTCAACCTAAACCGTTGTCTTACCCTAACCTGTCACCTAAACCGTCTCCGTCCCCTAACACTAACACTAACCCTAACCCTAACACTAAACCTTATCCGAAGCCTTACTCTAACCCGTCCCCTAATCCTAACCCGTACGCTAAAACTAACCCGTACCCTAACATGTACGCTCACCCTAAACAGTTATCGTAACCTAAATTGTCCCCTACACCGTCCTCGTCCCCTCACCCTAACCCTACCCCTTACCCGAAGCCTTACACTAACCCGTCCCCTAATCCTAACACGTACGCTAAAACTAACCCGTACCCTAACACGTACGCTCACCCTAAACTGTTGTCGTACACTAACCTGTCCGCTAAACCGTCTCCGTACGCTAACCCTAACATTAACCCTTACCCTAACCCTAACCCTTACCCGAAGCCTTACACTATTCCATCCCCTAATCCTAACACGTACGCTAACACTAAAGCATACCCTAACACGTACGCTCACCCTAAACCGTTGTCGTACTCTAAGCGGTCCCCTAAACATTCCCCGTCCCCTACCCCTATCCCTAACCCTAAACCTAACCCTTACCCGAAGTCTTACACTAACCCGTCCCCTAATCCTAACCCGTACGCTAAAACTAACCCGTATCCTAACACATACGCTCACGCTAAACCGTTGTCGCACACTAACCTGTCCCCTAAACCGTCCCCGTCCCCTAACCCTAACCTTAACCCTAACCCTAACCCTAACCCTTACCCGAAGCCTTACCCTAACCCGTCCCCTAATCCTAACCCGTACGCTAACACTAACACATACTCTAACACCTACGCTCACCCTAAACCGTTGTCGTACACTAACCTGTCCCCTAAACCGTCCCCGTCCCCTAACCCTAACCCTAACACTAACCCTAACCCTAACACTTACCCGAAGCCTTACCCTAACCCGTCCCCTAATACTAACCTGTACGCTAACACTAACCCGTATCCTAACACGTACGCTCACCCTAAACCGTTGTCGTACCCTATCCTGTCAACTAAACCGGCCCCGTCCCCTAACCCTAACCCTAACCCTAACCCTTACCCGAAGCCTTACACTAACCCGTCCCCTAATCCTAACCCGTACGCTAACACTAACCCATACCCTAACACCTACGCTCAACCTAAACCGTTGTCGTACAATAACCTGTCACCTAAACCATCCCCGTCCCCTAACCCTAACCCTAACCCTAACACTAACCCTAACTCTTACCCGAAGCCTTACCCTAACCCGTCCCATAATCCTAACCCGTACGCTAACACTAACCCATACCCTAACACCTACGCTCAACCTAAACCGTTGTCGTACAATAACCTGTCACCTAAACCATCCCCGTCCCCTAAACCTAACCCTAACCCAAACCCTAACCCTAAACCTTACCTAAAGCCTTACCCTAACCCGTCCGCTAATCCTAACCCGTACGCAAACACTAACCCACACCCTAACACGTACGCTCACCCTAAAAAGTTGTCGTACTCTAACATTACCCCTAAATCGTCCCCATCCCCTAACCCTAACCCTAACCCTAACCCTTACCCTAAACCTTACCCTAACCTGTCCCCGATCCTAACCCGTACGCTAACACTAACCAGTATCCTAACACGTACGGTCACCCTAAACCGTTGTCGTACCATAACCTGTCCCCTACCCGTTCGCATCCCCTAACCCTAAACCTAACCCTAACCCTAACGCTAACCCTTACCCGAAGTCTTACCCTAACCCGTCCCAAATCCTAACCCGTACGCTAACACTAACCCGTACCCTAATATGTACGCTCACCCTAAAACGTTGTCGTACACTAACCTGTCCCCTAAACCGTCCCCTAACCCTAACCCTAACCCTAACCCTAACCCTAACACTTACCCGAAGCCTTACCCTAACCCGTCCCATAATCCTAACCCGTACGCTAACACTAACACGTGCACTAACACGTACGCTAACCCTAAATCGTTGTCGTACACTAAACTGTCCCCTAAACCGTCCCTGTCCCCTAACGCTAGCCCTAACCCTAACTCTAACCCTAACACTTACCCGAAGCCTTACACTAACCCGTCCCCTAATCCTAAACCGAACGCTAACACTAAACCGTACCCTAACATGTACGTTCACACTAAACCTTTGTCGTACCGTAACCTGTCCCCTAAACCCTCCCCATCCCCTAACCCTAACCCTAACACTAACCCTAACCCTAACACTTACCCGAAGCCTTACCCTAACCCGTCCCCTAATCCTAACCCATATGCTAACACTAAGCAGTACCCTATCTCATACGCTCAACCTAAAACGTTGTCGTACCCTAACCAGTTCCCTAAACCATCCCCGTCCCCTAATCCTAACACTAACCCTAAACCTAAACTTTACGCAAAGCCTTACCCTAACCCGTCCCCTAATCCTAAACCGTACGCTAACACTAACCCGTACCCTAACACGTACGCTCACCCTAAAGTGTTGTTGTACACTAACCTGTCCCCTAAACCGTCCCCGTACCCTAACCCTAACCCTAACCCTAACCCTAAACCTAACCCTTAACAGAAGCCTTATCCTAACCCATCCACTAATCCTGACCCGTACACTAACACTAACCCGTACACTAAATCGTACTCCCCCCTAAACTGTTGTCGTACCCTAACCTGTCCCCTAAAACATCCCTATCCCCTAACCCTAACTCTAACACTAACCCTAACCCTAACCCTTACCCGAAGCCTTACCCTAACCCGTCAATTAATCCTAACCCGTACGCTAACACTAACCCGTCCCCTTACACGTACGCTCACCCTAAACTATTGTCGTACCCTAAACTGTCCCCTCAACCGTCCCTGTCCCTTAACCCTAACCATAAAACTAACCCTAACACTAACACTTACCCGAAGCCTTACACTAAACCGTCCCCTAATCTTAAACCGTACGCTAACACTAACCCGTACCCTAACACGTACGCTCACTCTAAACCGTTGTCATACCCTAAACTGTCCCCTAAACCGTGCCCGTCCCCTAACCCTAAACCTAAACCTAATCCTGACACTTACCCGAAGCCTTACCCTAAACTGTCCCCTAATCCTAACCCGTACGCTAACACTACACCATACCCTAACACGTACGCTCACCCTAAACAGTTGTCGTACCGTACCCTGTCCCCTAAACCGTCCCTGTCCCCTAACCCTAACCCTAGCCCTAACCCTAACCCTAACCCTTACCCGAAGCCTTACCCTAACCCTTCCCCTAATGCTAACCCGTACGCTAACACTAACCCATACCGTAAAATGTACGCTCACCCTAAATTGTTGTCGTCCCCTAACCTGTCCTCTAAAATGTCCCCGTCCCCGTCGCCTAACCCTAACCCTAATGCTAACCCTTACCCGAAGCCTTACACTAACCCGTCCCCTAATCCTAACACGTATGCTAACACTAACCCATACCCTAACATGTACGCTCACCCTAAACCGTTGTCGTACCCTAACCTGTCCCCTACACCGTCCCCATCCCCTAACCCTAACCCTAACCCTAACCCTAACCCTTACCCGAAGCCTTACACTAACTACGTACACTCACCCTAAACCTTTTTCATACTCTAACCTGTCCCCTAAACCGTCCCCGTCACCGTCCCCTAACCCTAACCCTAACCCTAACACTTATCCGAAGCCTTACCCTAACCCGTCCGCTAATCCTAACCCGTACGCTAACACTAACCCATACCCTAACACGTACGTTCACCCTAAACCATTGTAGTACCCTAACATGTCCCCTAAACCGTCCCCGTCCCCTAACCCTAACCCTAACCTTAACACTAACCCTAATCCTTACTCGAAGACTTACACTAACCCTTCCCCTAACCCTAACCCGTACGCTAACACTAACCCGCACCCTAACACGTACGCTCACCCTAAAAAGTTGTCGTACCCTAACATGACCCCTAAATCGTCCCCATCCCCTAACCCTAACCCTAACCCTAACCCTTACCGTAAACCTTACCCTAACCTGTCCCCTGATCCTAACCCGTACGCTAACACTAACCAGTATCCTAACACGTACGCTCACCCTAAACCGTTGTCGTACCATAACCTGTCCCCTACCTGTCCGCATCCCCTAACCCTAACCCTAACCCTAACCCTAACGCTAACCCTTACCCGAAGTCTTACCCTAACCCGTCCCAAATCCTAACCCGTACGCTAACACTAACCCTTACCCTAATATGTACGCTCACCCTAAAACGTTGTCGTACACTAACCTGTCCCCTAAACCGTCCACATCCCCTAACTCTAACCCTAACCCTAACCCTTACCCAAAGCCTTACCCTAAACCGTCCCCTAATCCTAACCCGTACGCTCACACTAACCCGTACCATAACACGTACGCTCAGGCTAAAACGTTGTCGTACACTAACCTGTCCCCTAAACCTTCCCCGTGGCCTAACCCTAAACCTAAACCTAACCCTAATCCTAACCCTTACCCGAAGCCTTACCCTAACCCGTCTCCTAATCCTAACCCGTACGCTAACACTAAACCGTACCGTAACACGTACGCTCACCCTAAACCGTTGTCATACACTTACCTGTCCCCTAAACCGTCCCCGTCCCCTAATCCAAACACTTACCCTAAACCTAAACCTTACCCGAAGCCTTACCCTAACCCGTCCCTTAATCCTAACACATACACTAACACTCACCCGTACCCTAACATGTACGCTCACCCTAAACCGTTGTCGTACCCTAACCTGTCCCCTAAACCGTCCCCATCCCCTAAACCTAACCCTAAAACTTAACCGAAGCCTTACCCTAACCCGTCCCATAATCCTAACCCGTACGCTAATACTAACCCGTACCCTAACACGTACGCTCACCCTAAAACGTTGTCGTACCCTAACCTGTCCCCTAAACCGTCGCCGTCCCCTAACCCTAAACCTAACTCTAAACCTAACCCTACCCGAAGCCTTACACGAACCCGTCCCTTAATCCTAACCCGTACGCTAACACTAACCCGTACCCTAACACGTACACTCAAACTACACCGTTGTCGTACCCTAAACTGTCACCTGAACCATCCCCGTCCGCTAACCCTAACCCTAACCCTAACCCTAACACTTACCCGAAGCCTTACCCTAACCCGTCCCCTAATCCTAACCCGTACACTAACAATAACCCATACCCTAACATGTATGCTCACCCTAAAACGTTGTCGTACCCTAACCTGTCCCCTAAACCGTCACCGTCCCCTGACCCTAACCCTAAAGCTAACCTTAACCCTTACCTGAAGCCTTACACTAACCCTTCCCATAATCCTAAGCCGTACGCTAACACTAACCTGTATCCTAACGCGTACAATCACCCTAAACCGTTGTCATAACCTAACCTGTCCCCTAAACCGTCCCCATCCCCTAAGCTTAACCCTAAGGCTAACACTAACCCTAACACTTACCCGAAGCCTTACCATAACACGTCCCCTAATCCTAACCCGTACGCTAACACTAACCCATATCCTAACAAGTACGCAAAACCTAAACCATTGTCGTACTCTAACCTGTCCCCTAAACCGTCCCTGTCCCTGTCTCCTAACCCTAACCCTAACGCTAACCCTTACCCGAAGCCTTACCCTAACCCTTCCCCTGATCCTAACCCGTACGCTAACACTAACCCTTACCCTAACATGTACGCTCAACCTAAACC